>NW_015549648.1:1103899-1132816 GCF_001515605.1 Sinocyclocheilus anshuiensis
CTCTGCTCGGCCAAATATTGTCCTATCCTAACAAACCATACATCAATGCAAAGCTTTAATGCGCTCTCGACATTTGTCATTAAAATAACGCCATAATCCTTCAGATGATGTATACATCTCAGTTTCAAAATATTGACCCTTATGACTAGTTTTGTGGTCCAGGGTCACATATGTTTTTTATAGGAATCCTGATATGGCATATAAACTATTTGAGAAAGAGAACAGGAAAAAGTTTATAACAGGTTCATCAAAACTCTGCGCAGATGCAAGAGTATGAGATCTGTATTCATAAGCTGTATTTCCAGGAATAGGTCTGTAGATGTTTTTTTTTATTTTTTTGTGTAACCTAAGAAACAATCAATACTGAGAAGAGGCTGGAAGGATGTAAAATTAGCTGATGGAATGGATAAAAAGCCTGAAGCACCTGTCCGGACTGGTATCAAAGGCAGCTAAAAAATGAGTCATCTTTGATAGCACTTGAAATGCACAACATGTATCTACTGTATATCTCAGCTTTCACACAGTTTATGATCATATAAATACAGATGCATGCAAACAAACACATGCTTACCTGTTTTACAGAAACAGGACGGACATATTGAAATAGTCAAATTATTGTAAATAAAAATATCAGAGTTAATATAAATAAATAAATGACAAGCACTTCAATATCTCCTGTTCAAACCATTAATTTTACTGTAACATATGAAAAAGTTTTATTTTGACTGTACATTTCCCAACATATTACATTACTTAATTAATAGACATAAAATATAGTTTTGCATTGAGATTTATTATGTGTGAAGAAATGGATTGCAAAGATGCAAAGATATATAAGTATGTCCATCTTTATCCGCAGAGTACTCACATATATTATTTGTGAAGAAATGGATTGCAAAAGATGCAAAGATATATAAGTATGTCCATCTTTATCCGCAGAGTACTCACATATACAAAAAAATATCTGCTTGTATTGATGCAAAATGTAAACTATATTATTGCCCAGCTCTAATCTAATAAATATGACTGTAATGCATGAAGCTATTAAGATATTAAAAACATTAACATCATATTTTTCTGTAAAGCTGCTTTTATACAATGTGTACTGTGAAAAGCAGTATACAAATAAATTTTACTTGACTTGATACGAGAAACATGAACCCAGCACAGCTACACTGAGAAAAAAAGTAAATAAAGCAAAGGTCTGGAGTATGTTTTAAAATAAAATAAAATTTCACGTTTAATTCAACGTTACTTGCCATTTCTTTGCGATTATTTTCAAAATTTTCAAAAATGGAAACTTTTTTTTTCAATCCAGACCAGACCAAGTATTACAAATGGAGAATTTATGTGGGAGATGGAGTGGGCAACTTTTTAAATCCAACACATCCACACCAGAAAAGGTTCTCAGTCATCAGCACTGTGTGTGTGTGTGTGTGTGAAGGGAGAGTAGGAGTTGAATGTTGATGTTTCTCAAACAAAGCGGAGGTCTCCCCATGAGACTCCACCCCCTTCAGCAGAGCAGAATGAAAGGTTCCAGGCCCTTTTTCATCTGCAAACTTGTGCGTGTGAAGGCGGTGTTGTCTGACTGTCCTCAAAACACTGACATCGACAGAAAAGGCACAGCATCAAAGCCTCCGAGCACTTACATAGGGGAGCAGAGGAAAGATGTGAATCCATGATGTAACATCCATGGATAGCTTGAGAGCTGAACCATTATTACAGTTGCATCAGATTGTGTAGATTTTGTCCTCTGGTCAACTTTATTAACTTTTTTTAAAGGACAGCAGAATGTTTTACGTTAGAACATTCAATAACATTATTGATTTGACTGCACTGAAACTACTGGATAAGAACAAAACTTGAACTGAACTGAGCTGGATGATGACACTACTGTCTTCTATAGAGCTACCTTATTGCTTAATCATCTTTGTTTCAGATTTGATGAGTTTTGCTACATTGACACTCAGTACGTTTACATGGACAACAATACTCTGATTTTAATACGATTAAGACAATACTCTGATTAAGAATCTACCATGTAAACAGAGATTTTTGATTACCTTAATCCAGCTAAAGTCATAATCGAAGTAAACAGAAATCGAATTAAGACATGTGGAGTATTCCTATTTTAGTCGCATTACTGAAGTGCAGTAAAGACATGTAAACACCTTAATCACATTTCTACCGTCGTATAGGACTTTTTGCCGTATTTTGCGACAGGATACACACACGGCAGTGCTCAACTGTTTGACGGCAAATAAAAGAGCTTCAACACCGCCATCATCTGTATGCAGGTACAAATAATTAACTGCACTTGAAGCTTTCATAAACTTAAAAATGAAACGCCCAAAACTGTACATGGCATCATCACGAAGATGAACTATATGTTTATACCATGGTTTATACGTGAAATTCCGGAGGGGACATCGGATGGCGTCACGTGGGGACGTAATGACGTGTGCCATTAATCGAACTATGTACTATAACATGTAAAACGGGAACATGAAAGGAATATTCTAAAAGCAACTCATGTAAACACCATAATCATAATATTAGCTTATTTAGAATAAGGTAAATAATTAGATTACTGATGTCCATGTAAATGTAGTCACTGTTATGGAACTGTTATTGGATTGAGCTGATTAATTTTAATTTGTCTCATATTGGATGAAGTTTGTGTGGCACATAGGAAAGTAGGTCAGGTGGGCCGTGTCAGTAAACAGTTTTTAGGTGAGCCGTCTATGTATACTTGGTGGTGTAAATTAGAGGGCGACTAGCCATTTTAGGAGCGGATGCCACATGTTAATGGAGTGCCGCTAGCACAACATTTCAGTACAGGGCACGGGAATGAAAATGCAGTAGGATTTGAATGTTATATTCTCAAAGATGTTTTCTCAATTAAGAAATTGTGTAGTGTTTTAAACACATTATATCTGATGTAATCGTTCGCAGGAGCACCATTGTGTGAAGCTGTCCGTATTTAAAGAAGACTAATCCTTCTTGAAAAACTGTTTGATGTGACCAGTATGCAAGGGTAATAGCCGTCTATTGCGGTGTGATTCAATTTGAATTGTTTCAGGTATGGAGTTTTATATGATATGGGATGTACATTTTAAATTGTGAGTCTTGTATTCTGACTTGTTCTTTGTGTAATAGTAAAGCGGCATGGATCACGTTTTATAAGGATACATTTGGCAGGCTTCATCTATGGTTCAGGTATTGATGTTTTAAAGAGTAGTAAATGCATGTTAATGACTTGCTTGATCTTATGATGTTTTATTTTATTTGTAGGAGAGTTTGTCAGCTACTGTTTTCTTTACCTCCATATTAAATGAATGATCTAGTGTTTGTTGTGTGCTAATTAGACGCAGCGCTCAGTGAGCGCGTTGAGAAACGTGAAGGGGGAGAGATTTTTTTTTTGTATTTTGTTTTAATTTGTATTGTATTGCATTGTGTTGTATTTCTTTGGAATTGTATTTTTTTATTTTTGTTTGTTTGGATACTGATGGTAACAACGGTACAATTCACAGTTTTTATAGTGTAATGGCATTGGGCAATGTGCAATAATTCCTTTTAAAGTTCATCACAGAAGTGTGCTGATTGCAGTGTATCACGTAAAGGTGATTGATTAATTTGTGGTGTGATTCCCTGCTTGTGTATTGGAGCATTATGTGTATTGGGTTTTGTATTTAAAGGGTTTATGACCTGCCTTGCCTGTGTACACCACATTATACCCTTTTTTTTACCTGTCATGTTGTGAAATGTCTTAGCATTATATGCAATTGTGTGCTAATTAGATGCAGCGCTCAGTGAGCGCGTTGAGAAACGTGAAGGGGGAGAGATTTTTCTTTTTGTGTTTTTTTTTTTTGTATTTTGTTTTAATTTGTATTGTATTGCATTGTGTTGTATTTCTTTGGAATTGTATTTTTTTATTTTTGTTTGTTTGGATACTGATGGTAACAACGGTACAATTCACAGTTTTTATAGTGTAATGGCATTGGGCAATGTGCAATAATTCCTTTTAAAGTTCATCACAGAAGTGTGCTGATTGCAGTGTATCACGTAAAGGTGATTGATTAATTTGTGGTGTGATTCCCTGCTTGTGTATTGGAGCATTATGTGTATTGGGTTTTGTATTTAAAGGGTTTATGACCTGCCTTGCCTGTGTGCATTCCATTATACCCTTTTTTTACCTGTCCTGTTGTGAAATAAACGTCTTAGCATTTATATGCTGTGAGCGAGTGGAGTGACAACGCAGGCACAAGTTAAAGTTCAAATGCAAATGAAACCCCGGAGAGCGGTTTTATTGACAAACGTGAATAGTAGATCAAGAACGTGCTGGGTGCGTGGCTCGGGTGCAGGACTCTGGGGCGTGCAGGTGTGTATTCACAGGTAGGGTAGCGTGCTGATTGTCTTCAGTCACTGGTGTCTGAAAGGAACAAGGAAGACAGGACATTAGAGTCTGCGAGTGGAGTCGAAACTCGCACTGTTCTCCTTCTCCTCCGTTTAAATGCAGCACAGGTGATTAGCTTCAGGTGCCGATGATCAGCACGCGTCCTGGAGTAATCAGCGTGAGCGCGCTGTATCCATGGCGATGCTGTTTGATGCTGAGTGACTCATGCGTTCGTGTCTTTTGCTCAAGCCATCCACTGTAGCGGCGCATGGTCGGTCACCAGCGTGAAGCTCCTGCCCAGCAAATAATAGCGCAGCTCCAGGACTGCCCATTTAATGGCCAAAGCCTCTTTCCCCACGGCTGCATACCTGGTTTCGGCAGGAGTGAGCTTCCGACTGATGTAGATGATTGGGTGCTCTTCTCCCCCCTTAACCTGTGAAAGGACTGCGTCCAAGCCAGCATCGGAAGCATCAGTCTGTAGAATGAAGGGGCAACCGAAGTCAGGGGCATGGAGGACAGGCGATGAGGAGAGCGCACGTCTGAGCATTTGGAATGCGGTCTCTGCCTCCGTAGACCACTTCAGTTTTTCTGGCTGTCCCTTTTTGGTCAGGTCTGTCAGCGGGCTGGCTATGGAAGAGAAATTAGGTATGAAGCATCTATAGTAGCCTGCCAAACCCAAAAAGGCACGTACCTGGGTCTTATTGATGGGCCGAGCCGCTTTCTGGATGGCTTCAACCTTCTTACTCTGCGGCTTAAACAGACCCCGACCGATCTGGTAACCCAAGTACTTTGCCTCCGCGAGTCCCAGATGGCATTTCTTTGGGTTGGCTGTGAGTCCAGCCGGCCGCAACTCCAATAACACTCTCCGCAACCGGTCGAGGAGGTCCTCCCAGCTCACCGAGTGGATGACTACATCATCCAAGTATGCTGCCGCATACTCCTGGTGCGTCCGTAGTAGAATGTCCATCTTTCGCTGGAACGTAGCTGGGGCTCCTTGCAGGCCGAAAGGTAGAACCCGGTACTACCAGTGGCCGCTCGGGGTGCTAAACGCGGTCTTTTCCCGAGATTCGGGAGTCAGGGGCACTTGCCAGTAGCCCTTCGTCAGGTCTAGCGTGGTTATAAAATGGCCCATCAAAGCTGGAGCTTTCGTTAAGACGCCGGAAGTCATTACAGAAGCGGAGAGTGCCATCTTTTTTCGGGACCATAACGACGGAACTGGACCACAGGCTACGGGATGCTTCTATTACCACCAGCTGACTAATCCTCGTTATCTCCTCCTCTATAGCCAGCCGGCGAGCCTCTGGTACCCGGTAGGACCGCTGCCGAATAATGACACCAGGGGGCGTACAGATCTCATGCTGTATGATGTTGCTCTGCCCGGGACCAGGGTGCTTACTTCTGCTTTCTGGTTTGGGGACTTCTTCAATAGGTTTACATGATATATTTGCTCTTCTCATTGGCGCCCCGGCTGGTGGATGCGATTGTAGCGAATCAGCTCAAAGGGGAAATATGAATAATCAATCATAACTAGTTGTAAGTGTTTACTTGACCTCTCAGTGTCAGTTCTAAGAACGTTAATTTCCTGGTTAAGGAAAATAACTTTCTTACTGTACAATACTACTCAGAGCATGTAGCAAAAATCTGCATGATTAGGGACTCCAGTTATGAGCAAACAATGAACAACCTCAAGTGTGACACAAGTAAGACTTTATTAACTACATAAACACTTAAACTAGTCTAACATACACACACACGCATACAGTTGGCATAGGAAAGGGGGTTTTTCAAGCTTAGGTTGGGTTCTTGAGGAATAGTTCTAGCTCACATCCTTATCTTCTCAGAAACTAACAGAACCGCAGACTGCAGGAGGGTCACTGATGTGAGGCCTTTATCTTCTATCGAGGTCACTCCTCTGGGATTTGAGTGAGCCAATGAGGAATGGTGCCTTTGGAGGGAAATTTTTACTACTCTTTGTCTCTAGCATGGTGTTTTGCAAAGGAAACTCGATTGGGTGTTCAAGAAAAGAATCTTCAAGATTCTTATAATACTAATGTGTTGCATAGGTATCAACATATAATATACACTCTCATTTAGATCATTAAAAAATATGAACTCATAGGGAATGGTGCCTTTGGAGGGAAATTTTTACTACTCTTTGTCTCTAGCATGGTGTTTTGCAAAGGAAACTCGATTGGGTGTTCAAGAAAAGAATCTTCAAGATTCTTATAATACTAATGTGTTGCATAGGTATCAACATATAATATACACTCTCATTTAGATCATTAAAAAATATGAACTCATAGATACCAAACACGGTATAGGTGAGGTTATATTAAGTAGTGATCTATCATAAGCATGCATAAAACATTTACAATACACAAATCCATATACAAGAAGGTAGTAATCCTACACAATGACCTGAGGATATGCATGATAGAAAGGTCATAGAAAAAGTTGTCTATGAATTAATGAATTGAGTGAGCCAATGAGGAATGGTACCTTTGGAGGGAAATTTTTACTACTCTTTGTCTCTAGCATGGTGTTTTGCATAGGAAACTCGATTGGGTGTTCAAGAAAAGAATCTTCAAGATTCTTATAATACTAATGTGTTGCATAGGTATCAACATATAATATACACTCTCATTTAGATCATTAAAAAATATGAACTCATAGATACCAAACACGGTATAGGTGAGGTTATATTAAGTAGTGATCTATCATAAGCATGCATAAAATATATACAATACACAAATCCATATACAAGAAGGTAGCAATCATACACAATGACCTGGGGATATGCATGATAGAAAAATATGTCTATGAATTAATGTAAGAAGTCATTTCCTATAGCAGTATGTGTCTGTTTCAGAGAGAACTGAGTAGGAGGAATATTATGACCTGGGGATATGCATGATAGAAAAATATGTCTATGAATTAATGTAAGAAGTCATTTCCTATAGCAGTATGTGTCTGTTTTAGAGAGAACTGAGTAGGGAGGAAGATTCTCTCTACATACTTTTAGGTCGTAAAAGTTTATCTGATCTGGCTGAGGTGTACTGGTTGCCATGGTAACCAGGGGCCTGTGGTCGTTCACAGACATTCTGGCACCCAGTATGTTTATTGGGTGAGGGGTCTGTGATTATTTGTTACTCTGAAGAATAATAGATTTTTTAAATCTAATGAAAAATTGTGTCTGATTGGTCCAAATGCTACACGATAGTTAACCGGCCCCACTTTTTCCACCACGGTGCATGGTCCCTGCCACGACGCCAGAAACTTGGAGGTGGCTGTGGGCAGGAGCACCAAGACAAGATCTCCCGGTTGGAATTCCCGTGGTTGGGTGGCCTGGTTATACAGCCGCTGCTGGGCACGCTGGGACTCCGTCAGATGTTCCTTGACGAGGGGCATCACTTGTTCGATCTGTTCATGCATATCTTTTATGTGCTCGATGACGGTGCGGTGCGGGGCTGGCTAATGTTCCCACACTTCCCGGGCCACATCCAGTAGTCCGCGGGGCTGGCAGCCGAACAGTAGCTCGAAGGGCGTAAATCCAGTGGATGCCTGGGGAACTTCACAAACGCTGAAGAGCACATATGGCAGCATGAGGTCCCAGTCACACCCGTCCTCTCTCACCACTCGCCGTAACATCTGTTTTAGCGTTTGGTTGAATCTTCCAATGAGACCATCCGTTTGGGGGTGATAGACAGACGTGCGGAGCTGTTTTACCTTGAGTAGCTGGCAGAGGTCCGCCATCAGCCGGGACATGAACGGGGCTCCCTGGTCAGTCAGGATCTCTGAAGGTATGCCCACATGGCTGAACAGCAGGAAGAGTTCCTTTGCGATGGCTTTAGCAGTGGCTTTCCGGAGGGGCACAGCTTCAGGATATCGGGGCACCTCGATGATGGGCAGCGGCACTAGTGGACTGGGGGGAGGTTGCCGAGGTGACGTGCGCTGGCATGTGGGACAGATCTGACAGAACCACTTTACTTCTGCATCCAGCCAGTGGAAACGATCCCGTATCCTCTGTATTGTATTAGCTGCCCCGAGATGCCCCGCCATCGGATGCGAGTGAGCTAATTCCATCACTGTCTCCATTTTGGTCCTTGGTACTACCAACAGCAATTTTTCCTCCCCCGGCCGCTGGGCGACACAGTAAAGCAGACCTTTTTTTACAACGAATTACGGGAGGGGGTGCGGCGCTGGCTGCCGAACCTCTTCATCAACCATCCGCACCTGTCCCCAGCAATTTAGTAACCATTCGTCTTTCCGTTGCTCTCTCCCAAACGATCCTCCCGCGGTGATCTGTTGAAAGAGATTCAGGTACATGTCAGCGGTAAAATTACTGCACTGACCCTCCCACTGCTCCGCACTTGGCGCCTTCGGCGGCTCTTAACCTGGTTAGTATGCTGCATCGCAGTAACCATCAGCTGTTCGAACCCCGGCCAATCTCTTCCCAGTAATACAGGCACCGGGAGATCTCGGACAATGCCCACTTCCACTTGCCAAGCACCAGTGTTGGCTGAAATAGTGACTCGGCGTGCAGGCACATTGCGAGTATCGCCGTGAACGCATGTGATGGGGATGGCCGTTTTTTCTCTGGGCCGGGGTGGCACCACACTAGGCTGGATCAGGGTGACGGAGCTGCCAGAATCCAGTACCGCCTTTACTTCTTTGCCACCGATCTGAATGGTACGTTCTGGGGCTCCATGGGGGACAGCCTGATGCACAATGCAGCCAGCCAGCCAGGCGTGGGCTCCCGGGGACGGTGGTTCCGTTGGCATGGGTTCGTCATCAGGTGGGGGAACCGCCGGTCTGTTTACTGACCGCGAAACGCCCTCCGTGGGTTGCCAGTCCAGATTCACCCTCCGGGGAGCGGGTGCCGCTCTCTCTCCAGCATCTCGAGCAAAGGATGCCTCCTCTAGTTCCAATGACTCTACCAGCTCAGTCAGCTCAGTTGAGGGAGCGCTCAGAGCAGGCGATCAATAACCACTTTCTCAGCGACCTGTGCGGCGGTTGGATCTCCGGACAGCAACCAGAGATGAGCGAGGCGCGTTAACCATGTTGCTTGTACTCTCACGGGCACGTGCTCATCGTAAATCCATTGACAGAATTGTTGAGTTGCACTGACCGGTGACAGCCCCATCCGGGCCAGGATCTCATGCTTCAGATCCTCATAATCCTCATTCTGCGGGGGATGAAGGGAGAAATACGCCCGCTGGGCTTCCCCCATTAAGAACGGTGCCAACACTCACCCCCATTAATTTCTATCCCATTGCTCTCTGGTTGCAATGACTTCGAATGTGTGGAGGTAAGCCTCAATGTCATCCTGGTCGCTGAGCTT
Source organism: Sinocyclocheilus anshuiensis (assembly GCF_001515605.1). Taxonomy (NCBI): domain Eukaryota; kingdom Metazoa; phylum Chordata; class Actinopteri; order Cypriniformes; family Cyprinidae; genus Sinocyclocheilus; species Sinocyclocheilus anshuiensis. The sequence continues at coordinate 1,113,637 of NW_015549648.1, forward strand.
GGTCCGGTGCTCGGGTAGTGGAGTCTGGAGCAGCGGCTTGTAGCACATTGACCACCTGCTCAGTCCTTTCTTGCCTCGACGCAAGCCGCTCTGTGAACTGTTGCTGGCGTGTGGTGATCTCCGTGAGTCGTCGAATGATCTCCTCCATGCTTCAGCTTCCTCGAGCGGGAGGGAGAGAGAGCGGGTTTCTTTTTTTTTTCCTCTGTAGAAGAACGATAACAGATGTTAGAATGTGTGCAGCGTTAACAAAAAATCACTCCTAACTTGCCCACATTCTCCACCAAGTTGTGAGCGAGTGGAGTGACAACGCAGGCACAAGTTAAAGTTCAGATGCAAGTGAAACCCCGGAGGAGCAGTTTTATTTGACAAACGTGAATAGTAGATCAAGAACATGCTGGATGCATGGCTCGGGTGCAGGTCTCCGGGGCGTGCAGGTGTGTATTAACAGGTAGGGTAGCGTGCTGATCGTCTTCAGTCACTGGTGTCTGAAAGAAACAAGGAAGACAGGACATTAGAGTCTGCGAGTGGAGTCGAAGCTCGCCCTGTTCTCCCTCTCCTCCATTTAAATGCAGTCCAGGTGATTAGCTTCAGGTGCCGACGATCAGCACGCGTCCTGGAGCAATCAGTGTGAGCGCGCTGTATCCATGGCGACGCTGTTTCTGCATTGGGTGACTTGCCACATATGCATATGCAAGTGTAACAAGAAATAAAGTTATGTATATTTGTATACCAGCACCTGCCTTTGTCCTTTAACTAGGATATGCATGAATATCTCATTGGTCTATTACATGCCTACAGTACATATTGTCCTTGTTACTGATAGTTCAATCAGGCATTTGTCAATTTCTGGGTGCGGTAAGGCACCTGAAGGCCACATTTGCATCATATTTTGATGTTTATTATTTTACAACTGCTTTGAAACAATCTGTATTGTATAAAGTGCTATATAAATAAAGGTGACCTGACTTGAATTTATACTATGCTGTCAGTAGTCAGGCATAGAAAGACATTCAAAAACTCTAAGAGACTTCAGAATATACATGTGCTCTAGATAACAATATAACTTCTGTCTAAAGGTTTGTCAGGGTTTCTAAAAGACATGGTGAAATGATAGGCTGTCAGGGGGCTTTTGTGGCTGAGAGACTATATTAATGACTGGAATGGAATCACTACATTTTGGTAATTATGGGTTCCATTCTTATGGAATATCATTTTACGAATAATGGCTGTGCACAGCTTTTTGTCACACGTTGTTAAAGGGACAAAAGGTTTCACCTGGTTATGTAACCTTCTAGTAATAGAACTGAAGAAAATTGCCACATATTCAGAGAGATTTAATTTTTGGCATTGTTAATGTGAATGTGCAGTTGTTTGATGTATGAGTTAAGTACTGCATCCAGAAGACTCTATATGTTCTTGCAGGTTTTATAAACGAAATAATGACAGACTTTTCATTTTTGCCTGAACTATTTGTTTAAGTACTAACAGAAAAGCCTTGAAACCAAAAACTAGAGTTTTCATCTTACCCAAACTGAGAAACGTGTGCAGTGTTTGCCTCAATCACTCAGTGTTGAACTGCAGGTTGTGAGTCAGCAGGCGTTTTCCCACAGTGCCAGTGCTGCTGCACAGCTCCCAGCACATGAGTGCTTATACCAGCTGGACAAAAACAAAATGTGAAAATCAATCGGCTCACAGAAAAGCACAGACTTTTTTCATTTTGAATAAAACATTTGAAGCTCGGGCAGAAATATGAAGACCAGACTTTCCCAATATACATCAAAGATGCAGGAAGCCCCTAATGTACATGTCAGCTCATGATTCTTGATTAAACATTCAGTTTATAAAATGTTTAGGCAAATTTACTAAATACAGCCCTTGAGCTCTTTGTATGTACATTTTTTTTTTTATATATAAGACAGTGAAACCTCATTAGTGCATAAGCTTTTACCTGTACTTGCCTACATAATACACTATAATTCAAAAGGGGTCAGTATGATTTTTTATTCATTCATTTATTTTTGTAGAAAGAAATTAATACTTTTATTCAGCAAGGATGCATTAAGTTGATCAAAAGTAAAGACACAATAAACAATTAATAATATATAAATAATGTTACATGATATTCCTTTCAAATAAATGCTGTTATTTTGAACTATTCATTTATTTATCAAAAGGTATCATGGTTTTCACAAAAATATTGTGCAACACAACAGTTTTAAACATTAATAATAATAAGAAATGTTTCCTGAGCAGCAAATCAGCATATTCAAATTATTTCTGAAACATAATTTCTTAGTATCCAGACACTAAGACTGGAATAATGACACCAAAAATGCAGCTTTGCATCAAAGAAATACAATTGTAAAATGTATTAAAATTGAAAGTTATATTCAATTTTAAAAATATTTAACTTTTTTTATGCATTTTAAAACTTGACCAACCTCAAACTTTTGAACAGTAGTGTATATCATTCAACATTGTGTAAATAGTATGTCATTTATGTTCCTGCCATCATATTTGGTGCAAAAATGTCTTTTGGAAAACCAGGAAAGTTTTTGTTTTCCTACGTTTCTGTGCCTAGTAATATTCTAATTAATACAGTACAATAATTCAGAGCTCTAATACTGTGTATTGTAGCTTATTCTGCAAGTTGAAACTCATTTAAGTAATGGTGCAGGCGTTTATTGAGATATCAGAAATTAGAACTCACTGCCATACACAGGGAAAACACAAAGTCTATTTTACAGAATCCCTTGAGCCCTGGACTGTAACTTCTGACCTTAAGGCATGTTTTAGTATAGGTTAGTGAGACTTTTTTCATTGTTGCTCCAGTAATACTGAAAGATTTCCTTCATAACATGACTCCTCACTGATATAATGTTTATTTTAAAGTGTATCATATTCCAGTATTACTTCAAAGGATGGTACACAGATGTCTGAGCTGAGCCGTGAATATCCACTGACCCTGGAACTGCCTCTGGCTGCCATTAACTGAACTGTAAACTCTAACGCAGCCGATGCAGATACACAAGCCACTGCTCACCAGACGCCACAGGTCACAGCTATGAAGAAAAATAAACTGAGATTTGTTTTTTTCTTCATTCCGTTCCATTATCTCACCTCTCATCGGAGGCCTTGTTTTCCTTTGACATGATCCGTATATTAGATTTTCTGTCTCATGCCCCGTGGCTTCTCAATGTGTTTTCATAAGAACGAACAAAGTGACCACTCTGGGATATACAATAATACCAAGCTATCTATTCTGAATATGATTGTTACTGTGATTTGGTTTTTGTTTGAGAATGTTTTGTTTTTCTGAAACTTCTACCAATAAACCAACACCAGAAGATACAGTTTAAGACAATGCCAAACTGTTGATTGTAAAGTAATTGCCATACAAACCTGTGATGAATATGACTGACAACTTACAAGATGAAGACAGAAGACAGTATGCAAGTTGAGAGGATGTGATCCAGATTGTATTTTATTTTTATGGTCCTTATATTACATTTGCAACCAAGTTTATATTTGTATTCATAACACAGTGAACAAAGTGACCACACTTGAATTTACTATACACCAAAGGCAATTTATTCATGCAACATTTTCTTTCATATTGCTGTAATTTGTTTTGTTCCTTTTAAAGTCCCCTAGAGGAACATTTCGTCCTCTTTAACACTGCAGCAGGCAGCACTGTAGTGTAAAAAAAATAATACTTTCAGTAAAACATAGAATATGTAAGCCTGAATAAGCTACTAAACATGGTCCAGGAATAAAGTAAACTACAGCTATAGAACCAACACAGCGGTCATAGTAGTTAATCTGGTGTGGTAGGATAATGGCATTGGAAGAAGGCAAGTTGAGAGGTTTGAATCAAGGTTTGATGACTGAATAAGGATTCAATAGAAGTACATTTTCATGTGCTTATGTCGTGCTGTAGTTGATTGTGGGTGAGCAATAACAGCCTGTAAAGATTATTTAATTGAGAACCAAATGACATCTAGTTCTATTAACAGTATACTCATATTTATTAATGTTGCATGTTCATTCTTCTGCCAATGGAAATGAATCAAAGCACAACACTGCTACTGAATCAGCATACAACAAATCACTCTAATAAGTCGATTATTAAACATGCATGAAACCAGTGTAGTTAGAACCAAATGACTCTAAAGTAGGTTAGCTTCTTTTTAGTGAATAAAAAACATTTAGCATAACCAGTGTTGTCTGATACCTAAATGAGGGATTCTAATGAGTCGGTTCCTTTTATTAAATTAAAACATAATGAGTCCATTTCTTTTATTGAATTAAAACCTAAATTGCAACTAATTTAGCCTGATTGCCCATTAAATAACTGTAGAGTAGACTAGGTTATTTTTTAGGAGATCAATAACATTCAGTGCAACCAGTGTAGTCTGATTCCCAAAGGAGTGATTCTTATGATCATCCAAGTGGATGCTGCACACTGGTGGTGGTTGAGGAGAGACCCCCCCACATGATTGTAAAAGCGCTTTGGGTGTACAACAATACACAATAAAGCGCTATATAAATGCATCATTCATTCATTCATTCATTCATGAGTCGGTTATTTTTAGTGAATCAAAAACATTCAGTGCAACCAGTGTAGTCTGATTCCCAAAGAAGTGATTCTTATGAGTCGGTTCTTTTTAGTGAATCAAAAATATTCAGAGCTATATGTGTAGTCTGATTCCCAAACAACTGATTCTAGTGAGTTGGTTCTTATTATTGAACCAAACATCGGCTAGGTTCTTTGTGCACCAAAAGTCGGCTAGGTTCTTTGTGCACCAAAAACATTCAGCGCAACCAGTGTAATCCGATTCCCAAAATTATTCTAATGAGTTGGTTCTTTTTTAGTGGATCAAAGACATACAGCTTACAGTTGTGAGACTTTAAGCAGTGTAGTAACACATTATGAGTTTTGTTGATAACATTTTAAATGAAAAAATAAATGAAATATGTGAACACATTTTTGTATGTATATCATTTGGGCCAACTGGATTGTATTTATGGGACAGACTGAAAAAGACTGAAATGTCAATTAAAATATTTGTAAACATTTTTTTTATTGGAATTATCTCATTATTTGGCAATGAAATTGCATTGTTAATATGGAACACTGGCAGCACTGTGTAGGAGGTCAGTTGATTGTCCAAGAGGTACATATTTTTACATGCTGACAGTCAGCAGCAACGGAGATGGACCTATGGGGGAGATCTTGAGTAAAAAGGTGAGGCCATACAAGCTGAGTTTCCAAGTTGTGCTCTTCATTTTGATCTGAGAGGTGTTAGATGAAGAGTTCAACAGCAAAATTCATGTCTCTCTTATGTCAAGTGACACATAAGTGAAGCATAATGACAATTAAGAGCAATTGAAGACAGCATCTTATACGCATCATTTCCATATTTCCTCATAGTGTGAAGCCCCCATCTGTACTGAGATTTACTGGTCCTGTATAGAGATTTTAAGTCTAACCCACATCTGCTGTGTTGAACCAATGAATTAAGATTCAAGTAACGTACTTTCAACATTTCAAGACCTGACCTAAACAGTCTTCTTCAACAGAATGAATTTTCTCCTTTTATAAATTTATAGGACAGTCTTTTATTTTCTGAAATGATATGACCTGCCGTGGCTGCTGCTCTCATTTTGTGAAGCACAGTGAATCAATATGTAGTTTACCAGTCAGTTTGGTGCACAGATTCATATTATTTCTAGGGAGAACGTTGCAAGAGTTAAATTGCCAGCTCAATGCCATCACGCAAAATGTCTATCACTAAAAAAAATATAAAGTATATTAAGGCTAATATTAAAATATCAGACATTTAAAAAAATTAAATATTTAGAAATGTAATTAAAAACCAAACAATTATTTAATTAATTACAGAGTCAAGATTGATTTCTTCAAGCTTTCCAGAGAAGATTTTATGGAAAAAGCCGCATTGTTTCACATTTAACAGCTCTTTTATCATTCTGAAATATTTTCAAGCATTTCCATCTGCTTTAGTAATCCGTTATGTCACTGAAAATCTCCTTCGGAAATGCAGTGAGCAATTGAATGATGATTTTTTTCCTGACCACAATCCATTGAAGAATGACAGCACTCCATTCTATCCTCAGGTCAAATGCTTTTTATAGTGTCGATAGAAATGTGTCATTGTAAAACAACATTTAAGTACTGCTGTTTGTAAAACAGGTCCGTTTCACGTACCTGATGTATTCTGGGAAAAGGTTGCAAGCTGCAGGAAAGAGAAACAAGCTCATTAAACTGGTCATCGGTGTCAGATCCCACGGTGAAACTATATGAGGTGCCCCACTGAGACTGTGAGAGTCTATCACACAGACCAATTTCAGTCCTGTGAGAGGTTTCCTGCTTATCTTTGTCTCAGCGAATGTGTGTGTGAATGAATATGTAAAATAAGAAAAGGAATAGAGAGAAAGAGGGAGTGACGAAAAGAGCATAGGGAGAGAGTGAGTGTGACAGGCCTCTATGTGTCGCAGAGACAGAGTGCCAGACGTTGGCTCTTCTTGGAGGCTTCAGGCCCTTCTCTCTCCTCATTAGAGAGCAGAACGCCATCAGGTCCCACTTCTCAAATCAGATTGAGGTTTGTGATGACCCTGAGGCTTTTAATGAGGTTTACAAAGCAGTGACCCCTCCATTGTTTTGCTTCTTGTGGCTTTTCTCACTCTCTTGCTTTTTCTAACGCATGGGCTGTGTTTCAAAATTCCTTGAGCTATCTATGTGTTCATCTATATGAGCCTTAACTGAAATAAAACCTCACCAGTGATTTGATTCAAATGAAGCAACTGTATGTCAAAAAATGATTGTTAAAAGTCAACATTTCGTTTCAAATGTTGAATATGTTCCTAAACTAATGACATTGTACTCTAATAAGCATACAAATAACACACACATATTAGGTAAAATATTTCTTAATATGATCATATTTTTATAGTTATTTATTTTGTATTTTACATTTTAATTAGATTTAACTACATGTATAAAGTATATATGTATATAGTATTCTATAAAAAATCTAATAAAATAAACCCTTTTATTTGAAAATCTTTTTTTTTTTACATTTGAAACTGTAAAAAATATTTTTCGAAGTAAATAAAGATGTTTATTACATAGTGGAGTATGTTTTACAAGAAAAGACTTTTTCAGCCTTTCTACTTCAAAATGTCATGTTTAATTCACTGTTACTTACTGGTTCTTTGTAATTATTTGTGAAATTTTCTTGCATTTTCTGAGTGAAAATTGTTTCTACACCAATTTATTTTTTCAGTACAGTACAATACCCCCCAAATACCCCATAATTTATAGCTCTATATAACCTAGTGAGCTACCTTGCCTGCTGCCTACATAGACATCATAACTGAAATGAGATCTAAAAAGTGAGCATACTGGAATGCACTGAAAAGGCAGCATATTTACTGTATATGGCATAAAAAAAGGCATGTTAATGTTGCTAACACTATACTAGTAAAATCAATGCACTCAAATATTGTGAAAAATAGTTAATAGTTAATTACATTTAAATATCTTTATCAAAATGTCCTCTTGATATCCTGATATCTTTTACTGAACTTGAATTTATTTGGCCAAAAGAAGGTTCTACACTCACACATAATAAGTATGTTGCCTAGTTTTTGGAACAGGCTTTGCATCAAGAGTGCACCTGTGATGGCTATAATGCCTACATAGACAGCTATAATTGTTGTTTTTTGTCACCAGGGAATGAAAGTTACTGGTCATTGTTTTATATTAGAGAACACATATGACTGTGTCTTCAAGATGACACCATGTGCACATGAAATTACTTTTTGAACATGCTTTTTTTTTTGTTTTTTTAGATTTGCCAATCTTCTACGCCCTCATTTTCTTTCTCTTTTGACTACAGAGATGTATGGCTCACTATTTCTCGTTGTTTTATTTGATCTCATGAGACACAGTTTTACCCATGCAGAAAATGAGCTGAAGCCTTTTTCTCCCACTTTTCCTTAGCGTAATGATGGCAGCTGCACTTTTATAGTAACTTGTCATCACCTGGATATAATTTTGCCAGGAACAGGCCTACATCCTCACTAGCCACTAGCAGTTCCAAAAATGCATCAACTATTCATTATATCCTCAAATAACTTTTGAACATAATTAACTTTTTTTTTTTTTCTCTTGGCCTTGATATTTTAAGTCTTGCTCATACTACCCTGTAAAGCCGTCTCATCAGTCTCATCTTACTTCTTCTGGGGAAAGATAATTAATGTTATACCACTGTGAGTGGGTCAGCCAGCCACCAATCTAATTCGCACTGCCAAAGTTAATTTGAGCACCTGTGTTGGGAATTATAAACCTCCCTCCTTAGTCACAGGTTTCATGACCTTCTTCTCTTTATTTTATTTGTTGAGTTAGTGCCATTAGGTTATATCTGAAGTGTTGCGGTGTATGCAAGAGACAAGTGGTAAGGGAATGAGCTGTTGCTTTTCTACTTTTCAATGGCTAAACTGCTAAAAACAGCTGGATGGATCCTCAGGCTAGTTAGTGCAAGTCTAGCTGGTGAACAGCATGGCTAAATTGATATACCAGCACTAACTAACATAAACCAGCCTTTACCAGCATGGAAATTCAGCAGGATTTGGAAAGTTAGAAAGCCTTAGTTCAGTTTCACACAAGTCAAAGAAGATGGAGTCTCCTCTTAGCATTTTTAGCTGAACTTTTTCATAAAGTACAGTAAAAATGAAGTCTGCACTGCATGTGGTCTTTTGCTTGAAACGCCTAACTGTTCAAATTGAGATGATGCTCGGCTTGTGTCCTCAAACTGCTACTACACAGAAACAGAATTAGATGGCTGGATTGTACGAGAGGGAGTCGGACAGATCTGCTGACGTTAACGGAAAACGGCACTGTTAAAGGTACCTGTGACTCCACAGAGCAGTCATTCTGATTCTGATTATGTGATTACTTTCAACAAGCTGCAATGCCAACAATTTTCAGCGACAGGTGCAAGGTACATCTTATTTAGTCGTTTTGTTATTTACATCCTATGTCACCTCTGCATTGTAAAGATGTAATATAAATGTAGTTTATCAGCAATACTTTTTGTAAATAATAAATGAAATAAAGTAATTCTACAGTCTTTACTCTGTGCAAGTACTTGTTCTGGTTTTAAAAGCATCAGTAAACAAAGTACTAAATCTTATTGTGCAGAGATCACGGCTTAAAACACATTGGATGTCATTACATATTCATGCATAAAACAAGTTTTCACGCAGAAATCATGATTTAACAATACATTTTCATATAAAGTTATTTGAAATAAGATCCAATTTAGAACCAGCTGTAACAACATAAACAAATAGCCTACATTTTTACTGGCTTTGAGAATGAGTAACTTTTCTCGATTTTAGTGCGCATGCCCGATGTGCGCGCTAGAAAATGCCAGAAAGCAGGAGAGCAAGAAATGAGGTTGTAAAGAAAGGCTTTATTTGGATGTGGTTCTGGCGTTTTTTTATGCAAATTACTACATACTGTACGGGGACGCGCTCCGTCATTTAGAATATAGCTAATTTGGATTCATCAACATTAGAACGAGGGTAAGAGTAAATCACGTGAGAACACAATTGTTATGAATCACGCGTCTATTTTGCGAGAGTTTTTCTGCACACATAGAATAGAAATTATTGGTCAGTAAATCCCGCCTTAGTCATATTTAATTTTGACAGGGACGAAGGGGATGGAAGTACAGTTGTTTACACTCTTAAAACTAAAGGTGCTTCACGATGCCATAGCAGAAGCTTTTTTTGTCTAAATGGTTCCATAAAGAACCTTTAACATCTGAAGAACCTTTCTGCTTCACAAAAGGTTCTTTGTGGTTAAATAAGGTTCTTCAGATTATAGAAAGGTAAGAAAGAGATGGTTCTTTAAAGAACCTTTGACTGAATGTTTCTTTGTGGAACCAAAAGTGGTTCTTCTATGGCATCGGTGTGAAGAACCTTTTAAGAGTGTAATAACATACACCTGACAAAACGTCCTTCCAAAAAAAGACTTTCAGTAGACAAAAACTCCATAAAACAGTTTTAAAAGATACCTAACATAAGTTACGTAGAAGTTGTGATCAATTACATGATCTAGGACTTTTATATAGTGCCTGCCATTGCAAGTCTGTCACTCATAACCTTGTTTTCATCCGCGTTAAACTCAACATGATTAAGTTAGGCTATATTGTTTATTGAACTTAATCCTCTTTAGAGTACATACTATGTTCTAACAGCAGAATCTGCATGAAAGCACCATTGTGGTTTAGCTCTTTGAAAGGCTCCTTATTTTCAGACTGCTTATGACAGCGTTAATGAAAACAAATGACAGTTTGGGTCACAAGCAGAGTCTTGAGACATAATAAGTGAGAAAGAGAGAGGTAGGGGACAAGAGAGACAAAGAAAAGAAAAGACACAAGACAGCAGAATATACTTATTATCTGGGGACATGTTAGTTACAACAAAACCATGTGAAGCTCAGCACAGCTGTATTACACAGAAACAGAGATAAATAAAAAAAAAATAGAATGCATGAATATCACCCAGTGTTGTTTCAGTACATAACAAGGAGTAACATGTTTCCACAGTCAAGATTTTACACGATTTAACATTAATTTCTTATGATAAAAAGTGTATTTAGAATTATACAACAGAACTTTATTTAATATAAATTATACTGTAGAACTGTTTAGAAAAAGTACTGTGAAATTACAGCAATTAGTTCCAAAATTTAGTGGAAATTCACACCTTTGAGTGCAGTGAACAGCTCGGTGTTTATATAAGGACAGATTGTGAAGCGATCAGGCTTGTTTTGAGACAGTCAGAGAGACAAAAATCCACCTCTGTGATCAGAGAGTAACATTCTGTCCTGTTGTAAATAGGTAGCCCAATTTTGTGTGAGGGAACTGAATTGGGTCTATCATTAGGACCACTGGTCATGACTCACTGAAAGAAATAGAGAGCTAAAGATATTAAGGTCTAGACAGACATTGTTATCTGAATAGCTGCTGTAAGACACACAATATGAGCAAGGCTATTTTAAAAATTTTAGACAAAGTCCAAGAGAGAATGAAAGTGCTGTGTTGCAATCGGATCAAAAGATGTATTGAAAAGGTTTAATTCAATGAACAGATTTGTTATAAATCAGACTTCGCTATATTTCTCGCTTGAACTCATAAATATATAACTCATAAATAGTTTTAATGAATAACAACTTAAACTGGTCTGTTGCACAAATCATGGCTTAGATATCTTGGAATATAGCAGTTTTATTATGACTTTTATGTCACACGCACCATTATTTGTGACATTTTAAAGTGAACATTTATTTCAACGTAAAACCTACACCATTTGTCCCAGTGCAGTCACCTCCATCATACTGGAAGGAATGGACAGGGCAATCTTCAAAAATTCACCTGTCGTGTTCCACAGAAGAAAATAAATTCAGGTTTGAAATGATATGAGGGTGAGCAAATAATGAAAGAATTTCATTTTCGGATTAACTTTTCGGTTTCTTTAAGAATTAGTTCACAGAATTCATTAGAAAACTATGTTTTTTTTCCAATGACAATGACAGTTTACATCTTTTTAAAAATTGCAGGTGGATTCAGTATGCATCTGAAGACAATTTATACATCAGTTCAGAATAAACAAAAGGATTGTCATCACAGCCTCAAGGACGTGAGCAGGTTTGTTTACTACAGCTTTCGCATTTACCTAAGGGGGTATAATTGAACACAAGCTATTTCATAATTAAAGCTATTTTTATTAAACCCTTGAAACACTCCAACTTGCATAAACGCATGGAATCTAAAGGGAAATAACCAGTGGGGATTTATATCTAGTAATTATCTCTTACCTTAAGGATACTGTTTCACATCACGTGACTGTTTAAATTCAAGGTCCAATGTGTTTTTCTGACCATAACGCTTGATGATGCTGTTAATGAAAACAAACCAGTCCCACAAGTGATTATCAAACAGCAAGTTGTAGCCTGAAGGCAAATCAAGTTTATTCAGGAAAACGACCCTTTCTAACCCATTCCTCACGATGTATAGCTTTGAAAACAGTGCTCCCAAAGGGCAAACGGAAGGAACCGGGAGGAATGGAAAATTGCGATCATCCTATTCAGGGGTCTCTCAGCATCCACTTACCCACGGTCATTATTGCAAACCTGCACACCATCTACCAAGAAATAACAACAAACACAAGCACAGATGGAGTACTGTGCTTACTCAGGGTAATTCAGTTCATTTTGGGAGCAAGCAAATTGCTTGGTATATGCATTTATGCCTGTGTGTGTTGGTTTGTTTGTGCTACATCCTGTTCTTTAGTTGGTTTTTGACATTTACTTGCAGGGTAGCTTGTTTCCACAAGACGCATTACTTTATTCGCATGGTGCATTAACACATTTAGTACAACAGCACTACAGTCACAGTTTAATATTTAGGACACAGAAGACTGTTGAAAATATCCTCAGAATTAGTGCGTTTTATATAAGAGATTAGAAGGCAGGATCTGTGTTGTTTCTTCGGAACGATGAGTCAGAACATCCATTACTTCAGTAAACACTTTTGTCTTTTCTGCCTCTCTCTATCTATCATTTTCTCTTTGAACGCTGAAGATGCGGTACCTGCTATAAAATACGATGTGTGGGCGTTTCGGTTTCTACAGTTCAGGATTTAGTCAATTTTGCAGAATGGGATTTTTGTTAATACCCATGTAAAGTGCAGGCTGTTCCCTTAATTGACTATGGCATGATTAAAAAAATGAAAACAATACGGCCGGCATGGCAACAGCTCATGATGAAGGACACAAGAGCTTTAATAAAAAGCTACTCATGTTGTTTACCCAATAATAAGTTGATTCAGGTTACTTTTCCATTATTTGGCCATGAACTGGATGCTGCTGCTTATTAAAATTAAAATTAAAAATTAAATGGATTTTAGGTGGCACAAAATCTACTGAACACTGTCTGTTTTAAAATCAGGTTTAAATAACTATCAGACTACTTTGATTGCTATGGGAAAGTGTGTGTCACCAAGAAACCATAATCATTATACAAAGATGAGAAAGATTGACGGTTTGGATAGTGACTCTAATGTCACAATTTTCGAAAGCCATCTCCAATTTTAGGTAGCAATAACTCGACAAATAGAGACAAGAAATCAAATGCAGCAAAAGTGTGACAGGCTGTTTTGATAATGCTATTCAATTCAGCCCCAAAGCCATTTTACATTTTAATGTGTTTAGATTGAAATGAGAGAGACAGAGCCAACACAGGTAAACACAGATGTGGGGAATGAATCTCTAATTTAAGGAGCAGATTTAAGGAGGCAGCATTCATTAATACATTAAAAAACAATACAAAAACACAGCTGTTCGCATACCACCTAGCTTCATCGTCATCATCACTGCGATCGCCCTAATCACTATTGTGTGCTTGCTGTTGGTCAGAAAGTGAAGTATTTAGGCGGTGTTTAGCGTTTGTGAGGTTCTTGTGTGGGCGACAACGCTGATTGAGGCTGAATGCTCCTTCACTGCTGTTTGCAACAGCGCGGTGGGAGGCGAAATGTCTCAAAATGTCAACTTTAAAATTCCCAGGGAATCTGACACCCACTGCGGTCTGTAATCCAGGTTATTACCAGCCTTCACTCCCCCATATGTGAATCATTTTCTCTTTTGGCATCAGTACAAATGAGTGGAATTGAATACAAAGCTAAATAAAATATTGCAGTGCAGAAGGGCAGAGAGGACGGTCAAATCGTAAATATGATACATCACCACTGTGTGCATTGTAAATTCTGCTGCAATATGCTACTTTACCAGTAGCATTTCAGATCAAGTTGGCTTTAAAAATGCAGGGAAGTTTTCAGCGTTAACTGATATAGCCTTAATAATCTTATGACATGTATTAATGGTAATTTCAAAATCACGTCCACCTACTTAACACTTGATGTATTTTGTTTGCATACACACGCAAGATTAGATAAACAAAATGGATTTTCTTTCTTGTCACATCAAGGCACAAAAGGCAGTGTGACTTATCTACCAGTCAGTGCTTCACTTTTTTTTCCTTGGATAAAGCTTCACCCACTTCACTATTTGTTCTCGGGTTGCATCAAATAAATGAAAAACTTTTCTTCTGTAGCTACAGAGACCCACGGACACCCACTGTTTGTTTCCTGACTGTATGATGCAAACAAATCTGGCAAGCCATACCCAAAGATCAGCAGCTTCAATCAAATTGGCTGGAAATTGGAGAGTGAAGTTATGTTTACAAGGCATTGAACTGATGCAATAAGCCTGTTTTAAGGGAAAACTAATCACTGAATTTAACAAGGCATGACAAGCATGCTATATATCGGAAATATTTCAGCCCCTGCTGGCAGATACTAGAAGCACATCATTTGAAACCAAACAGCATCTTTCTCTATCGATGGCCATTCAAATTGATTTGTATTCTGACTTCACATTTTTACTGAATTAACATTTGTTGATCTCACTGTGTTTGAGATTTGTGTGTTGAGTTATATGCATCTCATTGCGACTCTTAAACCAAACAGCATCTTTCTCTATCGATGGCCATTCAAATTGATTTGTATTCTGACTTCACATTTTTACTGAATTAACAGTTGTTGATCTCACTGTGTTTGAGATTTGTGTGTTGAGTTATATGCATCTCATTGCGACTCTGGGGTTTAATATATTTAATATATCAGGCAAATATGTTTGCCTCTAATTTTAAGAGGGGATTATGCCATGTCATATAGTGGGCACATAGTGATGAAAGAGTAGCTCCTAGCATTGCTAAATACTAAAAAATCTTTAACTGCCTTGACAATAATTTGTGAGTGTATTAGATGGACAAAACATTTTTTTTTCTTTCAGTTGCTATACTGAAAGCAATTTTCACTCAGAATTTGCTAGTAAATTTCACAAATAATTACAAAGAAACAAAGCCACGTATGCGGATATACAGTTTACCAAATGATAATTTTTCCCTATAGGTATTATAGACCTGAATAAGCTAAATTAACTATTAATACAGTATGCTCTAATTGGGAATATATCTTAACTCACACAGTAGCAGGTTTGACCTGTTTTAATACATCAAACCCTGGATTTGGTGGCTTAGATGGTTTCACTATCATTGCACCCAACAATTAACCTGCTAACTGAAACCCGAAGCACATCTGTACCCCTTCAACAGCACTTATCACGCTCTCGGGGTAAACATATCGGCCACACTTTCTGAAATCACGCTTGGTCAGGAAAACGCATGCAGAGTCGCATCAGACAGCTTCAAGGACGAATCGAGGTGAGGCCGAGCAAACGGAGGCTTAATCATTCAATCATACCGTGCCGTAACACTAAAAGCATTGCACCGCATCCTATATACACAACCTTCCATGCATGTCCCATTTGTATGCGACAAGTCATTTGCATCAAGGCAAGGTGCTTTAAATAAACTCATCCCCCAGCGCTGGGATTACAGAAGCATATAACGGGAATATGTAGCAGGACACCCGCCCACGACAGCCACACTCGTTAAAAATGGATCGCTCAGAACATGGGACGCTTCAGATGGGAGCTCTCCATGTGATTCAGTGAGTGCCTTTATCAGCGGCAGCTGCAGTTCCCCTCACAGACACTCACACTGCCTCTCTGAGCACGAGAAACAAGGACGTCCTTCTTTTGCCTGGAAACCAGAGATGTTAGGAACGAGCAGTTAAAGCCTTGCTGTATCAGTACTACTCAACTTTAATTTCTGAGGAGTTAATCAGCTTGTCGAGACATTTGAAATTGCCGTGCAGGTAATTATGATGTTTATGTGAGTGTGTGTGGATGGAACGCGAGCGTTTGGCTTTTGCTCTATGTGGGATGGAGCGGGAGCTGTCCGCCAGCAATGGTGCTGAAATCAGCCTAAATGAACGAGGAAGTGATTTTGTCTTCGGCACGCATCGGGAACGGGAGTAAATACTAAAGCGGGTTTTAACACATTTATAGGCGTAAGAAGATACTAGGAGCACAGTAGCGTACGAGATTCACCCGGACTCATTCATCAGCCAACGTTTCGGTGCATTCGGACTATAAGCGTGTGGGTTTGATTCGGATGGATGAGGGAAAGTTTACACACAAACTAAGGAATCCAGTCATGCGTTGTATTGTAATATCCTTTATTCTAAGATTTACATTCTTAAACTCTAACAATCATCATAATTCGTATTTTTCTCAAATGTTATTTGATATTTAGGTTGCAATGTAATGTTGCCATTCTTCAGGAGAAGAGCAAACGCTCCCTGCAGATTTACTTCAAATGTACACGATGTATGATTGTCCCAGAGCTTGTTATTTTTTTCCTTGTGAAGGTTAAGTTACATGCAGGCACCGATAAGCCACTAACGGGAGCCCGTCGTAATTTTACAACTCTGCACTTTGTGTGAACTGTATGCGAGGTATATTGACCTTTACTGTCCTTCATATGTCGCATCTTGTGAAATGATTGGCTGGATAGTATTGTGTATGCCATACAGTCATTATTATTATAGTCTTTAGTAATGTTTTATCATACAACCTAAAATGCCTTCATCTGTGACACCTATAATAAATGGTTTTGATCCAGTCAAACACATTATTTAATATAACAAAATCACACACATACTCAAATGAAAATTTTAAGGGTCAAGTCAGGTAGAAATAGCCCCTTAGGGAAAAAACTGCTCACATCCACATTTTAATTTTTTTTTTTAAGGTTTATAGCTGTTTATACAAACTAAGTTTTTGCTATTAAGTAATTGTCTGTTTCACATTGTAGACCTGGCGACAAGGGACTACTTGAAAAGCTCAACCTGAATGTAATATTTGGTTGAAGAAGGCAGGAATAAAAAGCCATCATCATGAATTTTGTTATGAAGCAAGCATTGGGAGGTAAGTTTCAGATTGTCCCGTTTCTCCAAACATGACATACACACAGAATATTCTCAGAGCAGAAACTATACACTCATGCAGTAAACTTGCGCAGAAATACCATTATGCTCAATCTGCTTATATATTACCTTTCTCTTGGCTTGTAAGCCATGCACTGCTCTTTATTTGCATGCACATGGAAAATGAACCAAGTGTTGCTTTTTTGTCTTTGGAGTAGTGTTTTCTTATCTGTCTTAGTCTTGCATAGCTTATCTTTTAAGTCAAACAATGAGGTTTAAGATAATATTGTGATGGATTAGAAAGCACTTGATCTGTTGGACTGGTAGATAGAGGTCATGAGTCTTTGCGCATTTCAAAATCTGCCGCAGTTCCCTGTTGTTTTCATGACAAAAGGGTTTGTTTTCTAGTCGGAAGACAATTCAGATGTTTTTCTCTATTGTATTTACTATAACTTTTAAATGATCCTTTTGTTCATTATTATTTTTTCCATTTTAATTATTTTTGAAAGGCACATTTTATATCCAGACACACCAGAATTACTGACTATTGACAATGTGCTCTGCCGAGCTTAATCGAAATAATAATAATTCCATGAATATTGGCATAAATAAATATGTCCAAACAGAACTGCATCTTAATGTGGTTCATTAATCTCCTTTGCATTCGTAATGAGGATTTTATCTATCTCACTCTGTGCGGACTTCCGCTCGTCAGAGCACTTAGCCCCATCAAGACTGAGATTGACAGTCCAGTCCCGAGGGATGTCACGAGAGCAGGACTGCGGCAGTTGATTAGCAGGGATGTGCTATAAAAAGGTGGCGTATGACCTGTTTCATTAACCAGCTGCTGGGTAAAGCAGCCCATGAGGGTCCTGCCCTATAGTCCACTTGCTCCATCGATAAAGAAAATGAGTGAAATCCACTGAGCTGTACGGAAAGGGATTTCACCCTTGAGAAGCGAGAGTGGTCCCCAGCTTCATGTTTACTACCAACTTTCCTCTCTCGTCCTATCATGTCCTTTTCTAAGAGTAACAGCGCATATCTAAGATAAATCGACCTGGCTTCAGATGTTTTTGGCTTATTATATTTTAAAGATTTCAAGTCGCCTACAACTAGATTTGCATTTCCTGCAAGAATTACCAGTGCTTGCAAGGCAGCAAGAGAATAAGTTTCAGGTAAGCTTAGTTTCAGGCTTCAGTTCTGCGCAAATGATGATGACTGTCATGGTGCGTCTTGTTTTCAGTTGGCTGCACACAAGAATCAGCTATAAATGGTTAAAGTGTCCATATTATGCAAGTTCATAAATTTATTTTTGGGGTCTGCTAGAATACATTTACATGATTTAAAGTTCAAAAACACATTGTTTTTCTCATACTATACACCCTCTGCCTGCCCGAAAAACCTGTGCCTTTAAAACCCATCTTTCAAAAGAGCCCAGACTGTTCTGATTGGTCAGCCACTTAGAGTGTATGTCGGAAATGTAATGCCCCTTACCATATTTGGGTTTCAGCTCCCGAGGCTTCATGAACAGTTGTAAATGCTTCATTTCATAATTGATGAATTTTGCAATATTGAATCAACTGTGAATCGACTTGAGCTGAATAATGGCATTATTGTATATAGCTGAATTAAGCTTGTTTCATTAATACATTTTATACAGTTATTGAACAGAACTGAATCAACAATTAACTGAACTGAGCTGAATAATGACACTGTAGTCTCCGTCAAGTGATCTGTGATATTTTTCAGTTCATCTCAATGGATGTGCAGCGCACCTGTGTTTGTGTATTTGGCGTACCGTAAACTCTAGTGTGAAGGCGCACGACTCGCCGTTGCTTTCTCTCACACGCGCAAAGGGTCTTACATAACATGCAGAATTGATGCGCTACATGTAAACAATATTCTTTTTTGTATTGTCCTGTCAAAATAACAGAGTTCCTTTGGAATTCTTCAGCTTTTAAGAACTGCCGGGTTTTTCGGTATAGTGGGCGGAACTAATGCGCAAACAACAATCTCATTGGCTGGTGCTCACCTATATAAAGGTGAACTGACTTGGCTTAAATAGTATTATATCTTTGGTAACTGTGTTGTCAATATTAGAAGTATATATACTATTTTTTTAGCCCACCCTATGAAAAAAAAAAAAAAAAAGGGTTTCCTCAGTATGGAAAAATCACTTACTCACCTGCTTTTTAAGG
>NW_015549648.1:1132854-1137666 GCF_001515605.1 Sinocyclocheilus anshuiensis
TATTAGTAGAATTTGTATAATAATAATAATAATAATAATAATATTAATAATATTATTATTATTATTATCAGTATTATTGTTCGTTTTTTCCAATTTTTTACAGGAACACTGCATGACCAAAAAATTCACCACCACCAGTCCTAAGTTCAGTTAAAATTACTAATTTGCATTTATACATGGTTACCAAGTTTTAATTCTTATTACTAAACTTCTATTATTAAATAATACTTGATTATCATAATGCTTGACTGCTTGAATGACTGATGTTAAGAGTGTACTTTCAGATATTTAAAAAGCTGTGCCATTTTACAAAAAAAAGGGTTTCCTCAGTATGGCAAAATCACTTACTCAACTGCTTTTTAAGGGTGGGGCTAAAGCAGCCACTAGGCAGGCATTATGCAAATGTATAACATTGTGATTAAGCTAAGTCACAGAAAAATGGCAGGACTACAAACGATGAGGGTTCTATGTTGGAGAGATGAACTCCCTTTGATGTGAACTTCTGTGGTTTGCAACTCTGCAGATGCACAAACAGCTATATTACACACTCAAGGAAAGGTACAATCAAATAAGCATTTAAAAATATGCAACGAAGACCAGGCCAATCATAATTCTATATGCAAATTGATGCAAAAAAAAAAGAAAACCAATCCCGTGATACCAAATAAATGGAAGTGGTTGTAGATATTTGCTCTAAAGCTTTTATTGCATCATTCAGATGCATCCATAAATGCATTACTATATTGGCCCATTTCATTTTTATTTGAATGCTTGCAGTCTCCACTGTTGATTGATCCTGTAAATCATGGAACAGGCAATCTCCATTTGCCAGCAGCCGTTTTGACAGGCCCCCACACGCGGTTCTGACCGACATTAGATAATAAAGCTCAGGCTGAAGTGAAATAATGGGCCTGTCTGACTCAGTAAGAGATTTAGAGGCAGCGGGTCAGCATGTGGCGAGAGAGTTCGGCACTAAAGCTCACGGATATAAGACTAGTCATGGTTATGTGAGAGAAATTTCCTGCGCATCCCTGCAGCAATCAGCCAGAATGCAACCAGAATGGGAGGCCACCCCTATGCACACATGCACTCTCACACTTACTCATCTCACTTTCTTGGTGAATTTCACACACATTTGCTCTGTTTTCTTATCTTTTGCGCAGTACTGCACTTTAGCTTGCTTAGTTGGGATTTAAAAGACACTAAATATTTAGTAATATCGATTGACTGCACTGACACTATTGGATGAGAACAAAACTTGAAATGAATTGAGCTGAACGATGATACTGTTGTCTTCAGTAGAACTGCTTATACCTGAATTGAACTTGTTTCATAATTTATGAACTTTAGACAGTTGTTGAACCGAATTGAACCAACACTGAACTTAATAATGACACCACTGTCTTTTTAGAGCTGCTTTAAAGAGCTGCTTTGTCTCATATATTTGATGAAGTTTGCATCATTAGCAAGTTTCCATCTACATATTTGTATGCATATTTGAGATATTGCATTGAAAAAATGGATGGAAATGTTAAGATTTGAATAAAATGCACATAAAAAACATATGCTCTCCAATTGAGGCAGATAAGTTTTTGATCTGTTATTGATTCTGTTAGTTTCCTCTTCATTACTGTTAAGCTGCTTTGAAGCAATCTGTATTGTATAAAGTGCTATATAAATAAACATGACTTGACTTGACATGCACATACATTTTTGCAGTATTTCCTTCCATATATAACCCTGATTTTCTTGACCACTTCCTTTTAAACTTCCTTTTACCCCTCTCTTTGCATCTCTCTGGCTAAAGCAGCTCAGTGGAGTGGAAAGAGAGTTTTGCATAGAGTTGGTCAGCGTTGTTAATAAGCTCGACATGCCTAAATGTGTTTTAATTTTTAAAGTTTGTTTCCAGATTTAAATCGTAGATTTTCAATGTGCTCTCAGGACTCACTGTATATAATTTTAATTGTTAATTGGGATGCTCACATTTGTGGTAAATTAACACCTATTGTCATTAATATGCCGAAGCTGCTTGGCTGAATCCAATTTTAACAACTGCGCTGAGGTGTTCAGATCTGAATCAGATCACCTTCGCACTAGCATTAATGCTCTCGCACTTCCTGCGAGGTTCTGGCAGGCCACTCTGACGAAGGGTCATACATTAGCGTGGGTCGTGGAAATGCTTAATCTAATCAAATGTCCCTAATCAAAAGCACAACGCAACTTCAAGTCAATTGAAATGAACTAAATTGAGTTCTATTGTAGTGATGGCTGTGCAAAACTGTGCTGTAATACCACATCTCGGCTGTCACAGGGTTTAATTTGATTTACCTTGATGGAAAAAAATAATCATGTGAAAACAAGCTATTACTTATGTCACGTTTTCCCATTTTAAGCTTCTGTCCTGTGTTGGCAGGGCATATCTAAAAGCTCGCCCCTTATTTTTATTCTTAAATTCCCAATAAGCTCGGTTGTTGGTTGCAAGAAACTCATTTTACTTTTATTACACACATTTTTTGGGGGGGGCAAATCTGCAAATAATAATAATAATAAAGAAAAAATATATGTGCAGTATTTAGGAGTATATCAGCATGGGGTTTTCCATATTTTTAATGCCAAAAGCCACAAAATATGATGATCCCCTTCCTAAAATCAAAAAGCAACTCTATGTTTTCATATGTTTTTCATTTATTTTGTGTGAGAAAAACAGTAGGAGGGATACTTAAAAAAGTGTTTTTTAAAATTAACTTTTATAGTGTTAATATACTAAAGTCAGCACATTACTTTTTATAGTTTATATATTTATACAATAGTTTTAAATTAGTGAGGATTTTTCCCTGACTCTTTCTGCGGGTTACATTGTTACGGCAGTAGGTGGCGACAAGTGACTGTCATTATGAGTGAGACTTTGACTCATTCATTCAACCATTCAAAACACTAATTTATCCTGGAATGAAACAAACCACTGTTTTTATGAGTGAGTCTTTAAATTGTTCAGTCAGCTGATTTGTTGAAAAAAAAAACTGAACCATCCAGGGGATGAAAACAAGTGACTGTCTTTATGAGTGAATCACGGAATCATTCAGTTAACTGAATCGTTCAAAAACACGGAATCATTCAGGAAGAAAACAAGTGAGTGTTAATGCAGATGTCATTGAATAATCCATTCATTCAATTAATTCATTCAGAAACGCTGATTCATTTAGTAACAATACAAGTGAAAGTCTTTATGAGATAGTCATAGAGTCATTTTAGTCAATGGATTTGATGACTCTGGACTCTACACTGTGTGTTTTAACAGTTCTGAATCTGCAGAGAGTAATTCTACACACAAGAGGGTCTTTGGAACAATTGGTTTCCTTACACTTATATATTTATAGTAACGTTTTTTTCCCCTTAATGTTAAAACTGTTAATGTTAACCTTGTCATGTCTGAAATTTTCTGCATCCCTAGACCCCAGTTTGAAAGCTCTTGCACTAACATATAGATGGCCTAAAAGCAAACAGATCTTTAAATTACCACAGTAACAACAATGTACATCAGTACATCATGTGTAACTTACAAGGGGAAATCAAAGCCTGTGACATCATGAAGCCCAGCTCTGTGCAGCACTAGAACTGGCGCCTATTGATTTATGTGTTGACCTATAAACGACTGATTACTTACATTCAGCCTGCATGATTTTTAACCATGTAATGAGAAGAACGGTAAAGGCAATGTGCTGAAATCAATACGCCAGCTGAGATAGGGCCAGGTGCTGATACCGCTGCAGCAGGGTAGGAGGTTAAATGCTAGATCCGGCATTTCAGCTGGAATCAGACGAACAATTAAATTGATTATAGGGCTTTTAGGAGCTCTTAGAGCCAAACTAATCTGACAGTCATCAAGTTTTAATTGTAATGTGAGCCTCTAAGGTGAGTGAAGGGAGGGAAATCAGGCTGAGAAGGGGTAATAAAATCTCGAATGACCAATGAACTCTATTACAAAGCATCCTCAAAGGGATGTTTTGCTATATTTAGCTAACTTCTGAGGATGATTTTGCCCTCAAAGTTGCATGAGTTATCAAACGGGTCAGCAGAAAATTGGAGATGAAAAATGTTAACATTTACTGAATTTTACATTACATTATATTTACATAACATTTATATAATGTTTCATTCTGTTTAAAAACTGGTCTAAAAGCATGAGAAGAGTAATTATTATCTATTGACAGCCATATTGACAGAAAGCAATGTGCATGTAGTTAAAATTAAAAATAAAATCAGCGAAAAATAGACAAATATATACACTAAAAAATGGTTGTAGAAGCAATTTTCACTCAGAAGTTGCTACTAAATATCACATATACAAAGTAACTCATTATTAAATTAAACATACATTTGAAGTAGAAAATTGTATTTCTTGTAAAATGTGCTATAATCTTTGTTTTATTTATCATTTTGAAAAATAATTTTCAGTGTGTATACACATTCTCTTTTTTGTTGATTTTACTTTTTAATAAATCAAATTTAATACATGAAATAAATAATATATTTTAATATTTGAAATATTTAATATTGACAATATAAAGTCAAATTGCTCATTAAAAATTTCATGAGAATTATGATTATTTTATTCTGTTGTTTTTAACAGTAAGGGATAAAAACAAGAGTGCATAATTAAAATATAATCAAATCAGCAATGAACAGAAAACACTAAGTCAAATTAAATTTCATGAGAATTATGATTATTTTATTCTGTTGTTTTTAACAGTAAGGGATAAAAACGATAAAAACAAATTAAAATATAATCAAATCAGCAATGAACAGAAAACA
>NW_015549648.1:1138484-1160880 GCF_001515605.1 Sinocyclocheilus anshuiensis
GGTGGCACAGCTTCCCCATAATTTTGAGGTGAAAATGGGAGGAGGACGATTTAATGTTAATAAAATTCATAATTAATTTCAGTTCATGTCTCAGAATGTGTATTTTTGTTTGTAATTTCACAGTTGTAATACCATAATAACGTGAAAGCGCCGCTTTTCGCAAATGTGCCAAATCTGCTGATGTAATTACAACCGCTAATGATAGAGAAGGGGAGGGGAAGGGGAGGGAATAACAAATAAATTATTCATTTAATTTTATATTTTATTATTTTTAATGTTGTCTTTATTTTCCCTCCAAAATTATTGGCGGTCATTTGTCCTATATGCATAGCTGTTTATTGTTGACATTCAATTCATTTCACCATGGTGAATGTACGGAGGATAAAGGCTCTTGCTCTTGCACTCCTTTACTGGAGACGCAAAAAGAAATACCGCAAATCAGTGTGGGACAACACTACCTGGCTCGGAGGAAACATCTTGGCGAGTATCACCGTTTAGTGCAAGAGCTGCGCCTTAACAGGGACGATTTCCGTGAGTATTTTCGGGTCTCACGAGAGGAATTTAATGAGATCCTTCAGGTTGTTGGCCCAAAAATTACCAGGCAGGATACTGCATTCCGGAAATCCATCAGCCCGGCCAAACACCGGCAATTTGTCTCAGGTACAAACCCAAGTTATTATATATATATATATATATATATATATACACAAGGATACATATACACACATTATTATATATACAACGCAAGGATATTATCATATTTGGGGGTCATTGGCATCAAAAATGTTGAAAACCACTGGTCTATACAGCTTAGTAAACCTACACTGCACTTTCCTTTCTTCATGCACACCTTCACACCTGTTTAAATGGCTCTCCAGGACAGGATGCAATATGTTTTGACCTTAAACCTCTGAGCGGAACACAATGCTCTCTCTGTTTCTTTCTCTCTCTCACTATCTCAATCCATCTCTCTTTCGGGTCAGCAGATGACCACATGGTAGGACACATGGGCAGGTTCTCAGGCTGTAGGTTTCTAGCTCTGAGCTGCATGGACTACAAGTGTGCAATGGCCCTTTCAGTTCCACACAGAGAAAACACCTGCCATCATGACACACACACATATACATACCCACAATGCACCAATGCATGTATCAAATTGACATTGTGATCCATTCGTGTGCAAATGATGACTTGTGGATACCTTGTCAACAAATCAATTCACAATCAATGTCCTATAATTGTCAAGTCACATGCAGTGACACATTTGCACACACACTCGTAAAAGCACAGATGGGCTATGTCCCCAGAATGACCGCAGGTTAGATATCTGGTCAAGCTGCAGCCATTCATGTGTGTTATAAATGGATGAGTCATGACTTTGGACCGGCCGATGGTCCTACACGGTGCCATGGGGCTCTTTCCTATATTTATGTCTCAGTTTCCTATATTTATGTTCAGCTATTTCACTTTTAATGACAATGAACAGAACCTATTAATTGCCATTAAAGTTAAATAACAACCCACACATGAGAGCCTGAGAAAAATGCTCATTTTGGAGGAAAATTTCAGATGGCACTCATCATGACACATATACATACCCACAATGCACCAATGCATGTATCAAATTGACATTGTGATCCATTCGTGTGCAAATGATGACTTGTGGATACCTTGTCAACAAATCAATTCACAATCAATGTCCTATAATTGTCAAGTCACATGCAGTGACACATTTGCACACACACTCGTAAAAGCACAGATGGGCTATGTCCCCAGAATGACCGCAGGTTAGATATCTGGTCAAGCTGCAGCCATTCATGTGTGTTATAAATGGATGAGTCATGACTTTGGACCGGCCGATGGTCCTACACGGTGCCATGGGGCTCCATAAGGTCTTTGCCAGTTTGACACGGCAAGCACACTTTACAGGAGAAAAAAAAATGGAAGTGTAATGATCTTCATTAGCAAGCAATTTAAAACAGAATCATTCACAAACGAAACTAATGAGAACGTCATTTAATCATTAATTCAATCGATTCTTTGAGAAACGCTGATTCATTTAATAACAAAACAGGTAGTCCTTATGAGTGAGTCACTGAATCATTTTAGTCAAATTATTTAACATTTTAAATCATTTGAGAGTATGTGATACTCTCCAAAATGGCGCTATAGGGTGACACGGAGTTGTCACGTTACACTCGGGAAGGAGTGAGGAGACGCAGGAGAATTCTTCAAATATGGAATTTAATCATCAACGGGCAAACACAGGAACTAAGAAGACATTTAACAGCAGACAAAGAAACTAGGATTGGGAACACTATTTAAACACATGACTTGATGAGGGGAAGATAAGGAACACCTGGAACTAATGACACAATGAACCTGGAAAACACCTGGGAACAATACAAACTAAACGGGGACAGGAACTTAGACCGGAACATACACGTGACAGTTGTTGAATAAAGTCGTTATTTTTGTTTTCTTTGCGCACAAAAAGTATTCTTGTAGCTTCGTAAAATTGTGGTTGACCACTTCCTTGATCATTATTTTAACGGTCTCCTTGCTACAATTCTGAGCCTTGATCGTTAGAATCCTTGCTGTCTATGGGAGGGTCAGAGAGCTCTTGGCATGCATCAAAAATATCTTAATTTGTGTTCCGAAGAAGAAGAAAAAAAGGTCTTACAGGTTTGGAATGACATGAGGGTGAGTAATTAATGACAGAATTTTCATTTTTGGGTGAACTATCCCTTTAAGCAAGGTGTGTTTTTAACATTTGAGTTTGAGATTTTACTTATAAGATATTACAGAGCATTTTGCCCCCCAAATCAATGCCTGTGTTTGAAAAAGATCTTGGCTGGTTAGTATTAGCATTAACATTTCAAATAGTACATTCTGCACTGACAACAGATATGAAAAAAACAAATGTGCATTTAGTTATAATGAAAAAAAAATGTAAGTGCAACATTTTAAATTATGAACATTTATATACAATGACTCATCCATCATCCAGCCCCTGCTGGTGAATGTTGTAACTAAACCATTCATTGGGCAAAAAGCATCTTGAAACATATAAATTACATAAAAGTATAATCTTAATTCAAAGAAGTATTTCGTTATATTATAGTAGATGTTTTACCAGTAACTGTTAACAGTTAGTAACTGTAAAAATTAAAGATTCTATTTTTTATTTTTTTTTTTGAATGAAAGATCAAAAGGATAAAGAATGCTGATTTATTTTCATAGCCTTCTTTGATCATATTTATCAAGGGTATCAGCAGTTTTGGCCACGACTAGTTAGTAATACCATTCATCTTAAAATATAAGAAAATTATACATGCAGTGCTCATCAGTGTGATCAGTGAGTACTCTGCAGTTATTGATTCAGGCAGGTGTCAGTAGATCATTAGAAAGGTCTTATTATTCAGTAATCATTATCACCATCATAAACTACTAACATCCTTCACCTCATCCTCACCATCGGCATGGCACCTTTACAGCATCGTTATCAAACATTTCCCCATCTCAACTTATAAACTGAAATCTGACTAAATGAATATTTTATAAGAACCCGTGTAAAAAATAGATAATGCTCTCTTCCCGATGCACACACTGTCATTATTGCCCCGCCTGAAATAAAATAAAGTTAAAATACAGAAAAAAGTGATTTAGTACCTACTTGACGTTGTCCAAATGGCCCCATTAAAACCTGTTTGACATTTCATTTCTTTGATTCATTACAGGCAACTCTCAAAGCTCTCTCTTCAACTGTTACTTTCCTCCTGCAGTCGGCCTAATATTAATCCAGTGTCATGAAACCATTGTGAGGTTAATCTTAGCCATAAAACAGCCTGGCCCAGGGAACAATTATCATACTCCGTATCCCAGAGCTCCTCAGTGAAGATCATTATATGTCTGCCGGCATGACAAAAACTTTAAAACGTCCTTGTTTTAAGACTTTTTTTAACCACAAGATGTCTGACCTAAATTAGGAATATTCAAGTGTAGAAATAGATCCAGACACAGTAAACTCAGGATGTCTCTTGAGAATTGAACACACTCTAAATAAAATCTCAAACTAATGACTGAAAGTTAACACCCATAATGTTCTCATGCAAATTACATAAAGGAACCTCGGCAAGCAAAAAATAGGTTGCCGACGTCAGCTGTTAGATAACCTTGACGTGCCACGCTCTGGCGTTTGGGTCTCCGAGCTGCTATCCGGTAACCCTGCGAGAGAACTTCATCGCTCGCTGGCACAGGGCAGAGGTCTTTTGGCCGATACGCCGCTTGCCCTTGACCGCTGTCCAAAGTGGCGGTCGCGGCCCAGCACGAAACTCTGGCAACCTTTCTGTCCCTAGCAGAGTTAATCCTACAGCAGGCCTGGAAAGGTTGCGAGCCGTTCCCTTTCCGTGACTGCGGTCGCAGACGCTACTTTCTGTCGACTTTTTCTCCATCGCCCATCAGTTATGACCCACAGGCTGGTGTGGAGGTCTATTAAGCAGTCTGGTGCTTTTGTGATTAACTACTAGACCATTTGCCAGTGTGTGTTTGATACAGAGTGTACGTGTGATTGGCGGTGGACGTTTGGCCTGTGCCAACAATAACACCAGGTTATGCGATCACACTCTTTGATGGAATGACTATTTCAGCCTCATTACCATAGAGATGGAGTCAGTCCTTCTATCAACAATACAGAAACATGCTACAAGAGTGAACGCTCAATGTGAATTTTTTTTCTTGAGTCTTTTGTATTTGAACTCTGAAAATCTCTCTCTTTCTCTACCTGGTCTAGTTGCTTTTGGTTCTTTTTGGGTTCTCTTTGTTCAAGCTGATACAACAGCAATACAGTGCACAAATTTTAATAAATACAGTGGTATATTTGCTTGTAGTATTAATATCAGTCAGGTCAGATTGAAGGAGTCATATTCCCCCTCTTGTGAAAGTTGTAATACATTTTCTATGCCTTAAGTGGCTAAAAGAAAAAGGGCTGAACAGAACAAAGGCGAGTATCTACAGTATGTTTTGATCATTGCTATCTATTTTTGGCTTCATGTTTGGTGGCAGAAGGAGTTCAAACAACTTCAAAAAAATATTGTCCCTGAAATACCAAAGCAACAGTAATCCCAAAGACTATGTTTACATTGCCAAAATAAATAAATAAATAAATCATGCATAAAATATTAAGACCTTTCAGGAATATATATATATATCTTAAATGAATGTATGTATATATGTATGACAGGTCTTCATCATACACTTTATTTTTTGAAATGCTTTCCCACTATGGACCCTTACAGGTGACTTTTATGATTTTTGTGACACAAACCAAACTTAAATGGTAAGGTAATGATTGTTTTCAAACAGGTTTCCCAAATACTCTTACATTCTCTTGGCTGAGCCAGAAGCTGAGATGTCAGAAACACATGTTTTGACAGCGCCACAGGGTTGAAGTGTTTACACACTTCAGGAAGTCAACCTACAAATGGTTTACTTATAGTTGTCACTGCACATTAATCTAAGAAAAAGGCACTTTCACATCAGAATCACTTCACCTTTACGGTCAACTAGAGTACATAAAATGTCACCAGCACATATAGAAACAAGTGTGTGATACTGTCAGTGGTTTCAGACAGAACTGGATCCCAGCATTACCCCAGCTTCCACTGATGCAGACAGCAGGATATGTCATTCACCATCTGTCACAGGAAAATTCCTTCCCCCTCTTGTGAAAGTTGTA
Organism: Sinocyclocheilus anshuiensis; assembly: GCF_001515605.1. Taxonomy (NCBI): domain Eukaryota; kingdom Metazoa; phylum Chordata; class Actinopteri; order Cypriniformes; family Cyprinidae; genus Sinocyclocheilus; species Sinocyclocheilus anshuiensis. Next base: position 1,144,222 of record NW_015549648.1, read on the forward strand.
ATAAATTTTCAGTGGCTAAAAGGAGAAGGGCTGAAAAGAACAAAGGCGAGTGTCTACAGTACGTTTTGATCACTGCAAGCTATTTTTGGCTTCACATTTGCTGGCAGATGTTCAAACGACTTCAAAAAAAATCTTGTCTATGAAATACTAAAGCAGTTGAAAATCAAAAGATGATTCATGGTTTACATTGCAAAAAAAAAAAAAAAGAAAATCCATAATAATTTGCTTCAGCAAAACTGCAGAAAATATAAAGACTTTTCAAAGAATATACCTTTAATTATTGTATTTTTCTTACCCCATTGACATTTCCTTAATATTAAACTTAACATTATAATATTATACACCTTTAAATAAGTCTCAACAGCTTATGTAATTTGCTTATGAAGTTAATTTATCTTAAGAATGTTTAAATATTTTATAACTGGAAAAGTCGAACGCTAATTGACATTAACATTCTTTTTTTTTTACATTCATGGTTCAAAGCCTTGAATCCCAAAGTGCATAGAGAAATAAAAAAAAATTATTCAGCATCTCTCACCACTTCCTCACCTGGTGTTACAAACCCACTAAAATCTATTCCAGGAGAGAGAAAGCGAGCGGCCTTGCTTTTAACAAATGGTGTATATGAAATTGTGCAGCATACACAGTGGTCCCTGTGACACTGGTGGAGAGTTATGGCCTACAGTGACGCCATTGCAAAACCATTCATCACCGTGAGCTTTGCACTGTGTGCAGCCTTAGGAATATAAAAAGGGAGTCCATGGCCTCCAAACGGGGTTGTGTTCACAATAATACCACAGCTGCAAAAGGTTGCATGCTTCTCAAAGCATGTGCTTTTAACATATTTTAAAACTTTCAGTAAATCAAGTTAAAAAATGATTAAAGCCAGAATTATGTGATCTTTAAAATGTACTTTAACAGAAAAAACATCTTTTGTGAAGGAGGTTTTTTCTCCATTTTTGAGTTGAAGGTCTCAGAACGAATCTTGTGTTTTGGTATGCCTTCAGAGCGGTACCCACATGGTGAATGTAGGCGTCAGAGAAAAAGGGAGTAGTGGGCGTCTGGAGAGGCCTCTCCTGACCCACCAACAATTTACAGAGTCCCTGCAGAGCTCCGCTAGAAAGCACCACCCCCATCTAAACAAATACTTCCAGCCAGTACTGAAAGCCAGGAAGAGCAAAATCTGCCAAACACACTTCTTCACTTGCAGTTGACTTTTGCTTAATACCTGTCTTCTGAAAGCTACAATGATTTATAGCCTTATTTGTATTCTTATAGTAGTTCAACCCCAGATTTTATAAAAATATAGAAAAAACTTACACACATACATATATATATATATATACACACACACACACACACACACACACACACACATATAGCAAAGTGTCATTTCTTCAGTGTTGTCACATGAAAAGATATAATAAAATATTTACAAAAATGTGAGGGGTGTACTCACTTCTGTGAGATACTGTATATATATATATATATATATATATATATATATGTGTGTGTGTGTGTGTGTGTAATTAAAATACTTCAGTATAAAAATTTAGTACTTTACACAGTATTTGGACTTGTTGTTTATTCATTTTTTTACGTAAGTATCTGTAATATTATGTTTTGCGCTTTTCTGCTTCCAGACCAAAAACCTCATTTATTTCATACTCATTCTGGCATTAAGTCTTGTTGCATATGATGTCAATTTGCAAATAAACTATGGGAAATTAAAAGCAGAGAGCTACTATAGCTTTGAAAGTGTAATCTAATGGGCTAAATCTGAAACTGTAACTGTAAAATTCAAATTCACAAGGGTTGAGCTGTGAAGCACCAGCATTGTGCCCTTGCACAAGGAGACTGTGCCTGTAATAGGTGTACTGTATGTTGCTCTGGATAAAAGCTTCAGCAAAATGACAAATTAGTAACTAAGATAGGAAACACACTCAAGAATCCCCAGCTGTGGCTACAGCTGGTGTTTTGATGAGGCTGCAGGTTTGCTCAAATTCATGGGCTTGCCAGTTCTGTATTGTACTATTAGGACTAATAAATCTGAACACACCGGCCTTATTAGATCTGTAAGTTTACCTCATGCAACAACTACACAGACATCACTTCATATACTGTAGGAACATAATGTTAAAGGGATAGTCATAGGGATATATATAGAAAAAAATAGAAAAATAGGGATAGAAAAAACTTCTGTCATCCTCATGCCATTTCTAATCTGTATGACTTTCTTTCTTCTGTGAAACATAAAATATGTTTTTTTTTTTTTTTCTCTCCATACAAACTCAGTGGGGTCAAATGTTTTTTGGACCCCAAAGTTCAAAATATCTTGTGTCCTTTTAGAAAAAGTTACAGAGTAAATGATGAAAGAATTTTCATTTTGGGTGAACTGTCACTTTAAGTGCAGTGCTGGGAAATGGTGTGACTCATATAAATGAGTCAGTTAATTATTTTATTAAACTGATTTGTTAAAATTAATTGGACTTCTCAATGCTTTATACAGATGAGAGAATGGACATTCATAGGCTGCTGTTTTGTCACACTACACCAGTATTTGTACAAAGTAGCAGGTTAATGGAAAAGCAACACTATTTTGAAATCAGTTGAACTATGCCACTAAAAATGTTGTTACGTTAATGTGACTGTACGTCCTTTTTTCCTGGACATGTCCTACTCGGGATTTTTAAATTGCCTAATATGTCAGAGTTTTGGCTTTGCTTTCATATTGTTTTCACACTTGACTAAAAAGTAGTTTGTCCAATAGCGTGCAGGCATCTTGCATACAGGTAATCAACCAGTTGTGGCGTGTGAGTAGGTGGGATCTACAGAAAATAGGAATACTGTACATATAATGGCATACAAATATGTATACATGTTTGAGGACTGTAGAAAACATGTCAATAAGAAAACATAGCCAAAACCCATTTAGCCAATTTAGATAAATGTATGGTCACCCTATGTTATATTGCTAATTTTAGTTAGTTACTCCTGATCATTGATTGATTGACTCCTCATAACTGCATCAAAACATTTGTAATATAGCACTGAAGTTGTAGGAGCTGCTTGTTACCTTTAAAGTTTTATTCATTCATCATTCATATATTAATTAACTTTATTTTATTTTGTTGAATGTAATTGAATGGAAAACAGTTCAATTTTTATCCTTTTGTTGTCATACAGGTTTTGAACAACATGAGAGTGAGTAAAAGATGATAGAATTTTCATTTTTGGATGAACTATTCTATTAAATGGACTCATCTGAGAAAGAAAAAAAAAAGCCAGAGCTTGGTGAATCACTTTAAAGTGATTGTATTCTTTGACAAGCTGATTTAAAGACAGCGCATTTCACTATTGATCAGAGATGCCTCAAAAATGTCAGCCCATTCTGCATGACGAACAGACAGCCTTGCTTCTAGGAAAAAGAAAAGGAGGGTTTAGAGGGTAAACGAAAGAGAGAATCAGTCTTGTGTCTACACCTCCTTCATTGCCCATGTCATTTTAACACCTAATAAAATCACCTCGAGAGGGTCAACATGGCATATACAGTCCTGCTTAGATCAACTTGATTTCAGGACTGTAGTGTGTGTTTTGGAGAAGAAAGCCTTTTTTTGTTTTTTGGAAATGCTGAGCTCATCTGGATGGCTGGCAGACAGGTGGACTTCTGGGACTGTTGGAGTTCAGACATCAAAGGACGGCATTGTCCTTGAAACAACAGCTAGTGATATCAGTCTCATCCATACACTCCAATGCACAAATACATCTGACTAGGCCAAACGCACTGGACCAAACCGACCCGTCCTGGGAAAAGAAGATAACATGGGATCCAAAATGCAGAGTCCACATACAACATCTGATTTGTTTTGAAAACACTTAAGTTTATTTGATGCACCTGGTGTATCTTGCATTAGATTATCATATGAGTAAGACAGAAGGGGCGGACGGAGACAGACAGAAACATAGACAGATAGTGTGACTCCCATAAAATAAAAATGGAAGCAAAATCAATTGCAATCAACCAATTCTGCAGGTGAACAATTCCAGAGTCATGCATGGCTACACATGGAAAGGTCAGAGATGTGAATGGAATTGCACACCAATATTCTAGCACACTTGAACAACAATGAACGTCATTTACGTTGAAGCCACATCTCAGAAAGAGCACAACAGAGTACTCTATGGAAGAAAACATCAGAGGAGGGCTGAGCACCAGTGTCATTTGCTGTTATTGTAAGTCAGAGCAGACAGTGGATGAGCAAAGCTAATGTAGGAATGTAATTAGCAACCCATTTGTGGCTAATGCACAGAGATAGCAGTGTAATAGCTCAAAATGGGGGCCGACATAGAGACCATCAGCTCCGTAATAACAGACAATTCAAAGGGGAGGTTAAAAGTGCCTCTCTTCCTTTACATTAACAGGTCAGAGGGCACTGGGCTTGATTTTTCTCTGATGGTCTACTTAGAAAATAATGAAATTTTTGCTACACTTGCTAATGGTGGGTAAATCAAGAAAACTGATTGGAGTATGGATGCTGATAATTCAGCTTTGACAACACGGGAATAAATTCCATAAAAAAGTAAATTGAATTTAAAATATATTAAAATAGTTATTTTAAATAGCAATAATATTTGACAATATTACTGTTATTTTTGATCAAATACATGCACACTTGGTAAGAAAGAAGAAGGTAAACATTTAAAATGGTAGTGTTTACACTGAAATAAAAGTTGTTACAAGACACTGCAAATATTGTCATTGTGGATGGTTCAGCCTAAATTATTCCCTTAATACTATTCCACATAATCTAGATATTAATTTTGATTTGACTAAATATAATAATATTTTCTGGAGAATCTGTGATAGCACTGTAAGATTTCTGAAGAATGACAGTTTTTCTTGTTTTCCATTGTGAGCTGTCATCATGTTTGTGCAGCATTCGTAATGATTTATGTCACTATTGCACCTCTGCCAGGCATGATTAATTATTTAAACGATGTTTTGGCTCATTTTTAACATGAAGAAAACTCCCCAGGTTGAATCAACATGTCAGAATCTACGAGTGACGAGACAAGGAGGTGGTTCTGGAAGTGCATTCATAAAAGCAAACAGTGGCTTCACAGTGTTCATACTACAGAGGCTGTTCCAGCACAGGACATGATGTCACCATGGGCCATGTTCCAAGTTGAGTTGGTTTCATGCTGAGCTTTGTTAATGAGGAGGAAACCAAAATGATATGCTAGGCTTCAGGGGTGAGACAGGGACAATGGTGGTACATGCTTAAAGCGGTTAATTACTAATGATTTCGATTAGGGAAGAAGGATGCTGGAATGCAATCAGGGTGAAGCTGATTAATTAGAATCTGCTCATTACACGATAAGATCTTAAAATAGATTATTTAACCAGGAATTGGGGTGTAAACCCAAAATCAAAGCTACATGCTTGTAGTTCCCACAGTGCTAGAGTCTCTTGTAATTCAAAATTTCCCATATTTTTAACTCACTTGTCACGCTGCAAAAATGACTTAATGAGTTTTAATTAGCATTTTTTTGACTGATTTTCCAGTAAATATATCTAAAAATACATCCAACTAGACACATTTACTTGAGAAGCAACACTGCTTAACATATTGACACTTGTTTTTCATGAGTATAATGTGTACTGGCAGATTTTTGGACTTGTTCACACTTCACACAAGTGAAAAAATCAGCCAGTGCAGTAAGACAAAGAACATTTTTATTAAAGATACTGTAGTGCTTAATTCATTGTCGCTCGGTGAGGTCTGACCAGGTTTGGGTCCAAATGCTTGCAAAGAGAAATTTTGTGAAACTGGTTTGAAGGTGTGTTCTTAGTAATGGTTCAGAATTGTGTGTGGTTACCATTGTTGGACTATATAGCACCAGATGTAGCACTGGGTTGCCAGATATACAGTATACATTATTGGATCTTCTTATGCTATACACGATTTTTTTCACACAGTTCCTGCAAAATACTATGCTATGCTATGATGTCAAAATGCTTTTAGTGAATGGTTTGTAAACTAATACATTTAGACATTTGCATCACATAACCAGCTCAATATGTACAGCTTTTCTGGTGTAGCAAACTTGCTCAGTAGCTCACCTGGTACAGTATTGCTCTTGCTATGTGGAGCACCCGGATACAAATCTTGATAAAAGAGCTCAAAGACTTTAAAAAGCAAGCTAAAATGGCATGACTGCTCATGCAAATTTGCTTTTGTTGCACGTTTGCTTTTACATTATTGATAAGATTTACGGTAGGTAGTATATATTTTCAGACACAACAGAGCATTAACATTTTAACACCAATCACCTGACATTTCATTTTTGAACTGTTCAATGAATACACAACAACCAACATTATAAAATAGTGTCAGGTTCACAATAATTTGTTTCAGATAAAAATGAACACACTTTTAATGCCACATGTTGGACATTTCACTTTTAAAGGGTCGCAAAACGTGCAAGAAGTAACATAATAAATCTTTGAAGAAATGTTTTTCAATAAACTCAGGTTGGTCTTTTGTATATTGCTTGTAATGGTGGCGTAAGTAAAAAAAACGTATTAGTAATTAATGTCACAATATGGTGTCTGAAAATAAATATCAATATCTTATGTAGTGTTGTTTCTTAAGCCAATATATAAAGAGTTAATTTGCAAAAACCGATAACTCCAGTTTTATTTTATTTTTCAGAAATAACTTTTTTTTATTGCACATTCCAAATAATATCAATCAAACTGCAGTTGGTTTGTTTTGATTAAGTAATAATAACTTAAACAAATACAGGTAATTTACAAAATTAAAGTTTTGAAAGTATGTTTGTTTTTTTTACATATTAAAAGCTTGTTTTATAGCAAAAGCAGATAACTCCACATTTCATGTTTTAGAGTTGCACGTCTTTTCAAAGTGAAAATCAGCGCGCTGATTCGCTAAAATGGACTTATCGACTTCTGTTCAAAAACAACAAGGGCGCTTGTCAGCTTCTGCAGTAAAACGTGAACTCGCGATGCCTTGAAAGTGGACAAAACCAGCTTTTTTGACAAAACGTGTTTAGGGTTCAGATCACGCTATATGTGGAGAATAATGCACGTAAAACATTTTTTTTTACAGTGGCGTTTATCGGTTTTTGCAAATGAACTGTTCATATCTTATTGGAATTACAAAATACTAAAAAAAGGGCCCATTTACAGTATTAAAATACTGATTCTAGATGTCTAAATTCTTTTGAAATGAACACAAATGAAATGCAAAGGAGAATCTGAATCACTGTTGGACATTTTAGTTCAACCACTGAAACTAAGCACACCACATGAACATCTTGGTGACTAAAAAGTGCATAAATATTTAATGACAAACACTGAGGCAGTTCATGATTGGTTGTCTTTTGCTAAACAACACGCTTTGACATTCTAGCACTGCATTGTTTCTGAATTCTCTTGGCACAGCAATTTGGGGTTGGTGCTCTGACAAAAAAAAAAGAAACCACACAAAGCATTTTCTGAAAAGCCCTTAAGATTTCCAGAACTTTCTTGACAGATCTATTCGGACAAATAACAGATGTATGCTAGTTTTATCACCAGTTGTCCTGCTGGTGCTGTGGCTGTTGTTGGCTTTTGTTTGCGTTGCTTTGAGCCTACTTATCATTGTACTGTTCGGCCCTAGGCTTTTAAAACAAGTGTGCAAACAATCCAAGTGTTTCTGGCACAAAATAAATCAACGTTCATGTTCATTCTTTCTTTAGCATCTTGCACAGAAGCCTACCATGCCCACTCCATTTGCCAGTCTCCCCTCAAGGATAAAAAGGTTAATCTTCCAAGTGAGCAGGTCCTGTCAGATGCATTACAGTAATGACGAATGTAATAGATTCCAGACAATGGCAGTGTGTACACCGACTGCATCTCTGCAACAACTGTGTGTGAGTCTTTGAGCAACGGCCAGAGGGTCAACACACTCACCGTATGGCTCATTGAGTGTTAAGTCAGATAACTCGAGGAGAGACTGAGATTTCGTGATGTCTATCATGATGTAAATGCCATGTGTAAGGCTTCCAACACTTAATGTGCCTGCAAGACTGAATGAAAAGTGAGGATCTCTGGGTAAACGAGTCGCAAGAGGTTCATCTATGATCCTACCATAGGAAGTGTAATCTTTTATCCATATATAAATCATTCAATACTATCTTAAGTACATTTCCTGGAAGACAGTGTCAGGCGGGTAATTCCTCAACTCTTGCTTCAGAAACAGACTCAATGGTTCCAACTTTAACATCTATGGAAGCTTTCTAATGCACAAAATGTTCTTTAAGAACTGTTGACTTCTGTGTCATTACTAAAAAAAAACTATGTATATACATATATATATATATATATATATATATATATATATATATATGTGTGTGTGTGTGTGTGTGCGTTTTTGAAGAGTTTAGACCCTTTGCTAACCTTAAAAACAATTCCAATTTTTAACAGCATAAATTAACAATTTCTTTAAAGAAAAATGACAGATAAAATGCTTGTCACAATTCAATTTAGCTCACTTAAGAATAATCACTACCACAATCAACCACTTTATGTACACATTTTAAATCACACTATTTATAGAAAGAATTCCCAAGCGGTGGTCTTAGCAAAAGTAACCAAAGATGTGGAGCCTAGTGAAATTTTTAAATTTTGAACATAATTCTGAAATTAAAATCTTTTCAAGGACATGTCCAATAATGTGGACTAACTAAGGTATTAAGTCTGCAGCAAAGTTTTGACATGTTAAAAAACCCCAACACTGCTCTTCAAAACCTGACAGCCTTGAGAACAAAGTTAAAGTCTGAATACAAAAGGGGAGAGCTGTTAAAATAAGATCTCCCTCTTGTGCCTTTTGGGTATTCCTGTACCATTGCTGCTGTCCTTGTCTAAAACATTTTCTGTGAAAGATGAGCCAAACAAGGCAATAGCAAAAGGAAGCTTGGAACGCTGGGAGAAATAAACAGCCTGGCTCTGAAAGATATAGCTGAGCAAGCCAGAAGAAGGTCGTCATGGTGAATGAGCCAGCATATATCAAAACCTACAACATATTGCTAGGCTCTCTTTGTTTTGATGTAATTGTCCAGTCACTAACATCGGGGAATTCTTGATATTTAAAACACTGACGCCTCAGAGGCTTGGCAAGCGGTAGAATAGAATCTTCACTTTCAGCAATAAGACATTTGAAATAACTCTGAATATTTGTCAGGTCACCAACTGTCCTTGAAACATTTGAACATTTTGTACACTGTACATCTTGCAGCACAGCTTGACACATAGAGAACTGAGATAACACTAGTGCATGATGTGGAGAGAGTTGCTTATATCACCTGTTATATATTCCATTGCATTATTTTATTGTTCTGCCCCAATTTCTAATTGCAAATATCAGCTTCTGTGTGTGATATTCATCAGGTTTTGAAGACAGGGTTGTGCACCATTCAGAACTAAATAAAAAAAGAATAATTTGTTGATGAATTGATGAATTTGAAATCAGGTAACAAACAGGACACAAAATAGAAATTAAAATTTGACTGCGAGCAAATAGGTTTCAAAATGAAATTCAAAGAAATTTTGATCTGAAGTTTATATATCGATCACAGGCCTTAGAGACAGAGAGTGATCACTATTTAATATATGTTCACATTCATACATACGCATTTATGAAACATGATAAAATGTGAAATTAAAAATAAATTAACTTGTGCATAACCTGTGTTCTCAATTAAGAATTGTGCACATTTGTGTATGAATCTGAAAAATAAAAAAAATTACACATGCAAAAAAACTTGAATTCAAACAACAGTGCCTTAGTAAAAACAAAAGTTAGAGAATTTTATTTGACGCCAAATAGATGCTTGCTAACAAAAGTTGTATTGGCCAGATGGAGTAACCATAGCAACAGTAGGCTACTTGAACACATTCTGTTCAAATCACTATGTGAAGGTACACTGACAAAAACAAACTGTCATACTTCATTATACCTTTATTTATCACAAAAACACTTTAATGCCTAAGCCTTAGCGCTCTAAACTTGAGTTTAGACAAAAAGTCATCAAGATGCATTTTCATTATGCTAACTGTGCTTGGTAAAAGGCAAAAGGTAATTTAGGCTGCTTGAGACAAATTTTAATAGATTGCACATCAACGATAAACTCTAGAAATGCACTTCACCATTGTGTAATTTCCACTCAGATTCATACTATTGATTCAATGCAGAGTCAATACACACACTTGTTCTTTTCAGTGGCTTTCATAATTTGACAATGTGCATCACAAGGTGCTAAAAACAACTCATTATCAATCAAACATTAGAAATACAGTACTGTCTCGAAAAGTACACACTCTACCCTTCTCACCATTGCAATGGAGAACATGGGGATTTTTGGATCAAATGCTTGTGAGATGTTTGTGCATTGCTGTGGTTTCAGTTGCCTCAATGGTTGAGAGGACAAACCCTAAACACTATAACTGTCATATTAACACTGGATTAATGGACTCGGAGGAGAGCGGCTGCAGAATCACACCCTCATTGAGACTCTGCATAACTCTGAATCAGATTGTAAGCAAATAATCAGGTCAAGGTCCTGTCCCTCTGCAATTACCAGACGCCTCAGATTGATGAATACCTGAACGCCTTGAACAGAATAGATAAACGCTATTCTTCTGGATCAGATAAAGTAGAACAACACAGAAAAGGGCCTCTATTCAGACTTTATAAGGATTCTGGATTTATAATTTGGTCCCACTTGATATTAGGTGGCCTTAACTACTATGTACTTACATAAAAAAATAACTACAATGTACTTATTGTGTTCATATTGTATTGCAAAACACTTTTTCTGCTATTGAGGTGGGATACAGGTAAGGTTAGGGACAGGTTTGGTGGTATGGGTAGGTTTAAGGTGAGTTAAGGTGTAAGGGATGGGTCAACAGTCTAATTATAAATGTAATTACAGAAATTAATTACAGATGTAATTGCATGCAGGTATTTTAAAATATAAGTACAATGTAAAAACATGTATGTACACAATAAACGCATTGTACCAAATGAGTAATTTAAATGTAAGTACATAGTAGTTAAGGCCACTTAATATAAAGTGGGACCGATCATTTTATACTATTTACAATAAAATGGGTGTGCTGTGACCAAATTTGTTAACTAACTGTTTGTAAAGTTTGACAATTTTAAGCAATTATACCCATTTACAATTGACATTTAAAAGTCTTTCTCTTCAAGGACACCAGACCAAAAATGCTAATGACTAATCCTGCATTACACAGATTTTTGTCCAATCAAACACCCTCTCAGAATGCTCCGCCCCCTAATACCACCTGCAACTGACTTGCATGTACCAAGTCATGGTTAACTGCTAAAAAATAATTAAAAACATCATGAAAACAATAATCAATACATTAAAGAAAACAAGGACATCAATCGTTAACAGTAATTACAACATAAATGCGTTTAGAAGTTTTCTAGTTACACTTAAAAAAAGACTAGTTTTGAACATCATGAATTTTCGTGTTGTTTTTTTTTAGATACAATATACACAGAACACAGAATACATATTGACAATATTGTGTTTAAAAACTTGTTTATTGAACTACTGCATAAAATCAGTATCACATTTGAGATTGTACAGATATTCGGGAAAACAGCACTCTTGTTCATGTGATATTGCTAAACTATATCATATGATATAAATATAAGACAAAAACCCATTCAGGGGCATTTTCTGCCTTTATCTCGATTTTTAGGAAGATAATAACTGAATTCTAACAGACTACATCACATCGTCCTGCATCAGCAGACTACAGGTCTGGGCCCGAGCAGGAACATTAATTGCATTAAAAATATTTTTTCCATAATTCATTGCAAATTAATTAGTTAAATCAACAGCCCTAATATACATATTAAGTTAAATTAAGCATAAATGTAAATACATTTGATGCTGGACTAGCTGGTGGACCAACAAAGCCATGCAATCCAACTGGTAATACTGCACATTAATTTCTGGTTAAACTAGATGAGAAGCCTTGCGTTGACCAGCTACCCTGTTCTTTTCAGCAGGCCAAACAGCACAGCTTCACCTTAATGGTGTCGGCAAAATAAAGTGAGTCCAATCCTGTGAATCGACAAATGACGTGACCTGCATGGAGCGCAATTGTCCTTGACCTTGGCTTATTGGCTCAATGCATGCTTCAATATGTCTCGCCAAATGGCTTTTTTTCAAGGCTGCTGGGAGAAAATGATGAAAGAGGAGGGCAAATACCAAGCTGCTTAACCAACACTGTGCATTTGAATAATGTATTCTGATGAGACTCACTCGAGAGCTTTTCAAGTGTCGATCTGACCCGTCCATAGCATTCTCATGAGCGTCATGCTGGGAATGGGATTGTCCTCGAATGAGTTTTCATAGATCTCACGATTAACTGAATGCAAACAAATTCCGTCACACACAGGCAGAGGCTGGGAGGGACGTAGGCGAGCCCGAATTTGAATAATGATGTTAGTTATCTTGGGAATCAGAACGGCTGCGAGATCGATGGCTGACTTCTGGGAGTCACAGTGGAGGATGGTATGTTTGCACAGAATAAGAAAAGGCATATTTAGATGGCTAATACTTTACAATGCCAAGTCAAGTGCCAGAGATCAACAGAGGAGAATTTGAGGGCTTCGATTTTTCTCATTTATAGCTCATGAAACATACCTAGTTCTTGGTCCAAGTATCAAGATATGTTTCCAGTGCTTCTCCTGAAACCTCTTAGAGGAAATAAAAAAGACAATTGTTGACATACAAAAGAAGAAAAGAGCTTTAAAAACAACTGAAAAAAACTAAGCTCAGGTTATTTGGTCTTTGACAAATATAATAAGAAATATTTGAACATATTGAAATCTCTGGATTTTGGTTTCAGAGGAAGTCAGAGCAAATTATGAGACTTTATTAAGACCTTCTTCCTACCTATTAGCAAATCAGGACTACTTGGTGAACATTATGTCACCTAATTAATATTCATGAGCCAGACTGATAAGGCTTATAATGCTTCCTTTCCCAAACCCTTCCTAAAAGAGATGACTTATTTTTGACTTGTTTTACAATACAAATATCTAAAGACTTTTGTTCAGATAGATTAAATTACTTAAGGTATTAAGTCTTGCTTTCTGGAAAAATTATCAGAATCGAGTACGTTTATACTTAAAGGGGTCATATGACGTTGCTAAAAAAAGAACATTATTTTCTGTATTTGGTGCAATGAAATGTTTATGCGGATTAAGGTAAAAAAAACATTATTTTCCACATACTGTACATTATTGTTACTACTCTCCCAGGAAACAGTGCTCGTCCTCCGTAAAATGCGCTGCACACATCTGAATATTTGGTTTGAACTGTTCTGGAACAGTGTTGTAAATACAACTTAACCACTGATTTCTAATCGTGTCCTCTTTTGGAAGACCAAACAAAGTAGTTTCACTTTCACAATGAAACACACAGCGTCTCCACGACATGGCGGCGGCGGCAACAATACTACAGCGAGAATAAAAGCCTTCTTTCTTTGCGTGAACATTTGGGCGTTGTTATGCAAATCGTCCCACACAGTGACGTAGACATGTGGGGGCATGTTTAAACGAGGCGTTTTAGGAGGGCGTGGATGAGTCTTAACTTTTATAAAAAATATCTCTTTGGGTTTGAGACTTTAGTCTTCGCAACTTTAGGGATCTTATCTATTCACGAACAGCTTGTAACACTCCAAAGAGAAAGTAAAACTTGAAATCGCATCATATGACCCCTTTAAAACAAGAAAAAAAAGTCTGCTGTAGGAAAAATAAACTCAATTCAAAAGGAAAACAATTTTGATCACATTGTTAGCTACTTCATTTGCTCCACATTTAATACCATTGCTGAAACAATGTGTTCAATTGTTAATGTTTGTATGTGTATGTGTTTTTCCTTTAATTCGCAGAGAGTAGAAGCAAGAATCTAGTCTTTTTCCTTTAATATTAGCACCATGCTGTTGGTTTCTTGAGGGCTCAAGTAATTCTGTCCTAATGGCAAATCGAGTCTGACCTTTCTCTGTGGCCTTTATCTGTGTCAGTCAGTGGACCTTAAGCCTGACCTTAGTCAACCTATTTTGACATTTACCAGGCCCAGTAATGAGCTATCAGTCACTCTTACCTAATACTGACATGTGACAAGCAGAGCTAGTGTAATATAGCAGTTAACTTAACCGAAACTCCTTCTATGATAAAAAAGCAATATCCCCTGTACAAATGTTCATTATTTAAAAACCACAGGTTATTAATACTTACTATTATGATCTACAGTAAAAATAAGAGCTTCAAAAACCAGAAACCAGCAGTGAAAACAACAGCATGGCCTCCAGCCATGAGGAAAATATGACTTTAGCAACACCAATCAGACGCAGGGCATAGTGCTGGCACTACTGCTGCTACAGCATGCAAACCTGCATAAAGTTACACTTAAAAAGTAAACATTTAAACTCAATGAAAGCAAGAAAGATCATAAACGAGACCTCTTCGATTTCTCAAATAAATAATAGCTCTGTCCCAATTCAGAGACTGCATCCTTTGAAGGCTGCATTCGAAGACTGAATGTGTCACAGCTGCACGATGAAGGCTGTTCCATTTTGAAAGCTCCTTCAAATGTGGTCTTGAAATTCAACCTTTGTTTCCCAGGCCATGAAGGATACAATAAATGGATCCTTAGACTATCCGAAGATTCATTGCTCACCAGTGATGACGGGGTTTTTTTTTTTTTGAGAGAGAAAATGCCAGATTAAACTTCTAAATAAAAGCATTGGGTTTCAATACACTTTTTTAATGAAGAAACAACAACAACACATTTTTGACATACTGTATCTTACTAAGATGCTATTTTATAGATCAATTTTTATTATGTACATAAATGGACCATAAATGGCCTTCGAAGATGTACCCGTTGAAGTCTGTATTCTTGATGCAACCCCTGAATTGAGACACAGCTAATATCCCAAATACTGTATCAGCAATGAGATTTTATATAAACTTATTTCTCCTCAGACTGTTCTAAGACCATATTATCAGAGTTACTATTCCGATTCATTTATAGCATTATATTAAATTTTATGCAGCAAAAGTATAATTTTATACTTTTTATTTACTTTTTTAAATGTCTCCTCCTGGAGCTTTAGAAGAAGCATTTGAGACGAACTTGGTACCTCAAACATAACTGAGAGCTCAAGCAATTCTAATGAGCTGTGAAAGGGCACCGTGAAGCAATAAAACTATCATTTTGATGGCACTATGATGTACATGCTATTTTGTTTTTACTTAAATGTATTGAATTAATGAAAAATGAACACACCAGTAGTTTTATTTGAGCATAGTTGAAGTACAGAGTGACATAAAATGTGTCGCTGTGCATTTAACACCACCCTGTAGGTTGCCCCTGTTGCCTTTTAGTATAAATCAACCTAATTAAAAGCTACTCTAAAATATCATGGAGGTATATTTTACAGCGTACATGTGCAAGTACAAAAGATGTACTGCAGATGAAGTGCAGGCACACAGTGCAATGCACAGGTATGTGTTAATTTGCACATCTGAATCTATTCTCACAGTGTGTTAGGTGACGGCGCACCACACTAGAAGATGCAATCACACATGAACACTCTACCCTATTAACACTTTACCAGCAGCGGAAATAAGAAGTCTGAAAATAAAGTTAAGAAACCAATTTAAACATTCCAGAAGTCTTAATATCAATTAGCCGGCCCAAAGAAAAGTCC
The DNA here is from genome assembly GCF_001515605.1 of Sinocyclocheilus anshuiensis. Lineage (NCBI taxonomy): Eukaryota > Metazoa > Chordata > Actinopteri > Cypriniformes > Cyprinidae > Sinocyclocheilus > Sinocyclocheilus anshuiensis. Next base: position 1,160,051 of record NW_015549648.1, read on the forward strand.
TAATTGTGTGAGACAAGTACAATTAAGAGAGCACACAATGCAAACATGCAGCATGTAATTTGTAAGTGAGTCCGGTCCAGTTGCTGGTTAGTTGAATGCTAATGTGTAAATGTATTAGAGTAGGTGTTAATATCCAGCTCCATCTCTGTGAGCCTGCCAGAGAAGCATTTTTAATTGGCTGCCGAATCCACAATTAGGGGCATGTGTAGCGGCACCTGATATGCAAATTAAATTAGACATATCTCATTATAGTTCATTTGCATGGGTTTCTTTAAATTATAGAGTAAATAGGTGAGTTAGATACCTTAATTACACAGAGTAGGCTGGGTTATTATCATTTTTTTTTTTTCAAATTCTTGTTTTGTTCACAGGTGTGGAGAAACATCAAAATTCTCTCAGAAGATGCTGTGAAACGTGTTGCTTGCTACAAAATAATCAAAGCTCGTTTAATCATATATATACTTTAATCTCATGTAAAATGCACATAACATTCAGTGCCAGCGCTCATTTATCAGAGACTTCTATCATCTGTTCAGTGGTATTTATAGCTACATTTAGCTATAGTTAGGTAATTAACACAAACAAGTGTTACATTTACAGTTCATCATTTTGCATTTAATCATTATCAAACAAGGAAAAACAAGTGTGCAGACTTAAAATACTATCTATCTGTCTATCTACAGGTGCATCTCAATAAATTAGAATTTCGTGGAAAAGTTCATTTATTTCAGTAATTCAAATCAAATTGTGAAAATCGTGTATTAAATAAATTCAGTGCACACAGACTGAAGTAGTTTAAGTCTTTGGTTCTTTTAATTGTGATGATTTTG
>NW_015549648.1:1161183-1172034 GCF_001515605.1 Sinocyclocheilus anshuiensis
TCTATCTATCTATCTATCTATCTATCATCTGACTATTTCTATCTATCTATCTATCTATCTATCTATCTGTCATCTATCTATCTATCTATCTATCTATCTATCTATCTATCAATCTATCAGCCCAATTTATGCTTTTGAATTAGGTGCTTTTTGTCCGTTTCTTCAGTTAAACCCTTAAAGCAGTGCTTTGTTTGACTGCCATATAAATTTTAATACAAAAGCTCAGTTTGCCTGAAAAAAATAGTCTCATGAAAATGTTCAAGGTCACAAATGACAGAAACATGAAAGAAAACAGCATAATTAAACAGCTCCACAAGCATTTGGCGTATCCAAGGCAACATATTGACATCCTACGTGCTTTAGTAAATAAGAATGTGGGTGCCATCTCATAATTTTCTCTATTTTTATTTATTTATTTTTTTTCTTTCTTTGGCATTTGCAAAGTCGGCCAAGATGAGTTTAGGTGATGAATTACTTTAGTTCCTAAACATCAATGTGTAGGATCCATTCTTACAACCTCCTTGTGAGAGAAAAAATTGAATTTCAAGACCTAGAGACTCTAGAATGTTTTTTTTTTTTTCTCCCCATTAATCTTGTTCTGCACACTTTTCAGGGCTTATATCCTCCATCATTTATCTGAGCAGACCAGCAAAAAAGGAAAACTATTTTTAAACCTTTGAATTTAAAAATAATCACCTATGAAATATTCCCTCATGCCTTTAGACACTGGAACAGAGGACACTAGGCAGGAGGTGTCATTGAGATCCTTGGTAATTGGTATGCAAGGTTACCACACTAGATTCTATTACACAAGTTCGTCATAGACCCTTGAAAGAATCTTCAAAGTTACAAGAACATAAGCTCTTCTGATCAGGCTTCCATTACAGAGACAAAGTAGCGTCCCTGAATCCTTCAGCTGAAGATTAAATGGACTCCAGTCCCCAAAAGCAATCCTCTCTCCTCTTCCTTCCTTCTCATTTCCCTATGCTGAGCCTTTACACATGACATGGCATCTGTGGTCAAGGGCAATCTTTGGGCAACGATGGCAGCACTTTGAATTTCGTTCGAATAATTATTTCACCCCAGGTTAAGATTTTGTGGAGTGGGTTCTGTCTGTTTCTCAGTACTGAGGGACGGGGTGCTCTTGCCTTCCTGCCATAACTCTGTACCCAGCAAGATGAAAGTAACAGAGTGTGAGAGAGGCAGCTGCAGTCGTACACGATTTCTGGCAGCCCACCAAGATCAGCATGCTGAGCTGCCCAGGACTGCAGTACTTCCAGCACGCACGACTAAAGGTGGAGGATCTGCACGAGAGAAGAGAGGCTGCAAATATGATTTAGAAGAAGAGAAAGTGAGTGATCCCTTGAAAAGAATTCAGATGGCATAGAAAGAATGATAGAACGACAGACAGACAGACAGACAGACAGACCGACGGATGGAGTGAAAGATAGAATGACATCATGATAGAACGATAAATAAATAGAACGACAATGATAGAACGATAGATAGAACAACAGAACAACAGAACGACAGAACGACAGAGCGATAGAACGATAGATAGAAAGATAGATAGATAGATAGATAGACAGATAGATAGATAGATCATGAATTAACGGCCACGATGGCTGCTAAACTCCTGCAGACAGACAGCGACCTGTAAAATGCCCCAGACCAGTGATGGATCAGTCCAGCCCTGCACAATCAGTCCTATTTCCTGGCCCTTCACTTGCTGGTTAGGGAAGATAATGGCAGAGAATGGGTGATAAAAGGCTTTCGTGATAGCACTCCTGACACCTTCTCCTATCTATTCTTGGGAGATTTAGGAGATACACCTCACTTCCTTTAACCCAGTCCCAATGAAAAAAAAATCCACCTCTCATTAGAGCATGGAATACTGGCCCAATCCTTCCATTTTGGCTCCAGGCTTTTGCACAGTTCTTAGTTTACTCGACCTCTCCCGAAAGACACATATATCACACCGGTGAAGCTGATTGCTCACTGCCCTTCTCTTTTTGGTTTCCTCAATACTTGGAATTGGGAGGGTATATATAGTAAGCCAAAAAAGTGAAGATAAACTGTCCAACAGAATCTGCTAGAATTCAGGAGCACATGAAACTTTTTATAATCAAAGACATCATCATTTTGGAGACAATCAAGGACAGGATGGTAAGTTTAAAAAAAATCCATTTTCAAAGCCTCATAAAGTTAAAAGCACCTTCACCATAAATCATCATTTAATTGGGATGGATTAAATACGTCACATGAGACACGTGATTACCGGTAACATATGGAGAGTAGTGGAGAGGTAGTGCCCTCTCTGTTGTGTGGCACTGTGGAAGAGACAGTGTTTGTGGGTGTCCCGTGTGGTATCTGATCTGTCGGTGGACATTAATGTCCTCGCAGGGAAGCAGGGTGTGCCGCTGGGCTCTCGCTGTTTAGCAGGTGCAAGATAAAGACAGATGGAGCAAGAAAGGAACACAGAGTCCTTGAGTTTGCGCTCTCTCCATGTGCCCGGGCTCCACGGGGGACTTGGTCACCCCTCTCACAGTCCTTCAGTGTGCAGATGACCTTCACACACCCAGGCACAGAGAGAAAAATAACCTTGAAAAGTGTAGTGGGATACATTTATGCACAATAAGAGTAGAAAACACAATATATTATTATTTTTGCAGAAAGTTCAGTGAGAAAATTGGTTCATAATTACTTGAGTAGGAATGTCTATTTTTGAATAATTTAGTGAATTAAAAACTTTACACATAAGAGGTACTCTATTGTAAACTGTATTACTTTCTCTGTTAAAAGATGTGATTTTTCATAACAAATAAATATACCTCTTATAATATACTTTTTACCACTTTATTAACACTTAAGACTAAAAATAATAATCTTCAAAAATAATCACCAGTCACTGGTAAAACATCTTTAATGACAGGGTGTGTATGTGTGTGTGTGTGCGTGTGTGTGTGTGTGTGTGTGTACTTGTTTTGCTACATTGTGGGGACCAAATGTCCCCACAAGGATAGTAAAACCTACAATTTTTGACATTGTGGGGACCGGCCTGCGGTTCCCACGAGGCGAAATTTTTTTTAAAAATAATAAAAGATGTTTATCTGAAAGTGTAACAATGCAAACAGGTTTTCTGTAAGGGGTAGGTTTAGGGTTAGGGTTGGGGTTAGGGGATCGAAAATATCGTTTGGTCAGTACAAAAGTAATAGAAGTCTAAGGAAAGTCCCCACAACTCATGGAAACAAACGTGTGTGTGTGTGTGTGTGTGTGTGTAAACACACACTAGGAAGATAACAAAGATAGATAGATAGATAGATAGATAGATACTTAGTTAGTGGCCATAAAAAGACTGGCCGCTAATATGTAGCTGCACAAATATATCTACTGTGGTATAAACGGTTTAGCAAATGGTTTAGCAAATTCTCCACCAGCTGACACATTTCAACTATCACACGACACATACCGCACGGCCCTACGGCTATGTTTTACTTTTCTACACAGGCACTCGGGTAAAGAGTGGCACATTTTGTTCTCATCTACCCACACTTCCTCTCACAGTAAGGACACATAGACACACACTGACAACCACACAAAGGTATGAGGATATGCCACCTGTCAAGTATGCCATCTCCATTTTTTCCGCTACAACAGACACATACTTACGCAAACACACTCTTTTTTATGTAACACAGTCCATTTCCAGCCCATGTGACTGTACCATTTTCCAAATTCAAGCATCACTTAGGCATCTTTCAGTGCCTCCCGGCCGACAGACGTTCAATGACACATAGAGGAGACCCTTGAACAGTGTAGCTTTAGCGTGGTTAGCTGCTTGTTATGAAGAGATCTACTTCAGGGACTCTGGTCTGGTCTGCATGAGCAGCTGAGCAGTAGATAGCGCTATGCTGCACAGAGACGCCGTAAAGAGTTTGTGTGGCACGTGGCGACTTTGTCACGATCAGATGAGCTAATTAGCCTCAGGAGCGCCGATTAACAGCGTGTGCTGCAGAGGAGCTGAGACAAGAGCCAGTGCCAAGCCAGTGAAAACAGCGCTAATTAAAAACAGACAATGGAAAACACTAGAGTTCAAACGGGAGAACAGAGCGACGGCTTTCGCCTGTGATCTTCAAAAACTTTGGGGAAAAAATTGTTAATATTAATTGGACTGGAAGTTGAGTGGATGTAGTTATGTATCTTTGAAACAAGTTTTTCCATCGAAATTCTTTAGAGCATATGGTCCAACCAAGGTTATTATTCGTTTTTGAGTTTATTATGAGAACTTTAAATTTTTATTTAGATTCAGTTCAGTCTTAAAATACATTCCCAATGGATATAATTGAGTCTTAAAGGCCCATCACACCAAAAATGATGACTATAAAGATAATTTTATCAATAACTACTGTATATTAGCGTCCACTCCAACAACCGAGGATGGATTCTATGGAAGGCCATTTCTGCCATGGGAATGAATGAATAAATAAATAAATGTAATTTCAACATTTTTTCATACAATTTGAACGTTTTTTCTTGCAATTCTGAGAAAAAAAGTTAGATATAAACTAACCATTCAGAGAAAAAAGGTCAGAAAGAAAAATATATATATATTTACATCTAAAGATATCTACATCTCAAACTTTTTTCATAGAAATCTGACATTACATTTTGGAATTCAGTTTTTTTTTCGCCATGGAATTAAGAATTAAAAAGGTAATTACTAATAATTAACTTTTCTTCTTAGAATTGTAAGAAAAAAGTCTGAATTGTGAGATAAAATGTTGCAATTACCTTGCTATTAATGATTTATTGTTCATCAGCTGAAAGAAAATCTTTCTGAAAGTGACCCACCAATATCGTATCTCTGTGTCATTAGTGTTACTGTATAGTCATGATGTGGAGTTCACTATTATCACAGAATGAGAATGATTATAAAAACTTTATAGTTATTTTTATCCTTGGTGTGAATGGGCTTTTACGTTGGAGTTCTTACCTGTTGAATATCCTCTTGCACTTAGAAATGTGTCACATTACAAAAGTAAAAATGGGTTACACAGACTGATTTAAATGCCAAACTCTCTTAAAAAGATTAAATATTTATAATATAACCACAGAATTTATAAAAATGTCTTTGGTTTGGCCCATTTAAGTGAGTGCCATGCAAAATTCAAACCACAAATATCATGTGTTACTTTATTCTCTCCTACACTGAAATGATACCAATACAGAGCATTCTGAGCAATTCAAAAGAGCGATTTCGAAGCAAAATATACTTTGCAGTGAAGAACTATTTGTACTTTCAAGACGTTCACCTACTGCAGCCAAAGATATTCTCTGTGAATACACACCAGCTATTCTCATTTCAAAACTCGAGTTTGCTAAAGCTGTTCCGTACAGGGATATACTCTGCACTTGACTGGTAATTCAGGATGACAACTCTCTACAGAATCTCTCGGTTTCAGCAAGTTTTCGGTTATGTCAGCTAATCCTTTCTATGGATGCCCTAGTGGGTAGTTTCAGTTCAGTCACCACCGAGTCAGTTTTCATAGGTTGATCCAACCCTAAAATTAAAACCCCAAATCAACTGTTCTGAAATCAGTGGATTTAAAACAGATGGAGACAAATGTTTCCTCCTATTTTTCCTATTTTGCACAGACTCATTCTGTCCTCTCAGAAGTCAATTTGAGAGCAGTAGTAAGCCTACAGTCCTTATGGGCATGCTTTGTTCAAGCTCATAAAGTTGTACAATTCTGCCTCTTACTAACCTATTGATTGTGCTAAAGCTGAATGGCTGGCTCCAGTGTGATACGAGTGCGGATAATTGTTTCATTTCGTTGGAATTACAGAAAGACTGAAGTGAGTCACACTGAAAAGTCAGTCAGTTTGTGATATAAATTTATGTTCTGACCTCACATCATGCAGCAAAATTTAAAATCAACCAATGCCATTTACAATACATTTTACTTTCAAAAACAGGATATTCTGAAAACAAAACGTAAGGCTGAACTTGGATTTATCAAAAATGAATTGAAACAAAAAAGTGGGCATCCTATAACAGATGGAGTCGAATTTGCAGTTGATTGTGGAGTCTTTTTGACCGAAAAACCGAAAAGGGTTAGCATGTGCTATTAGCCTGTTTTGGCCTTGGTAAAAATAAATAAAATAAATGAATAAATAAATAAAAATAAAAAGTTAATTGGTTAACAGCAAGTTCCCTTACTATACACAGAATGGTACAGATTTTGGAAGTAAAAACAAACAGTCATCTTATAATTTACAGAGAAAAACCATAAACTGACATTCCCACAATTTTACATTTGATGGTATTCTGTTTAAATAATTATGTTTCTTGATAGTTTTTGCTTTTAATTATATACATTTACGTTTTATGTTTCATCTTTTGTTGTTAAATTTGTGCTTTCTGCATAATTTTAGTGTCACGTGATGAACTAATCATGTGTCTCTTTTATTATGTACTGTATTTTTATATAAGTACATCATTATATATACAGTATATTAGTACAAAATAAATGGTATTACTTTAGATAGAATATTAACACTATATCAGTAAAACATACCTTTTATATTTTAAATTTGAGTTTGAGTTCTGTAAAACCTAAACTGTTTCTATACCATATTTTTACGTAAATTTCACGGGTTTATTTTTTACAGTAAAACATCAAAAACGAATTATGAAGAAAGATGAATTGTAGACCAGCAATGTTTTTGTGACTTTAACTTACTTGCTATCTAGTTATTAGCAGCTTTCGATAAGACTCTTGCTGGCACTAACCATAAACTGGGTCTCTCATGAATACCTATCAAAAAGCAGATGACTATATGCTTAGCAACCCTCTCCAGAGTAAAGATAAGCTTGGTCCTCCTAACCCTCATGTACATATGATGTGAACGAACAGCCCAGGTTGATGAAAGAGAAGTAAATCGTCAGATCTGAAGGCTAAAGTCTTTACACGTCTCTGCTGTCAGAGAGACCCAGCACTCATTAAAATCAATTGCTAGAGAGCAGTAAATGCGAGACCATGTGTCATGCAGGTTGAATGCAGACCTCATGGGCCGGTGGAATGGCAGTGTGCCACCCTCAACTGCTGATCCAGGGAGAACAAAACTCCTGGACTGAAGACAGAACCCTTCATGCATTTACATGCCGTTCTGTCTCCCAGCACAAACTGACGTGACATGAATACATATTGCATGCACTTGGATAACTTCTGTTCTGCTATGTCAGCCTACAGTAATTCAGACACAAAGGTGGCAGTGGGACAAAAAGTATAGTTTTGAATGTGGCTAGATTTGTACTATTATTTGAGTATTATTGACCACAAGATTGGTGATACAAAAAAATGACTGGAAACGAAAGTGTGTTTACAGCCTGACACAACTGCATTTTTCTCTATGCTACTTCAATAGAATGTCACCTACAGTATATATATATATATATATGTGTGTGTGTGTGTGTATTTTGTATATATGTACTTTAGGCTTAAGGGAAATGTCCATAAACTTAACGGATAATGTCCTGGCAGAAAATTACCAGTACCTTTTCTGTTTCTTCTATGGATTTTTTTCTTACACTGTAGAGCACGTCATTAGCAATGGCACAGTAATGGGTATAAAAAAAAAAATGTGTAACATAAATGGAATTTGAGTTGCTTCAGATAAATGTAGTGGTAAAATATGTTTTAAAATCGAACCTCTTACAGTATCATCAGATCTTATTACATTTGGCAGACACTTTTATCCAGTTTCTGCAGGTTTTATAAAGGTATGTCTTCTATAAGCAATGCTTCAGGGTTTGAAAATATAACTTCCAATAGATCTCCATTACTTTCTAATTTATTTTACGAAAAAAAAAAAAAAAAACATGAAGCGAGTCCCCTGTTCCGCCATGGCCTCCCGAGTCCCCGGCTCCACCATGGCAACCTGAGCCCCCTGTTCCGCCATGGCCTCCTGAGCCCCCTGATCCGCCATGGCAACCCGAGTCCCCTGTTCCGCCATTGCCTCCCGAATCTCCGCCTCGGGCTCCTCCACCGCCTGCTCCGCCGCCATTGGACGATCCTCCTCCTAGTCCCCCTCCGCCCCTCCCTCTGTTTCTACGGTGCGAGGACGCACCTTCCGGGAGGGGGGAGTACTGTAACGCCCCTGTGGACTGTTTGTTGTGGTTTCTTCCCTTTGTGTTGGTTTAGCCCGTCTAATCATTAGTTAATCACCGTCATTGTGCTCACCTGTCTGCCTCTAATTATTCACCCCATATTAGTTCCTGTCTGTCTGAGCATTGGTGTCGGTTATTGTTAATGTTACCCCGAGTGTGTGTCTCACCTACCTGAACCTGCCTTGTTGTGTCTACAATAAATGTCATTATTGGAATCCGTGTCGTCCTCGTCGTCCTGCCTGCCTCCACACACCCGTTTCCGTGACAGATAGTGATCCTGACAGAAATAATTTTTACTGTACTGCTATTCACACCGCAAAAAAAAAAAAAAAAAGAAAAGAAAAAAAAGACGTTATTGTCAGTATTATAAGTCAGTATTTTGGTTGCTTTTAAGTGCAAATGTCTAAAGATTCTTAAATCAAGATATATTTACTTGAGAGGCAAAATGGCATAAAATAGGAAGTCTTGGTTTATGAGAAAATTATCAAAGTGAAGTGAGTTTATGATTAAAACAAGAACAAATATCTGCCAGTGGGCTCAGAAAAATCTACTTAATTCAAAGGGAAAACAAGTTTTCATTCCCCATTGACAAAAGTTTGTTCTTGTTTTAAGCATGAACACAGTTAATTTTGTTCAGTTTTATGACTTATGGCTTCATGATTTGTTCAAAACTTCAAGACTTCATATGTTTAATTTGCATCTCAAGTATCTTGTATCTTGATGTATCAAATATAATGTATCTTGACTCAAGGAGGTTTAGATTTTTGTATTGGAAAACAAAATACTGAGTAAGATGTTCAGTTTTTTGCAGTGCATGCAACACTTGATGCCACGAATTTAAGACTTTCTGCTCTGATTTAATATAATTATATCACGTCACAAATAACGTTTAGATCTGAAAGCTCATTGTTACTGAAGGGCCATATTTCTGCTTTACATTTGTGTTAATTCACCAAATGAATTACCAATGAAGAAAGCTATAACATGAGCAATTCGGTCAAAAAAGACATGGATCTTTTTGCACTTGTTTAAATCCTGTTAGTGCACTAATTCTATATACATTATAAAAAATCTGTTATACTTTACATTTGTTAGTCACTTTGGGAAAAAGCATTTGCTAAATGAATATGTACAGTAAGTGGCGCAATGCAAAGTTGTTCATTAACACTGAAACATATTAAAATTAATGCATATGCAGATTCTTTTTTTTCTAAACTTACAACACAATATCATGACAATGAATGTTCATCTTATGCAAAATCAATGCATTATTTCCACTATTTCCCCTGATTTAATGGTATGTTCAGTGTCAGTGTCTGTATATTATAGGATCGAATTAGCTGGCTGCTCTTGAAGGGATACTGTATGTGTGATTTTAAGCACTTGTCTTTTGCTAAATTCAAATTACATACTCATTAACAAAAGTAAGTCTGACACAACCTAACATTGTGTTGCAATAATAAGGTTTGACCAATCAGTGGAGAGATACACGACGTCTCACATAGTCACACTGCGGGGCGCTAACAAGCAGTCTGATGACTGATGAATGTGAGTTGCGGATGCAATCAGAACTTATTATCTGCTTTGTCAAATTCCTGTATTCTCATGGCCCTAATGGAGTCCTTTTGTTATAACGATCTGACCCATTGTCCTTTTCTTGGCGGCTGTCCTACTTGCATGTCTTGCCAACAAAGAGAGCAGTCGTCATTGAGAGTATTTATAAAAGAAACTGGATGACAGTGAGAACTAATTTACCAGATTTTCAGTTCAGCTTGTGTTAGAGGTTATCCTCCAAATGTCCCTTTTTGTGACCAGTATGCAGTCCGTGATTTCCTGTTCCCGATTCTCTCCTTATTTTTTCTCAAAGGGGCGACCAAAGACATGGGGAAAATGCTGGGGGGCGAGGAGGAGAAGGACCCTGATGCCGACAGAAAGGAGGAAGAAAGACAGGAAGCCCTCAGGCAACAGGAGGAGGAGAGGAAGGCAAAGTATGCAAAAATGGAAGCGGAGAGGGAATCGGTTCGACAGGGCATCAGGGACAAGGTAAATGTACCGTGAAATAATTATTCACTGTTATGAGGTGTCAAAATGTTTATATGATCACTTATGATAATCTAGGCCAGGGTGATTATCATTAACATTCACTTAAATAACATAAAAAGAAAACTTAAACTTATTTTATTTCAGCTAGTTGCCATGGCAGCCTTTCTCATTTTCATTTAGCTTAAGTTGAAGTACTAAAATATCTAAAACTAAACTAAAACTAATAAACAAAAAAATATTATATTATATTATATTTATTATGTTATATTTACACATTTAAAATCTAATACAAATTACAAAAACTAAAATTTAAAATATAGAAGAAAATATAACAATTAAATCTAATTAAAAATATTAACAAAAACTATAATAATACATCATTGATAATAAAATAATAATACAATTTCAAACTTCTACAGTGTTTTCAAAGTTCTACAGTGCAAAAAATGATTTTCCTACTTAGTAATTTAGTCTTGACTTCCAATGAAAAAATCTAAACATTTTCAAATAAGGATACATTTAGGCCCAATCCCAATTCTACCCCTTAGCCCTTCCCCTTTCCCCTACCCCTCTGTTTCGTGCGTTCACGTGAAGGGGTAGGGGTGTCTCAATTCTCTTTTGGTTGGAGGGGTAGGGGT
>NW_015549648.1:1172085-1174530 GCF_001515605.1 Sinocyclocheilus anshuiensis
TAGTGCCACAACATATTTTCATGTCTGATCAGGGCGATAACCACCGTAGACATTGAGGGGGGCTACCCCCAATAATTAGAAATCGCTATAAACCCTTTTCTCAAATATTGTAAATTCGAGAGAGAGAGAGAGAGAGAGAGAGAGAGAGAGAGAGAGATGAAAGTTGCGTGTATGCACGTCTGTGCATTTCACTTTTTAGAGTGAGTTTACTTCAAAAACAGCGATTTTATCCTCTCGTCGCAGTAATAGGCTATTTAGAAAATATTATATTAATGCTGTATAGGAAAAGTAGTGGTTGAATGACATTATAGAATTATACAGACCACATATATATATATAAAGTGAAAGTTATTCATGTGGGTTTTCTTTGTTTGTTTCACTCTTGGGGAGGCTGAATGCTGCTTTGTAGCACTTGAGTGGTACGCTGTGTATGGGGATGGACGGGCCCTGGGGCGCACGCTGTGAACCAGAGGGACTGGAAAAATAACAGTCTAGCTCTGGCAAGCATTCCATTACTGTGGAGGCTGTGGAGATTGACTATGCTTCAGTCCCTGCGCTCATACCACCATATGGCTGCTTTTCTGTGTGACAATATGAAGAAGAAGAAAAAAGGGAAAAGGGTGTCACGGAAGGAAAGACCCATGGATTATGAAAATAGAAATATTATTCTAATAATAGATGGTGGTATTTAACAACTTCATTACATTGTGTACATTACAATAAACATTATTACAATATGCAATGCTATATTAGTTGATGTATATTCATTTAGAATTGCCATTCGTTGATTAATTAATATTCACTTATATTCATATAGAAATGTAAATGAACTACTGTTTATTAGTTATCTCCATTACATACTGTTTTTAATTATTTTGAATAGAAATAAGTGTAATTTATTAACATATATGTTATATATGTTTATTATTGATCTACATTACATATTGTTTGTTAATCATTTTAATAACAGTTACTGCCAATAGTAGGCCTAATTTATTAATGTATTAATATAGTTATAATGTTATAATGTATTAATGCATAATAATAATAATATTAATTAATAAGTAAACACAAATAATATCTACATAATATTTATAACAATAAAAACAAATACCCTTTAAATGACATCAAGAACATTGGCTTCATCCAATGTATTAAAGTCAGAGTTAAAATGATTATTCTGCTTAACAGACTTGCCACATACGAATTTGTCGTGATAATTCACCTTGGGCCGCTGAGTCTCAGAGATTGTATGCATGGCTGCACAAAATGGAGGATGATCTCCTCTCGTGAGCAAACGGAGTTGGAGTAAAACAGATACATGTTTATGCAAAGCCATGTTGAGAGGATGGGAGGCCAAAAAGCCTGTCTTTTTTCCACTAAGCCATCGCCCCATGGGTCTAATCCACGACGACTGAACTTCAGGGTTTGCCAAGCACTCTCTTCAAGTAACCCATAAGTATTTCCCAGATTAAGCTGCATTAATAAGATTTCATGCGTACATAAGTGATGGAATTATAGCAAGTAGATGGTTTGAGAAAAGCAGAAAATCATTGTTTAGAAGGTCAGCTGCTGATTGCATGAGCTAGTTTGTGACCTTGGCAGACAGAGGCAGAAATCATCCATTGTTTAATCCATTTATTGGCAAAACGTCACAATTATATATGTCTTAGTGCAGCAGAGAGTCTTAAAGAGGATATATGCCTTGCCCTAAACGTCATTCATTCATATAAATCTCCTTCCAACACATTACTATACATCCTCATTCCTCAGGATTTTACTGTGATTCCTGAAGCGATACAGGAAACAGAACCCATCATGTATCTGCAGACTGTATGAGTTAAAATAAGAAATAAACATTATACATGTGCACAGGGGCGTAGATTACACGGGGGACATGTCCCCCCCACTTTTAATATCACGTAAATTCGTCCCCCGCACTTTTTCGGGCAAGTGTGTTCGCATAGAGGTTTTCAAGAGCCGGTGTGAATAAATATAGATTTAAATTCAAAGAGACAGGATAGTCTGTGCATGATCTGATGTTTTATTCGGACCCAGAATAAGGCGAGATGAACATCACGGAGCGCTAAACATTCCGTGCAGTGTATGTTTCATTCATACTCGAAGCCAGAGGGCGCTCTCGCGCAGAAAGTCGTACGAGGAAATTCCTAATATGAACAAAAGCGTCCAGCTATCGCTGTATGAAAACAGTTGTTTTCATAGAAAACAGAAACGTTTGGAAACATGAAGACATTAAACATACGATTGCGACAATATATGGTTTATTTGTGTTTGTCAAGTCATCTCCAGGTAATAAATAAAGTATATGAACAATGCAGTGCTAACTGACATAGCATTTATTACAGTATAGAAACTATTCTGCATTATTATGTGATACAAAAGTGTTTGTAGTATATAAACAAATCATTATTATTGGTTATTGTC
>NW_015549648.1:1175553-1187881 GCF_001515605.1 Sinocyclocheilus anshuiensis
TATATATATATATATATATAACATTTCTGTCCCCCTCACTTCTGAAATGATGGCTACGCCCCTGCATGTGCACAATTGTTCAAAAGTTTAAGGTCATTAAGATTAAAAAAAATAATAATAATTACACTTTTGTTTAGCCAGGATGCATTAAATTGATGCAATGTTGATAAAATTAATGCAATATTGATAATAATTTAAAATGTTTCTTGAGCAGCAAATCAGCACATTAGAATGATTTCTGAAGGATCATGTGACACTAAAGACTTGAGTAATGATACTGACAATTCAGCTTTGCCAACACAGGAATAAATTACATTTTAAAATATTTTAAATTGCAATAATAATTCATAACATTGTTGTTTTACTGTATTTTTAATCAGAAAATACAGCCTTGGTGAGCAAAAGAGACAGGTTTCAAAAACATAAAAAAAAAATATATATATTTTATATATCAACAGCATAAGCACAATTTAAATTACTTAATAAATTTGTGGTCTTTCTAATGTAGCCAAAATGTTAAAACAGAATAGGCAAGAATTAATGAGCCTCAGACCCTTTGGGGGTGAAAAAAAAGACGAAATGGACCATTTGTCATCTAAGCACTTCTCTAATGAAGTGGATTTCCTTGCCGATATTTGGCACACCATTCAAAATTAGGGCATTTGCTTGTAAATGAGAACGTGTCTCAGATCTAAATGAAGCTTCTGTGAATCACTCAGCTAACTGTCAGGTCCAAATGATTACACTGACTTGCCAAGTGGCAGCACGCCAAGGTTTTATGGACATAGTCAACACCATTCCAATTTAAATGTCTCTAAATTAACATCCAGGTCATGAGGCAATCTAGAATTGAGTGTAGCCAAAATTCTCCAATGCTCAAACATTTGTATGCTAATTAAGAGGAAATAGTCCTGCAAGTCATTCATTTAGCAAATTGATTGTCCTTTCCAGACACCAAAGTGTTCATACATTTTCAGTTTTATGACATTTTGACATCCAGACAATATCAGGGTGGCACACATTGGGTCTACACTGTAAAAAAAAAAAAAAAAAAAGTCATATAGAAACCATTTTTTGATAGGAAAATTCACAAACAATTGCAAAGAAACAGCAAGTAGCATCATATTAAGCAATGCCATATTAATCTCTTATTTCAACTATAGCATTATCCCATATCCTAAAATGTAGACTAAAATTAAAATTACATTTTATTAAAATTAAAAATTAATAAATTAAAAAATAAAACATACGCAGAAAACAGGAACTTGGCAATAGAGGCCAAAATCCTCAACTTTTAATTTTATTTAAAATGTTAGTAATTTTGTTGTGTTTTTGTCGTTATTATTATTATTGTTGTTGTTGTTGTTGTGGCCACATATATTTTTTCTTGTTATTTTTAATTTGGTTTTAGATTTAGTTGTAGTTATTTTAGTACATAAAGATACATTTATTATTTTTTTTATTTTATTTTTTTATTTAGTTTATTTTATTTAACAAAAACTGTTCTAAGGATTTCGTTTTAGTAAACTGCATACAAATCTTTGCAGAAGAAAAACAACAATGGACATAGAAATGTGCTTATAAAACAACCAAAGGTCACATGTGGAAACACCTAACACACTGTCGTGTATTTTTCAGTACGGTATAAAGAAGAAGGAAGAGAAGGAGGCAGAAGCCCAGGCAGCCATGGAGCAGGCATCAGAAGGCAGTCTGACCCGTCCCAAGAAAGCAATCCCTGCCGGCTGCGGCAATGAAGAAGAGGAGGAGGAAAGCATTGTGGACACCGTCATGAAGTTCCTCCCAGGCCCACTTCAAGATATGTTCAATAAAAAGTAACAGCGTTCCACGACAATTTGTGATAAAACGGGAATCATTAATGTCATGAAATCCACCTCCTCTTTCCTCTTCCCCTCTCTCGCATATGTTCTAAGATCTCTGGACTCAAAATTTGTGCCATAACATCTGTCTTTAACTGCAAAACATGACATTTTCTGATTAAAACAATGAGGAAAATACAATGTGTGCACTAGAAATGTTACATTGCATACGTCAGACTCTGTTTAAAGACAAATTTAATGCCCGAGTCCGGACCTTAGAGCAAGAATATTCCCTGTGCTTCATTAATTTTGTTTGTACATAGCAAATGAAAAAAAAAACTGTATATGACTACAGATATATATATATATATATATATATATATATATAACAAACAATGACTATGAGTAAAAGCCATAAATTTATCTTGGAGAGATTTCTCCAATCATATCGTATTTTTGATTGTTGCTCTGTTATAGATATTACTGATAAATCCATGTGGTATACTTATAGATATATACTGTATACAGATTCATTTATCATCCAAACTAGTATACAGTTCCTGCTGTATATCATGAATTGTCACATCATATCTGATTAATATGACTGAAAACTGTAATATGGAAGAGAACGTACGATATCACACGTTCTGGTTGTTTTGCTGGTTGTTTTCCTCTAAGCATGCTAACAATTTTTCTTTGTTTATCAGTACACTGTATCCCATTTCATTTTGCATTTTTAGCTGAAAGACACTGAAATTTAAGGCAATAACTCTGGTTTTGGATTTTGTTGTCCGACAGACACCAGTGTTAAATAGCTTGATGTTCACATCTTTAGGTAACTAAACTTTAAAGTAAGTCCCTCATTAAATTGTCCCACACATTCACATCACACTTTAGTAAACTGGATTTGATCGATTAAAATGGAATCACATGTGTTAGCTCGCCGCCGCGAGTGAAACCTTAGCGCTTAGCTTAGCGCTCATCTTGAACTGACTTATATTTGTGCTTTTTACAGTACTTAAGAATGTGAGGGGTGACATCGATCACATACAACTACAATTGGATCAATAGGGCTATATAAATATAAATATATATTCTCTTCATCTTCACTGCTGTACAGTAGAATCTAGTTCTTAGTGTCTACATTTATTTACGTTAGCTCTCACAACGTGGTTGTGAGCACACATTACGTAAACAGACAGTGACAATGGTGCAATATTTGTTTCTGAATGAAGATGTCCTGTGTCCGTTGGTTGTATATGGGACTCTGATCCCAGATCAGCAATAACAGACAATCTTCATAGTTATGTATTCAGCTTATTTGCTAGAGAATGTTTGTGTGCAAATGCCGTGTCGTCTTCCTAGTATCAGTCAAACAAGCTTAGTAAATAGATCTAAAGAAGGAAGTTGCAAGATTTTTTAGGGTCTCTAAACGAAGCCTGGCTCTTATTTTATGAGCTATGAAAGGATCTGACTTGTGTTTTTATGCTTGCTTGTTGCTAGTTTATGTATGATGTTATTTCTCGTTGCTGTAATTGCACTGAAAAGAGGGAAAACAGCGGGGCTGAATTGCTCAATAATGAGATGCTTGTATTCTCATTATATTATGTCCGCAATTATTGTAAATAACAACGCGTTCAGGAAAACCTGTTAGTCGCAGATCATTGTCTAAACACAGGCAAATTTTCAGATTCAGAAAAATACTAGGAATCAGGCTGCCATTCTGTTGTTTTGAACATTCCGAATATTCCAGACATTCCATCCGATCCACACTGGCTTGTGTGCATATAAATAAAAAATGTTATTCAGTGTCACTAGGAAGCATATAAACCGTGGATTTAAAAGTAAAACTCAGTTTAGTTAATAAAATAGTGTCCATTTATAGCACACGGTCACAGTGATGTCATAGCGTTCTGTCCTGCCATGTAACACAAGAACATGGAGTTGATTAAATATATATATTAATGCTTATGATATGAATGTGCTTGCTGATTAGAACGGCGTCCTTCAACAGCTAAACAAACTAGCCAGTTGCTAAGATGCTAAATTTCATATTAGTGGTCAATCATCCTGAATGTTGTCTGATTTTACTGCCACTTGTGTTTAAGGCCTTTACTCACCAGAAGTGACGATGTCAGCTGTAACACTTTCGGAGAGATGAGATATAGCTAAAAACATACAATTGTTAGCGAAATACGTGCCACCTTCCACACAAATGACTTAAGATCTCACGTTTCCGCCACTCAGTGTACTTTACAATCAACAGAGGCCATTTCTGAGCACAAATTTTGCAGTTTTGGTGATTTTTCTACATGACTATCAACTGCCCTTGATACTGCCGCTCTCATAGTGCGATCTGTGTGACGTGGTGAGTTTCCATCAGCTGCACTGATAAATAAATACTGCCCGAAACCCATAACCCATCCTATCATCACCTGTTTTATTAAACCAAAGAGTGTTCCTGTTTGTGAGAACGTCTACCATTATTTCTTATTTTTAATATTGTTCTTTTACATTATTGTCTAAGGTAGTGTGATATGCGATTACTGTACCATCTCAGCTCTCTGGGCTTTGGGTTTTGTGATTGTCCATAACAGATTCCTAAAACGAACAAAGAAATGATCATACAATTAAATTTAAAATCTAAAAAACAATCAACTACAAAATGTTCACCCATTCCCTCAACATATTTTGTATTCAGTACTGTGCAAGAGTAAAGGAAAAAATATTGCATAGTCATCATCTCGTTCTCTAAATGTAAATCATACATTCACTCAAAGTCATTCCGTGTCTTACAGATGCTAATGAAGATACTGCCTAACACAGTAACGTTATGAAATATTCCATTGTTGTTATCTGAATGTGAGTGTCTACTGTTCTACTGCATCGTCCTGCCTGGTTTCCTCTATGTTAAAAACGATAAATTATCTCGGTGTGATTTTCCGTCTGTAATCCGTTCCTGTTCCTGTCTCTTGGTGGTTGTATTTTGGAAGAATTATGTTTCTTGTGTGGTGCATTTTTTAAGTCATTGTAGATTCTTCTCCCTCTCTCTTTGTTGATGAATTGTATGCATGCATATGATGTGCACTGTAGGTGAGGTTGTAAATGATATTTCTGTGTGTCCTCTGTGTTTTCTGAGCGCTCCACCTGTAGGCCTCACTGCATGCCCGTTATAGACAGATTTTAGACTGTAACATTCCTGCCAAATGGAATCACCAACACACAAATAATAAAGTGATTTCATATAATTGTTTTATGGTTTTATGTTCCTGCTTTCTGGTGGACTGCTTATTGAGGTTGAAGGAAAACAGAAACAGAAATTTTAATATGTGCAAGACTGAAAGATATCTTACAAATAAGATTCTTATAGATTATATAGTGTACTCTGTCTTTTTAGTGTTTTTAATAAGTATTTTGTCTTATTTTCCAGTTAAAATATCTAATAATCTTTATAAAAAGATTTAGTTCAGAAGCAACACTTCACAAGATAGTAAGACTTGTTTTCAGAGTATGTATCTTTAATACAACTGATTTTGACTTATTATACCGGCAGATTTTTTTCACCTGTTTTAGTATAAACAATTTTAAAACATTTACCAGTGCACAAAGACAAAATAGATTTGTTTTTGTTTTTTTTGGAAAGTTTTTGACACTTGAACAATCCATTGAAAACCCTGTATTCCTTGAAAACAAGCCTTGACAAAGGTCTATTAGGCCTTTTTAAAAGATGCAATCAAAAAGTCTTGCCTATAATGAAAAGTCACATAATTTCTGCCATCGATGGCAAGTTTAGAAAACCTATTAGAAATGAATATTAAGATGGCACCCCTTACCCATTCAAGAGCTCAATAATTTATCTTAATGAAAGAGTTCAGAATGACAGTTCTGGAAGAGCCAGTAGCCAAAGACGACAGAGAAGATATAAACAGGTGCTTACTACACTCCTTCAACATCTGGCATCTATCTAAACACAACTCTAGTAGTTCTAGTAGCTTGTAGTTCCATAATTAGGTCCAAGCTGGAATGCAGAATCAGTCTCTAAGCCCCTCTGTTGGAGTACAAATCTTATTACTTTTATTAGAATGTAAAATTTTAAGATCCAATATGAAAACACCTGAATGCTATTTATTCTCACTTACTGTATATGGGAAAGAACTAGCTCTGTTGTTTTGGTTTCCCAAATTCCCAATGGTCAAAAAGCTAATGAAAGTAAACTGCTTTAGATACCTTGTGGCTCCTATGTTGCTTTTAACGGTGCAAGTGGGAAATCAAGAAACTAGAGCTCTAATTGCATAGCGTAGCGTATTCCTGCATATCCATTTACTACCATGCCTGTGCTTTTGCACCAATACACGCACCCCACTTCCTGTTCCACAAAAACATGAGGATTCTGGAGAAAAAAATCAATTCCATTATCATTTACGCTCAAGGGTGGCCTTTCATACTCAGCTGCTTTCTTCGTCTCAGAATAGCACTCAGCTGGTAGGAGAGCCAGGCTTCAATTGGTTTCCTGCAGCCATGAAAAGTCTATGTCAATTAAATGGTCTCCATTGGGTCCTACATAAGGCTAGTGAAGAGACCCCCTTCACATCTTACACAAGAAACGTTTCTGAGGTAATCTCTTGAGGTGGATCTCTATGCAACCTGAATTCAGCTTCGCATGTTATCTAAAACAATAGCAGCAGTATGGGATGAAGACTGTTAATACACTATTCAAACTTTTTTTTTTGAAAGAAAGAAAGAAAGAAAGAAAGAAAGAAAGAAAGAAAGAAAGAAAGAAAGAAAGAAAGAAAGAAAGAAAGAAAGAAAGAAAGAAAGAAAGAAAGAAAGAAAGAAAGAAAGAAAGAAAGAAAGAAAGAAAGAAAGAAAGAAAGAAAGAAAGAAAGAAAGAAAGAAAGAAAGAAAGAAAGAAAGAAAGAAAGAAAGAAAGAAAGAAAGAAAGAAAGAAAGAAATGAACAATTTTATTCAGCTTCAAAAGTTTAGGGAAAAGTACAAAAAATAAATAAATAAACAATTTTATTCAGCAAGAATGCATTAAATTGGTCAAAAGTGACAGTAAAGATTTCCATTTCAAATAAATGCTATTCTTTCCATTCATCAAAGAATCCAGAAAAAAAGTATCACGTTTTCCACAAAAAATGTTAAGCAGAACAACTGATTGTGATTTGTTTACAAATCTGACTGATCTGGTTCTGAAATTCAACAAGATACTGATTCAATGATCTGGTTGCTGCAGTTTACAGCTCATTGGACTGTAAGGCTTCAGAAGTTTGGTCACATGGACTATTTGAGTCACATGGACTATTTGATGATATTTTTAGTATATCTCTTGTATCCCTTTTGACGCTTGAACATTTCAGTCCCTATTCATCGTAATTGCACTGAAAATATCAATCATCAATCAAAATCTATCTTTCTGTGTTCCTCAAAAGAAAGTAAGTCATACAGGTTTGGAACAGCAGGAGGGTTAGTATGATAACAGAATTGTTTTGTAAAACCAAGATCAACTGCATCATAATGTTATTAAAAGGAATAGTTCACTTTATTTACTCACTCATGTCATTCCAAATCTGTACTTTTCATTCCTCTGTGATGAACAAAATTAGATATTTTAAAGGAAGTTGGGAACTAAAAAGCATTGGAGACCATTGCTTTCTATTATAAGTCCTACATGAAGGTGATTGTTCATTTTTGGGTAAACTATCCCTTTAAAAAGGACACAAATTTAAAGAAATGGCTATCGGGAGGCCCTGGGGCCTTAGATTGCCAGGGGCCTCTAATGCCTCAGGCAATATTCAACCCAAGCTAACCATTCAGAGCAAACTGACCACTAGGGCCTCCTGTCAGATCAGACATTTTCAGCTTTCATCATTTGTATCAAATGTTCCTGTCATACCAAACAAATACAAGTCTAAAAGATCAAGCCTCTTTCCATCACTTTGCATTTACATTTCTGCCCTAAATCACAAATGTTGCTTTCAAAAGTCCATCAGTTCCATTATTTAAAAACAATTACATTTTTTTAAATATTTATTTAAAAAAATGAATACCGAAATGTATTTGCCTTTTGATATTGCTATATTCATCAATCATGCACTATTAGACCAGAAATACATCCCAAAAACACTTAGCACACTGACTGTATGTTTTTCACACAAGTATGAATGGCTCCATGAATCACAATTTATGCTAAATTTAGCATTAGCAATACACTATCTTGACTAAATGCACTGTAAATTGTAGTTCATGCAAATCATGACGAATGACTACCAAGGATTCTCTGAATTCTGCTTATGTCTAATATGTGATGCAAATGAATATATCACTCCAAGAATATAAGCATTCAATCACCTATCCAGCCAATCTCCCATAAATCTGCATGTCTGCCAGTCAGGAGATATCTATTTGCATTCAGTAGATAATGAGATTAGATGTGTAAATGAGGCTGAAGAGGAAAGATTGGGAGGAGTTTTTGGCCCTGGAATTGAGATTCATCCTCTGAAATATGATAGATATTTTTTTTATGGCCAAGGGACACCATAATTGACAGCTCCATTGACACGCAAATGGAAAAAAGAGGCTGTGCTCTGGGATGGAAGAGCAAGGAAGACATCTCTTCTGGGACCTGCAGCTTTTAGGGACAGGTGAGGAGATGGCCATACACTCACACACATACAAGCCCCGCCTCTAATGACAGGCGCTGACACATATCAGTAGAATTATGGGCCATTTAATTTCAAAGGTTACCCCTGGAGGACTTCTCCATTTCAGCATGTTATAAAGAGCGAGATTGAAGGCTATGGAGATTAGAAAAGCACTGCTGGAGAGACCCTGTGACCTCAATTAGTGAGTCTGTGTCCTTAGCCATTTTACCGATACTGAGAAGCAGGGACAAAACACTCTCAGTTGGAAGCCAAATGTCGGAAGATTCCAAATTGATGCGACAAAAACAGTGAAAAAGGCATCAAGACACATATAAGCAGTAAACAGCATGAGATAAAGTCGGTTACCTTCAGCTAAACTGGCACTGCACTGCACAACTTTTGTCAGCTGAACCTAGACATAAAATATTTGAAAGTAACTCCTGAGATTTGAAGTTAAAATTTCAATAATTTAACAACACATTCATAGTTCTGGTGTTGGTTAATGGTTATTAATATTTAATATTTTTATAATTTAAAATTATTTTGATGTATAGGACTGCATGACTTGGTCTTAAATTAAATTGTGTTCGATAGATTGATAGATTTTTTTGGGGCATATATTGCATTTTAAGCTGCAATTTAAACTTTCATTTCATATGAAAATGTCTTATAATACTGAGACAAAAGGAACAAAGAACAAAGTTACTTTGTCACAGCCTTTGATTTGATAATCACAATTTGATAATACACATTACTATTTCCATTTTATTTTGAATAATTGTGACACCCCATTTATTTTAATGTTGCATTTGATTTTGAAACCCTATTTGGGAAACCCCATGTAAAATCATCCAATATGGTAAATGAGTTAAGAAAAAATGTTGGTTATAAATACATATTCTGAAAAGCTGCTTGAACCAATTAAAATAAAAAAAATCTACAATATTTGTATGTGCTAAGTATTGCTATGACCATTAGATTACTGTTTTGACAGCTTAGCAACATGCTAATATCAAGTTCTATTCGAATCTCCTTTGCATAACTGTTGCTGCATATGTAGAAAGTTCAAAACATGTTTAATTTCCTTTCTAATCACAGTATATGCAGTAACAATTACTTATCAACATGCAATAACAAATGCATGTTACTGTTTGCAGTCATAAAAATCAGACACCCTCTCCATGAAATCTGATCACAAGTGGTCACCGAAGACGTCTTAAAAGATGCATTTTACTACCAGCAATTTGTCTCTACCAGCGATTTGTCTTACTTGTGATCGGATCACCTGAGATTGCTGTTAATGCCAGGTGTAAACAGGGCCATATGACCACGTTTTCGTCACACAGCAGGTCTTGGTGTACATAAACAGGCCTTACATTCTCAATCTGTGCACTCGAGTGCCTTGGTTTACGTAATGCCTTGTTTTCTGGTGTGTTTGCAGCCCCAAAATAACATTAAGATACAGAAGGAGCTTAGCTGTGCTTCATGCAGTTTAAAGTATCCAGCAGATAGTGCAGCCCCAGTGTGCACTGAAAACATATTTACACAAGCTCCGCTGCCATTGAATATGGCGGTGCTAAATATCACAGCCCATTTTCCCCAAGCAAATCCGCTCTCTTACTTCATGCACTGCATTTCTTTGGATTAAGCTCTGCTGGGCTGCAAAATTGAACTGCCAGCCACCTATAGAAATTTGATAACTGAGCCTAACACACTGAACCCAAATGTCTCTCTCTCTTTCCATGGCCTCCGAGAAGAGCGGCGTTAAGTAAATCAGCTTTTCATGCTTATTAAAGCAGGGCGTACATCAAGAATAAGACAAATTCAAGAGTTGGTGGAGCATCACCACCATCCCAGAGGGGCCCTTTGATATCTTATTATCTTACTGATTGATGAAACATCTGGGCCACTTAAGTTCAACTCTATATGGCCAAGGCAGCCTCCCACGTGTAGTCCACCAGGCGCCTATCAGAATACCAATTACTTATTGCGGAAGACCTAATTGGTTCAGATTGAAGTTAAGATGTTCAGTCCACTCAATATCAGGAGTCTAGACGAGATTTATGCAAAGGAGACAAGGTAAATGGATGAATGCCTTTGAAATGGTAATTCCCTGGTGTTTCAGAAGTTGTTGGTTAGGCTGATGACTCTATGGCAAAGACTAATCTTGCATTCTTTATTAGGAACTGTGTTATTAGGAACTGTGAGCCGAGTCTTTATCAGTGAGGTCTGTTTACCACAGAAATATAACACAACACTATCAGTGTTGGGGAAACATCGCTTGGCGAGATAAGCTACCCTTAATTTAAAGAAGTTAAAAAACAGCAGCTTTTCAGGAAAGAAGTTAGCTGAAAAGCTCAGAAAATGGAATAAACATTGTTGGTGTTTTACAGCCACTAGTTCCTTTCAACTGGAAATTACAGGGAATTGTACTGTATGTATACTCCTTCCAAAAATTAACCATTGTTTTATTATACTAAAAGTGTAGTAACCATGTTTTTTTGGTGTATTAATTTCCATTTGTATAACCACAGTTTTACTACAAATGCCAGGGTTAAACTATGGTTAGTGTAGCAAAACCATGGTTAATTTGTGGTTACCATAGGCGTAATTTGCGAGTGCGCTCTCGTCTGCGTGTACTGTTTCATGTTGGAGCGTGGTGTTCGGATCCCGGCACTCAGGTCTTGAGTTTCGGTTTCGTTTCGGGGTCCGGACACTCGCGCTCCATGTTCTGTCTGTTGTGGGAGCGTGCGGTCTCGAGTTCGCTCAGCCGTGCGCTCTTCTGTCCACGTGTTTTGTGTAGCACGTGGTTTGTGTTCAGCCACGTGCTTTTCTTGTTGTCTTGTGTGAACACGCGGCTTATGAGTTTTCTCATTAGCTGCGTGTTCGTGTCTTTTTGTTCAAGCACATGGCTTGTGATTTGTTTGGCTGGCCATGTGCTTGTGTTTTGTTGTGTGAGCACATGGCTTTTGTCTTTGTTTCCTGTATGCCATGTGCTCATGTCAATTGTCTTGACCCCACCCATCTTGTTACCTGATTATTGGTTAATTTGCCCCACATGTGTTCCCTCGTTACCCTCCTCATTTGCTCTCCATTTTGCTAAACGTTCTGTAATTTATTAGTCATTATATAGCCTAATACAACGTGTAGGCCTATGCCATGCTTCATCTTATTCGTTTTTGTTAATAACGTTTTGTACGTTTGTCATTGAATCTTACTGTTTTATTGTTGTGCATTTTAATTAAAAATAATGAATCTCTTTTTTTTTTTTGTCTTAAAATGTGAAAGGTGTATAGATGTAAGCAAAACAGACAATTATATTGTATTGTAAAATCTGACAAGATTGTGAAATCGAAAGTGAAAGCATCCGAAGCCCGGCTTATAACATGGCAAAAGAGGAACTCCCGTTCACAAAATTCAAATCACAAATAATACTACTGATGAAAAAGAACGGGTTGAATGTTAACTACTTTCGTTTCCATCATAACTATAAACTACGATAAAACTTCATCAGCATGCATTGATTAACAGCATGTTGTAGCGCAAAAACAAACAAAAAAAAAAAGTGCTTGTGCAACCAACTGAGAATGTTAATCGCAAAAGAGCAACCAGTGGGAAGAATGAGTCTGGAGCCCTGAATTGCCCAGCTCCCTCTGTCAATGATCTAGCACACCCTCAGCACCTGCGTTCAAA
The DNA here is from genome assembly GCF_001515605.1 of Sinocyclocheilus anshuiensis. Classification (NCBI taxonomy): domain Eukaryota; kingdom Metazoa; phylum Chordata; class Actinopteri; order Cypriniformes; family Cyprinidae; genus Sinocyclocheilus; species Sinocyclocheilus anshuiensis. The sequence continues at coordinate 1,187,709 of NW_015549648.1, forward strand.
ATTCTCTGGCGCCGCCCCTGCCCAACCTGTATCCCGAAGCTCTCAACATCCCAGTCATCATCTTTCTACCGTACACAGAGCCGCAAACAGGTCGAACGACTGCATCCGCACCATCTCTCCCTAGCCGTGCGTAATCAAAACGATGAATGTTGAACAAAGAACTGCAAAGGGTG
>NW_015549648.1:1190243-1192294 GCF_001515605.1 Sinocyclocheilus anshuiensis
GTTCACAAAATTCAAATCACAAATAATACTGCTGATGATAAAGAACGGGTTGAATGAAACCCCTTTCGTTTCCATATAACCATAAACTATGATAAAAGTTCATCAGCATGCATTGAATAATCCCATGTTGTAGTGCAAAAAAAAAAAAAAAAAACGTGCTCCTGCAACCAACTGAGAAAGTTAATCGCAAAAGAGCGAGCAGTGGGAAGAATGAGTCTGGAGCCCTGAATTGCCCAGCTCCCTCTGTCAATGATCTAGCACCCCCTCAGCACCTGCGTTCAAAATTCTCTGGCGCCGCCCCTGGTACATCGATGTATTTTTGAAAAGCCAAAATTAAGTTTGTCCAACTCTAAACCCAGTCCCCAAGTAAATTAGGTTATTACATAAAAAACTAGCAAAACGAGTTGCACGGTGTCCCCACCACTTTTCAAAGCAAAGTTACGCCACTGGTGGTTACCATAGTTCAACTATAGTAACCCTGTTTTTTTTTTTTGGTTGATTTCATAAGGGACATTTGGAGCAAAAATGTAGATACACATTTTCCCAATAAGCCCATAATGAATGATCGTTGTTTAAATGAATCTTGATTAGGGTCACAAGCAGGGCCGTTTCTAGCCAATTTGACGCCCTAGGCGAAATCCCTATTGCGCCCCCCCAAAAAATTTATATATATATATATATATATATATAATTCTTTTCAGACACCAGTTGCTTGTCACATTCAAATACCCTAGGCGACCGCCTAGCTCGCCTATGCCTAGAAACGGCCCTGGTCACAAGCAACTAACTTGAAGAGATACATTTACACTAAAGAGACTTGAATCATTCAACAGTTCCTTTTTGAAAGACTTAAATTAACCAATTCACTACAAAATTTCAATTTCCCAATGCTATATAATATGAAAGAGATAATATTTTAGAGCATGTTTAATCATAACTTTATTTAAAGCTGCATGCACAATACACTGTCACATAAAAACCAGCTAGCTATATCACATTACTCTGCGAACTGTCATCAAATGTTACACTCTAACACAATAGCATGCTAACACATCTTCATGGTGCAATGTTTGTACAACATAATCTACATGGCATGTCTTTACAGTAATAATGAGATGTCAAGAAGTACATACATGCTAAAATATATGCTTCCAGAAATAGGAATCAACACACACTAGAGCTGTTCTTATTAATTATCTTGATTAGAGTAAAAGCGCTGAGCTTGTCAGGCTCAGTGGTGGAAAGAGTACTGAAAAAATACTCAAGTAAAAGTACCATTACCTTCCAAAAAATGTAGTGTGAGTAGAGTAAAAGTACTTGTCCAAAAACTACTTGAGTAAGAGTACAAGAGTAGCCTATTTAAAAGTACTCATGAGTATTGAGTAGTGAGTACTCAGCTGTGGATTCTACCCCCTCATAATAAACGCTGTACACCGCAATTTATCCATTTTAAAAACGTTGTACATTCTGTAATTCACATTATCTTGTTTGTCATAAAGAATAAAGAATATTTATTATCCAGCAGTTTTAATTTTGACTGCCAACTCTTGTAAACAGTATTCAGTTGAAGAAAAGATGAAAGTTATTCTCAGTACAATCATCCCCATTTAAATCATAAAGTTTGAAAAAATAGATTTAAAATCATGTGTAACGTCACCGAGACAGCATGCTGTTGTTGCACATAAAATATTAATGTTTAGAACAGCGCAAATACAAACACCATTAGAAACTCCTAGTTCAGCATCACACACCATGATATGGGTTTTAATGAGAGGCCATTTTTCTCCAAAACGGTGCCAGTTTGAGCGTTTTGCAATAAAGAAATAAGAATGAGTAAAGTTGATAATTTATGTTACAATTTTAACATAAATGCACATTGTTGTAGAAGGATGGCATCATGCCATACCCTTTACATATTTACTGGAATTGTTATGCTGATAATACAATTTGTAAGGAAAAATGCATTAAATAGCGAAGTATTTCTGGGGAAACTTTTTCAAAGGAAAACACCCACACCCGCATGTCTCTTTGCTGAGCCGTGAATCAGCAGC
>NW_015549648.1:1192559-1197280 GCF_001515605.1 Sinocyclocheilus anshuiensis
TTGGGCGGCATTATGCAAATATTTCCACATAGTGAGGTAGATATGTGGGGGCGTGTTAGAATGAGCCGTTTTAGGGGGGCGTGGCAGAGTCTTAACTTTGATAAAGAATATCTCTTTGGTTTTGAGACTTTAGTCTTTGCAACTTCAGGGATCTTATTTATGCACAATCAGCTTGTAACACTCCAAAGAGAAAGGAAAACTTGAAATCGCATCATATGACCCCTTTAATGCCACGGGTCATCAATAAGGTGTTCCTCCTTATTGACAGATTGGTCCTCAATTTTCACAGCACGCATCACGTGCTCAAACTCATCAAAAGTCAACAAGTTCAACAAGCAACAACGACTTATCCAAGTGACTGCTGCAGAACGCACTCGAGAGAGAGACGAGGCAGCGCAGATCACGTGTCTCATAAGTGAGTGGGAATTTACCGAACGTGGCACTTGCAGGAGTTAACACTGTACGCAATACCTGCAACCTCACACCAAATTTCAGGCCGTGTAGATAGGCAAGCATATATACAAATCATTTAGTAAGCAGAAATCCGAAATTTACCTTAACATAGAGGAAGATGCAACTGAATTGATGCTTGAAGAATGCACTTCCAGCAGCCATAATAAACAGTTGGCGGTTAAAATTGTATATGCACAATTTGATTTGACGAATATCACGAGACCTATTGCTATCTCTCTATCCAATCACGTTGCTGGATAAAAATAACATTAAAATAAGCATGTAACGACCACAAACGGAGGAAAATAGCGGAGTAAAAGTACCGATACATCATTTAAAATGTACTCAAGTAAAAGTAAAAGTACACAATTTTTAAACTACTTAAAAAAGTACAATTACTGATAAAAACTACTTAATTACTGTAACTTGAGTATTTGTAATTCGTTACTTCACACCCCAGGCTGTGGACACAAGAAATAGATGAGCTACAGATCACAGAATGCAGAGCCCACCAGAAGACAAGGACAAGAGAGGACGTCAGTTATTAGCATGAGGGAAGACATGTGTGCTGCAGTAAAATTAACCATTTCATAAAACCCCAACATCAAAGGACACTATTCATCCCAGGAGTGATTTTATTCAAATTCAGTTGCACAGCTTGAAAGGGGCTATTTTCATATAGAATGCCAAAAGAAAAAAATGCTTCAAACTCATTTCATTCAGAATTTAAAAGAAAATGTCTTGGGAGCCCCTTTGCTAATCTAAACTGCCGTGAAACAATGCACTCTTTGTTATAGCCTATTATGTCCGTTATAATCTAAACCATGTTCACAAGGACTCTACTAACAACAATTGAGTACACTTAAAGGTGAAGGGCGTAATTTTTGTGCCAACAACCATAATTGCAACAATTTTGACTATTGTCAAACAGATTTCTCTGCCACTGGCCAAGATAGTCCTGCCATAGATTTATGCCATTGGTTGAGCTAATCTTGCTGCGTCAGGCTGGTATTACTTTAGGATTTATTTATTTATTTATTTATTTGGAGGAATCAGCCTTCAACTTTCTTGTCTTTGTACATTAAACTGAAACAGAAGAAAGTATTTTATCTAAACAAACATTAGCCACATCAATGTTTAACCTAATAAAAGTCTATACGAGAAGGAAATAGATTCCACTTTGGACTGTATACAGTTTCAAATCTATGCAACATAAAATATTTCCATTAAGACCAGCCATTTCATAATGTAATTGCTAGTCCGCTGTTGCCATGGCTCTTGACCAGTAATAGAGGTTAGTGGAGCCACACTGGCAACTCATGGTCACAGCTTTTGGCATCAGTTACACATCATAAATCACTCGGCCCTCACTGTTCATGCAGACCCTTTGCAAGGACAGATTACAGTTCTCAGAGACCCCGCAGCACCAGCCTGTTTACAGGCCACAATGCTCCAGTTATGTGATATGGTGAACAAAAAAAATAGAAATTGTATCATAAATATAACAAATAACTTGAACATGAAATTGAATTAATGTTACATAATGTACATGCTAATAGTATACATCTATCTATCTACTGCATTCATCCTTCCTTCTATCCATCTATCATTCGTTTAGTCTGTATTTCATAATTGCAAAGACAAATTACCCTAAATTAATAATCAGAAAAATAATAAAAACACCAATAGTGCATCCATCCATCTATCCATTGTATCCATCTGTCTGTTTACTGTATCCATCCATCCATCTACTGTATTTCATCCATCTATCAATCATATCTATTTATTTACTGTATCCATCTATCCATTCATTCATCCATTCATTCATTCATCCAACCATCCATCCACCCACTTATCATTTTAGATAAAATAACATTATTTAAATGACATTGCACAGTCTATTAAGTGTCATCGGTCTAAAATCCACATGCACACCTATCTATCCACCCATCTATCTACTGTATCCATCCATCCATCATATCTATTTGTCTACTGTATCCATCCATCCATCCATTGTTTAGTTTGTAATTCATCATTGCAAAGACAAATGACCCTAAAATAACAATCAGAACAAGAAGAAAAACACCAATAGTGCATTTATCCATCCATCCATGGTATCCATCTATCTACTGTATCCATTCATCCATTCATTGTTTGTTTAGTCTGTAATTCATCATTGCAAAGAAAAATCATCCCTTTCAGATAAAAGATCCACACATGCTGTATCTTCTTAATGACTTGTAATTGAATTTTTATTTTGCAACAGAGCAATGGACAATCAAACGTTTCGGCAACAAGCCTTCTTCGGTGATTCAAGAAAAATCATCCAAAAATAACAATCAGAACAAGAAAAACACCAGAAGTGCATCCATCTCTCTATGTGCTGTATCCATCCACCCATCGTTCGTTTAGTCTGCAATTCATCATTGCAAAGACATATGACCCTAAAATAACGAAAACAATCAGAACAACAAGAAAAACACCAATAGGATTTAAGACATAAATTCAATATTAATGAAACATGCATATCATTCACTGTCACACAAATCAATAGTACAAACAACAAAGTGTGTCATTTTCAAAGTCTGAAATCACTGACAAACACTCTCTCTGGTTTTACTTTACACAATTTTAGATGCACAAGACCTGTGTGAATAATGGCTTTCCTTCCCTTGTGTTATATTAGGATCCAGTGAGCACGTCTCATGTCACATGCAAAGAAAAGGTATATCACGACTCACTGAATACTAGCAGATGCCATAAGCACCTTCACGCTCATTTTGCTTTGCCAAGCACCACGGTTTGTTCACTTTGAACCCGTGCACAAAAAATACACATCAAACTTCAATAGCAGCAGTCCAGGCTTGTTTTTCATTCATTCATTCATTCATTCATTCATTTGTCCCCTGGCAATGCAGTGAGCAAATAGCATTTTGTATCAAAAGAGCTGCAAAGGGAACCCTGCTGGTGTTTGCCTCTTTATCTCCCTCATTTAATTGGATTTCTTTGAAAGTTCAGATGAACCTCATGGGGCTCTCCTCTCGTTTTGCACTTTCCCTCTCGTTTTCTACCTGCCTCTCACTGAAGCTGATTAAATCACAAAGCCTTGCTTTAGGGGCCAATTCATGTGTCTCATGTCAGAGATGCTTTGATTGATTGTTATTTCCACAAACACAGAACTAGGGCCATTATCCGAGATCCAATAATGTACATAATACTTTTTACTTCATTACAATACATTTCCATCTTGTTTGAAACATCAGTAAATATTATCTGAGAAAGTAAGTATATGCATTTTTCTTTTTCTTACAGTGTTAGAGAGAGTATAGGGTCCTATGTGACAAAAAGTTTGATTTATTGCCCCTCATAAACCCCCCTCCTCCTACCATAAATGGACACCTGTTTGGACACCTGTTTCTGTACACCCCCCACCCCATCTAACCGGACATGTGTTTATCCACCCCAGCGGTCCCATGGAATTTATGATTGTTTGGGAAAGTGTTTTTGTGTGGGGTCAGTTGAAACTGTTCAAAACTATGTGCTTTAAACTTTAAATTGTGAAACGTGGTATGATTATTAAACGGGATAAGGGAAGTTGGAAAAATGTTGTTTGTTTTTTATTTTAGTTTAGTTTAGTTATTCACACTTATTTGAGTAATACCTTTATTTACTCTTTGGTTTTTGTCAAGCTTAATTCTTCTGGCGTGCTAACCCAGACTTTTTTTTTTTTCACTTTAAATGAGGTTACACAAGTTTTCTTCTAAACAATCACCTCTAAGCCAAATATCTAACTGGGATGTTTCGGGGAGACTCTTTGATTTTCCGTCTGTAATGCTTGTGGTGTGTTATCTATCAATTAAAACAGACATACGTAATTAAACGTCTAAGGTTTTTACAACACGGTACGAAATGTAAATATTTCGTCTCACGTAGTGTATCGAAACGAGAAAGGCGCCGGGTGTCTGGGGTTTGTGTGATTACTGAAGCGTCCATATCAGCGTAATGTATTTCAAAAGGTTGTGAAACATCTAAGCCTGTTTCCACGGTCACAACTCATTTGCAATCTAATGAGTTTTGAGGATCTGGCATTGTGAACTTTGTTGTTGTGGCATGTAATCAGTTCAGTGATCAAAGGATCTCCATTGTATCTATTTATGACATGCACCTGCGAGTGTGAACTTTGTCAAAGTTTAGTCAAATGGTCAGTGGTTGGTCAAAGGATATGAAACCTACTGACCCCTTTTTAACCACAAACATCTGGTTAGGTT
>NW_015549649.1:0-575 GCF_001515605.1 Sinocyclocheilus anshuiensis
AATGGCCTGCAAAAACCAGATCGGCACCTTCATGTGCATCTGTCCACCCGGCATGACGCGCCGGCCCGACGGAGAGGGGTGCATGGGTGAGAAACCAGTGTGTGTGTGTGTGTGTGTGAGAGAGAGAGAGAGAGAGACTCGCTCAAGCTCTAAAGAGAGAACGACGCCTGTGTGTCGTCATCAGAAAAATAGACAGTAATTCAAGAGAACAGACTCATGATTTTCAGCTGGTGGACGAGAAAACTGGTGAAAAAGACCAGAATATTGCAGAAACTAATAGTGACTAATAATTTTGCATGAGCAAAAACATTTTCTTCAGAAAATGTAAAAATATGGTTTGTTTTTACTGGCATAACACTGAATGTAGTAAATATTGTATTTCATCAAACTATATATACTTAGGGTAAATTTTTTGCATATGCATTTTTTAAATATTTATTTATGATGGTGGCGATGATGATGATAATGATAATAATAATAATAATAATAATAATGATCTGAATGTAGTGTATTTCATCAAACTATATATACTTAGGGTAAATTTTTTGCATATGCATTTTTTAAATATTAAATAT
>NW_015549649.1:2371-6354 GCF_001515605.1 Sinocyclocheilus anshuiensis
CATAGAGCCGTAGTTCACTGACAAGCTACACAAAATCGCTTTCAAAATCGCAGGCGATTCATTGCCGTGAACTCTGTGTAGTAAATGCCGCTCCATCTGAAAGCACGTGCTGGAGATTTACTACTTATCACCAGAAGCGGCTTTACTGATGAGATGAAAGCATGAAAGCCCTAGCTATAGATGTTTAGTTAGAAGTACTTCATTGAAATTCAGGCATTTCTTTTAGATGTAAGAATGCATATATGGATACCATATCTACTGTATTTTTGCAGACATCAACGAGTGTGAGGTGATGCCTAACCTGTGTAAGAACGGCCAGTGCATCAACAGCGTCGGCTCCTTCCGCTGCCATTGCAACGTGGGTTACACCGATGGCTTCACTGGCACTTCCTGTGTCGGTACGTTCTCCTCGCTCACCGTAACCCTTATTTAAGACAAAGTGTGATACGGTTCTAAAAGCCTGTTTTGATGCAATACTTGATGCTTTTCAATTAGATATGGACGAGTGCTCTCAGTCGCCCAAACCGTGTAACTTCCTGTGCAAAAACACCGAAGGCAGTTACCTGTGCTCGTGTCCCAGAGGATACATCCTACAGCCTGATGGGAAGACCTGCAAAGGTTAGCTCATAATTAATGTGTACATTTTTCCTTGCTGCGATTAAAATCTGGTCGTAGCAATAATTCGCCCCAATGATCAAACCAATGTGTGCTGACATGAAAAACTGCTTATTTCATCCCAGATTTGGACGAGTGCTCAACCAAGCAACACAACTGTCAGTTCCTGTGCGTCAACACGATCGGTGGCTTCACCTGTAAATGCCCCTCAGGCTTCACACAGCACCAGACGGCATGCATAGGTGAGTGATATGAACTCAAACCGCCCGCTAACATGCCTAGCCCAGAGTCTAAATAATTGAGCGGGTCATTTGGAGCTAAAATTGCCTCCATGCTTCATCTCGTAGACAACAACGAATGCAGCAATCAGCCAAACCTATGCGGCTCCCGCGCCTCCTGCCTCAACACCCCCGGCAGCTTCAACTGCGAGTGTCAGAAGGGCTTCTCTCTGGATGGCACGGGAATCAACTGTGATGGTAGGTTTCCCATTATGAGCCCATTTGAAATATTTTGCAGATATCGCTTGTTAATATGTATATATAATATATATGTTATATGCTTTTGTTGAAACCATCTGTTCACATTAGTTCATAATCGTGTTTAACAGCAGAATTCGTGGTGGAAAAACTACATTACCCATGATGCTTTACAGAAAATTCCGCCAATCAGAGTTGTGGTGATCAAATCCTGCCTACAGAGGTCTTTAGCCCCACGCACTCCCACAAAGCACCGCAAATGACGTAATCAAGCCGCTCTCAAAATACTTAAATTAGTGCTGTCAAAACGCGTTAACGCAGGCGATTAATTTTTTCCCATTTAGCGCGTTAAAAATATTTAATGCAATTAAGGCAGGGGCGGATCTAGGGTTGGCCACCCCACTCACAACCACTGCTTCTGTCTCTTTTTTCTGGAAAACAATTGCATTTATTTAGACACAGAACCTCTTTACGACCATATCAAACGGGAGACTTTTCAAATGCACACTCCAACTTTAATTTCAGAAAAAATTTGCGATTAGTGAAAAAAATGTCATCGATTGACAGCACTAACTTAAATACAGATTTTACTTTCTTTTTTAAGTTCCGAGTATACTTCTTTTTACGCGTTCTGCTCCGTCTCGCACACAGCCGTGTCAACGTGGCTTTCAAAGCATATTCAACGCATCGCAGTACCACCTCGTGGACTTGTTCTGTCTCAACATTCACCTCACGCCTGCGCTGTTGTACGCGGATGTCCGCGGACACTTCTGATTACGAAAATTGCATCACACGGACAGTGCACGGACCGTCACGGATCATGAATGCCCGAAGTATACTTTGGGCTTCAGATTGTCATTTGCAATGCTTCATGGAATTGTTCGGTTTGGTTCATGGCTTATAATGCTTTAACGAAGCATTTTTCAAAATCCCAATGGGAAAATTGATTGAAAAAAATTATAATTATGGAACCAACACCGCTAAGAAGGTGGGCGGGCACAAACGCAATCTATGCCACCATATATTAGAATCACATGCTAACCAAATTTTGGTTTCTGACAGACGTCGATGAATGTGGCGGAAACCACCGGTGCCAACACGGTTGCCAGAACATGTTGGGAGGATATCGTTGCGGATGTCCGCAGGGTTACGTTCAGCACTACCAGTGGAACCAGTGTGTGGGTAAGTATTTCTACGCAGATGAAAAGCGATTTTCAGTTGCGCAGTTGTCCTAATTTCTGTGTCTTCCTTCCACCCAGACGAGAACGAATGTGCCGGGAACCAAGTCTGTGGGTCTGCATCTTGCTATAACACTCTGGGCAGCTATAAGTGCACGTGCCCGTCAGGTTTCGACTTTGAGTCCTCTGCTGGCGGATGCCAGGATGTTAATGAATGCAACCTGAACAATAACCCCTGCAGCTATGGCTGCTCCAACACAGATGGCGGATACTTGTGTGGCTGTCCCGGAGGCTTCTACCGAGCAGGACAAGGGTGAGTATTTAGGCTAGCCTGCTCATATTTGTTTATGCCACAAGTGTGCATTCCTGCTCCTGGAGGACAACTTTCTTTCAGAGTTCAGCTCCAGCTTTCTCCAACGCACCCACCTTGATGCTTCTAGTAATCCTGAAGACCTTTACTAGCTAGTTCAAGGGGTAAAATCTAGGAAGGTGGCCCTTCAGGAGCAGTACTGGATACCCAAATAGTTTGAACATACTGTACACTATATAGTAGGGAGGTCAACTCTGGTCTTGGAAGGCCACTGTCCTGCAGGGTTTAGCTCCATCCCTAAACAAACACATCTGAAAAATCCAACATCCAAGCGTACTTGAGCATTCAAAATCATTGGCAAGACTTTCTGTAAGATGTCAGAACATGACCACAGGATTTGCTTCCAGTCAGACAAAACAACATCAATAGCTGCTTTTCCACTGTCGGGCCAGTGCGATACATTGATCATAATTAGAGGTCGACCGATGCCGATATTTAGAAATCAGGGCAGCCGATGGCCGATGTATGATGCCAGTTTTTTTGCCCGATATGTTTGAGTTTGAGTAAATGATTATTGCATGGTACAAAATAGTAGTAGTAGTAGTAGTAGTAGTAATAGTAGTAGCCTAATTCATAGTAATAATAGATGGCTCAAAATTTGAGCACCTTCTCAAAACAGTTCTGAAGCATGCTTTTTGTTTATGTTTGCTGACAGACACCAGTGTTTCCCACACTTGCAAATGAAAATTCATTCTCTGCCAGCAGGAGGCGCTGTTGGAGCAGGAGATATAGCAGATTCCCTGGTAACGGATGCAATCTAATAAGTGCTGCGCTCACAAAAGCTACTTTTTTCAGGCATTACAGGAAAGACGAAATGAAAATTACATCGAAGCTTTTCTGAAGACGGTCGGTTCTTTTCAAATAAACATTCATATAAAAACACACGCGCTGCATTTTAATTTTGAAACGTGCAGTTCTCAGTTTATTCAACGAAGTATAAGCCTTTTGGAGAATCTATTTGTGGCGGTCAGTTTTGATATTGTGATGAGCCGCCACAAATAACTCAATGTATGGGAAACACTGGACACTGCTATAAGTCAAATGGCCATAATCTAAGTGATAACACAAATAAAAGAGTTCACGCATATTAGACAGCCTGCTGCTTATAACTGCTTAAGAGTACGCTGGCCACGAGCTATGACATTGTGGAGGCTATTGTCGGACCCACAGACACATTTCATGAGGAAAGTTAACGTGCACGTTATAATCAGCCCAGAAGTATAGTATAATCAGCCCAGAAGAAACAGAATTGCACGTGTTTCTACTTTCACATGCAAATGACTTGTTGCACTTATGAATATGATAAGCATGGTCGGCATCAATTCTAGTAGGGTAAAACGTAAT
>NW_015549649.1:6364-27375 GCF_001515605.1 Sinocyclocheilus anshuiensis
TGCGGCAGCATAGTGTGAGCTGCTCCGTCTCACGCAGAGTTGCCAGGTTTTCACAAGAAAACCCAACAATTGCTACTCAAAACTAGCCAAATCGCGTTTCGAGGGGGTCTCCAGTTAAAAATTGCGTTCCGGCGGGTAAAATACACGTTTTTTGATGGGGGTTCCCCTGCTAAAATTCCCATTCCAGGGGATAAATATCATGTTATTGGAGTCGCTTCAACCCACGGCAACAGTGTTAAAGTAGCCCAACTCCGAGGGAAAACCGCGCACTTGGCAACACTGGTCACGCAGCCAGAAAGAGATGGGTGTGTCTCAGTCAGCTCCCTAGCTCCCGAGCTCGTGAATCAGTAGATCGTGTACACGAATTTGGTCACTGGAGATTCTCCGGTACAGTGTCCCACAACAACGCTTAGCTGCCTGCAGATGCGCCTGCCTATAAATCGGCCTAATTTGTAGCACAAGCCAATTAAAAAATGCCAAAAATCATAATGAATTAATTTGTCAGGATTGAAAATTAGCCACACAGCAATAAAGTTATATTTTCCATTATTTCACAAAAGAAAGAGGACACATTTATTCAGTCGCATCTTGTTTTTGTTTATTTGTAGTCGCAGTATACATCTCATTTATAAAGAATGATCATTTCTATAATTTTCCATCAAAAATACGACCTGAGTAGCAGAGGGAGTAACATACATTGAGCTAAATATGAACATCAGACAGTCAGGTATAGACACGAGACTTACTGACAGATTAAACATGTTACTAAATAAATACACGATTGTGATAGCCTATGTGATTTGTCTGATTTCTTCAAGGAATCGTATTTACCATGTTTACTATGGTAATGGCTAGCGCACATAGTCCTTCGCATCACTTATAAATGTTTCTGCCTTGTATGGGGATCATAATCTACATCGGATCTCAAACAGAATTTATTTCAAACACTCGCTGCTGTCGGAAACTGAGTTTTGAGCTAAAATTATTTTTAAAGTCTTTAATGTTGGTGTTATAGCTGTTAACTAAATGATCCGTGGCGCTGACACTCTCCAGACTCGGAGAAACTCCGCCTTTGCTCATAACCACTCCTCAAGCCCGAGCTGGTCCGCTTTGGCCCAAGGTTTTCGGCGGGCCAAAGAAACCCCCCGGAAGCCCCAGAAGTGACAGTGGAAACGTGACTGGCCCTGGCATGCACTAGCACGCCCGCTTTTGGCCCGACAGTGGAAACGCGGCTAATGAGTTCCAGTTACTGATCTTTGTGACAGGATTAGTTTGTAGTCTACTTTATAAAGAGTTCCAAAGTGTTCAGGTCTTTCCTTGGTGAATGGAAGGGGATGCCTACATACTTTTGCCATGTAGTGTAGAACCATATACTTGCCTGAAACTTAAAGGCTCTGTCCTAAATTTCACTCATATCCCTTATCCGAGTTCACATTTTGGTGATGCACTCCTACACAGATTGTCAAACGTGTGGAGTCCACACCAGCATGGGCTCAACAAGGGTGTAAGAACCCTTCTAAATCCTAAAACGGTATACTCTACAGTCTTGTGGACTCCATAGACCTATGCAAGCAAAGACAGCAAGTCCACATTAAGTGCAAAATTTGGGGCAAGGCCTACACCAGGGGTGTCCAACCTGGTCCTCCAGCGCCACTGTCCTGCAGAGTTTAGCTTCAGGCCCAAGTATTGTGAACCAAGGTTATAAAAGTCTTCAGGATTACTAAAACTTCCAGGCAGGTACATTTGAACAAGTTAGCGCTAGACTCCACAGGGGTCTCCAACCCTGCTCCTGGAGAGCTACCATCCTCCAGAGTTCAGTTACATCCCTAATCAACCACACCTGAAACAAGATCTTCAGGGTTACTTGATAATTACAGACAGGTGTGTTGGAGCAGCGTTGGAACTGAAGTTTGCAAACCAGGATTTTGAAATCCCTTCCCTGAACTGTATAAGTGCAAAGAATGTATTAATGTTTCACCTTTTTCGTTTCTAGGCACTGCATCACAGGAGTGGGCTTCCAGGGTCAGTTTGGCTCAGAGGGAGTGGATGACGAAGAGTCATTGTCACCAGAGGCCTGCTATGAATGCAAGATCAACGGTGACCTTGGAAAGAAAGGTCGCCATAGGCGTAATACTGGCGATAATGAGCTCAAGGTACTTTTGAGTACTGTCCATCTCTCTTTAGTTGTCTTGTTATCAATATGGCCACACTGCTAACCCTGAAAGGGTATAATAGATCTATCAGAAGCTACTTCTAAGGTTTCCAAATGTTCTGTCCTGCCCTCAGGAGACGGTGAGCTTGGCCAGCATGGATGTTCAGACCTCTATCCCCATGAACCTCAGTCTGGCACAGCTGCAAAACAAGGAACCCCTACTTGAGTTGCTTCCAGCCCTGGAGCCGCTTGAGCACCATGTGCGCTACGTCATAACGCATGGAAACCAAGGCAAACACTTCCGCATCCTGGAGCGTCGCGACGGGAAGAGCGTTCTGCGGCTGGGCCGAAAGCCACCCTCTCCAGGTTTGTACCGCCTGGAGATCGCCAGCTTGCGTCTGTTCGGTCCGCGCAAACTTCAGCAAATGGAGGACCAACATGACAGCGACTACTTGCTGGGCGAGATCGGCGACGCACTGCGCATCAAGCTGCACATCCACCTGCACCGAGACTGACCCTTGACCCCGTGCCCTTCACTGCAGGGCGTAGGCTCTGAGAGACTGTGTCCATTTACCGCCATGTTTTGGGTTTGTTTTTATTTGCCGTCCTTTCATAATCAGCCCCCACCGACTCCACCAGGTTGGGTGGAATATGTACATACACCACCTTAAATTAGCAGGAGTGCGTTAGCACTAGCACCCACTTTTACCAGAGGGACAATCAGAAATATCAGTCGTAAGGACGATTTAATTTTAGTACAGCTATTACAGTTGTAAACTGTCAAAATTATCATGTAATGACATTCAGTCTTTAGTGCACATAAAAACGTTGCATTATAGATGAAGAAAATATAATGACTATTCACTCATCTCGATATCTCAGTGCAAACTGGGGTCAAAGTTTATTCCATTCAGTATTTAGAGTCATTTGTCAAGTATTGTACTGTTTTTGAAGAAAAAAAAAAGGTCACACAAAGGACTGCAGCAATTTTTCAGGTTTAAACGAGAGTCGAGGGTTCAAAAGGCTTATGGTTCTCAAAAATGAAATGCGTCTTTTTACACAAGATTTCTGGGACTTTCTGGAGTGTTTGCATGAGCTGCCACATCGCGTTACCTCATTTTACACACAAACACAAGAACACACACAAATACATGTATGGCAGTTAGGACAGGAGTGGTGCTAAATGCTCAAAATTTGCACTGGGCCTCCTCTGCGTATTTCATCAGGGAAAATTCATTCCAAAAATGGCAACAACTGTCTAAAGGGTTTTCGAATATGCATGCGATGTTGCACAAACTTGGCATTTACATTTGAACCATTTTCTTCTCCATACTTGTGTGCTCTTGTCAGTGTATTTGACAAAGACGTGCTTGGCAAACAGAGCACATACGAATGGAGAACTGGAAGCCTGCTGGGTAAACCAACCAGAGGCCATTTTTGATTGCAGCTGGAGACGTGCAGTCTCAATGGTACATAAGGATTGTTTGGCAAGCCGTCCTCCAAAACACTCCAGATATGGACATGCAAACACACATTTTCAACTTTCAAGTGTGGGAACGATGACAAGCTGACCCTCGTTTCTTAGTTTCTCAGAAACCGCGAGCAAACAAGGTGCTAAGATTCCAACTTACGCTGTACTACGAACTGATTTGTGGATCGCAATCGTGACATTTCCAAAGGTCTTTTGTGTTTTATTTTATTTTTTATTTCGTGTGTGATTGTCTTTTGTACTGTCTCAATGCTGAAAAATCAATACTATCAAAGCTTGTTGAAAATTTTAATTGTATATTTTAAAGTGAAATGTAGTTTTTGTTTGTATTTCTTCTTCTTTTGTATTCTCAAGCATCAAGACTGCCAAACCAAATATTTACTTGTACACATTAGATAAATAGCTTTTAAGAGCTGTTGACTTTGTTTTTCCTCAGAATACGGACAATTAATGATCACCGCGTCCTTATTTTACTGTCACTGAGCACTATGTGACAGACGTCACTGTTTACATGAGCTTGTCCATCAATCATCTAAATGAATAATACTGTAGTTTATTGCAACGACCAGCAATATTGGACTGTTTTCAAAGGCTGTAAACAAAGTGATTTTGGTGCTAGAATGACAAAACTGTTTCTTGAACATCACAGTAACTGCACTGTTTGACAGCCTGAGGTATATTTATGCATAACCATTTGTCTAACATGGGAACTTTGTATACTTTCATATCTTTTGTTTTTGTTGATGCCACTACATGTAAAAGAGCGAATGTGCGTGACTGTACTGTATGTCAAAAATCAGTAGCAAACTTGAAATAGTCATCAAGCTAGTGTTGAGTTACGAACTTCAGACCAAAGAAAGTGGACCGGGTTGCTCAGGATGTCGTCCCATACCATAAATCTCAGAGGTGCATTGATTAGGGCATCTGTATGAATTTTTTGAGCCATAAAGATCCATGACGGAGAAACCTGAGTACCCCATACACTGCTAATGAATAATTCCAAATGCATTGTTTTTATACCATTTTCGATCCATCTGTTAGATCCGAGTGATCCGCACAATGTTTGTGAACATCTGTACGAAACAACAAATGGCAATAAAACAACATGGGTTATATTTTTAAACCTTTGTCTTTCTGTTCTCTATGTGCAAAGGCCATTTTTAGCCACGTTAAAGAGATCTAGCGAGTGTATCCAAGTGGAAGCCTTAAGTGAATAAACCCAGTTTTATTTCAGACAAAAGGGAATTAGGAAAATATCCAATCTACTTACAAAACTCACAAAGCAATGCAAGCTCCTCTGTTTCTTGGCACATCAACATTCTTTGCACATCCGTCCAAATGAGAGCTACAAATTCAAGATGATTAGCAAAAAGGGAACTCCAAATCCGAGTCGGGATATAAAAATAATGCTTTCGGTCGATTCTAAACCTCTCTTAGATCACAACGGTTTCAGAGAGCTCGGCAGATTAGCAAACAGATAACCAATGACATGAACACCCTCGAGATATGAGAACATATGGCTTATATACACATAGTCAAAGGACAGGAAAGAGTCAAACAGCAATAATACAATGACTGACACTCAGTTCCGAAGTCTTAAAGGGATTTTTGCTCCAAATCCAGAACATCCTCAGAAATGTATAAAGCACAGAGTTTAGAACGGGTCTGTCGAAGGCAGCAGGTATGTCGGACATCCTCGGACTTTACAACAATACTGAAGTTTTCCTTAAAGATGTATTTCGCGCAAAATTACCATGCTAAATAGACAAAAATCATACTGAATAGGCCATAATCATGGTAAGAGGCTTATTTAATTTTACACAAATGAAAACGAGGCAATGAGGGCAGCAATGACTAAGGAGAACAAAGTGTAAATTGCTTTCGAAACCCTTTCTTGCGTAGTTTGTTAAATCCAAAGCAACAATTTAATGACATTTCAGTTATTTTTACAGTGTAAATTTTGTGTAAACCATTTGTTGAATTCAACGCAACAATTAACAGAAAGTGACAATTTAGTGAGTTTACTGATTTTTACAGTGTAACCTGTTAAAACCATTTGTTGCATTGAATGCAACAAATGTAAAGCGACAATTTAACATCAGTTTTGTGATTTTTACATTGTAAATTTTGTTAAAACCATTTGTTGCATTCAATGCAACAATTAACGTAAAGTGACAATTTAATGACAGTTCAGTGATTTTTAGTGTAAATTTTGTGAAACACCATTTGCTGCATTCACTGAAACAATTAACTTAAAGTGACAATTTAGTGACAGTTTACAGAGTTTCATGGTTTAAATTGTTAAAACCATTTGTTGCCTTCAATGTAACATTCAACAAAGTGACATTTTAGTGAGTTTTATGATTTGTATGGTATAAATTAATCATAAAACAATTTATTGCATTCAATGCAAGAATTAACAAAGCGACAATTTAACATCAGTTTAGTGATTTTTTCAGTATAAATTTTTTGTTAAATCCATTTGTTGAATTCAACTGTGTAAATTGTTCGTCAAACCATTTGTTAATTTACACACAAATTTAAGGTCCAATATGTCTCAAGTTTCTAGGTCATGTCATCGTCTAGTTTTTTTTTTTTTTTTTACGCAAATTGTAATGCATATTTTACCATTTTTTTTGCAAAGCCATGTTTCCAGTGTTTCGGTGGCTGAACAACTGACATTAATTTACAGCAACAATCGACTTACTGACATCTATCCATCACAGCCTCATTTTCAGTTGCGTTAAATTAAAATATGCCATCTACATAGGTTCATTGAAGAGTTTCATCATGTCTTTTACAATTAAGATATATCTACAGTAACGATGAAGTATGTACAGTAGCCGAAGGGTAGTAACAGTTCACAGTGAGCATTGTGTTGGTCACCTTGAACCGTCGACTTCATGTGTTTATTCGTTGTAGACCTTGTAGACCGTCCTGAGGAAGTAGCTACAGCGGAAGAAATGGACGACCCTGTTAATTCGGTTACGTTTACGCCCAAAGTACATTTCCAGGTATACATGGCACGTGCGTTCCCTGGGAATCGAACCCATGATGGTTTAAGCGCAATTAGCTACAGGGTTGGAGTCGGGCCACACGTTGGGCTAAGGCAGGTGGCGTCTCAAGGTCACGTGACTACACCAGGGCGTAGTCAAACTGGCCCCGCTCGAAGCCATCCTTGTGATCGGTCCAAGATGAAGCGGGCATTCGGCTGTAGGGGTCGAGCAAGATCCGGAAGCAACGCACCAACAGGAAAATCAAAAACAGCATCAGGAGACCCACGAACGCAAAGGCTGTCCTTTGCTCGGCGTCGCCACCAAGAGGTGGGCTGCTGGGGACCCCGGCGAATGACAGCCCCGGCGAGAGCAGCTCATAGTCCAATGTGGACACATCGCTCATCCTCCAGGGAGGGCGACGACAGAACTTGCAAGCTGTCGTGAGAGTGGGTTGGATGGAGAGATTGGTGCGGCGACCTCGATGTGAACAAACAAGGCCAAAGTCGACACTTTTGACCGCGTGACGGACACGCAAAGTGACACAAGTGGAGCAATCCGGGACCAAGCGGGGTCAAAGTGACAGGCTTTTTTATTCCAGACCTGTCAAATCGGATCTGACCCACAAGTGGCGCGGCGCAAGCCGATGGGACATGACACAACGGGCTGCCACAACGGATAAAAACAGCAAGGACTGGAGTCACACGCTCGTTTCTTTTGGCTGCAGGGATGAGGCTAATTGGTTCCAGATGGGACACGGTTTGCAGGTGTTGACCCTACGTTGGGCACCAGTTTACCGTTCGCCCCACATATATATATATATAAGGATGATATTAAATGGCAAAAGACATGTAGATCGCATAAATCAGGTTTTCAGTAGATTGTTGATCATGTTAATGATGTGGAGGCCTTATAAAGTCATACGTCAAATATGAGAGAGTGAATAAATGTTTCGACTAATCCGAGCAAAACTGCCATAATTACCCTGACATTCTACGTAATGGTGAAGCTGATTACAAAACGGCAATACCAGCAAAAGCGGCTGTTGTAAATGTCGTCTTTATCCATCAGCGGGGCGTTTTAACGAATCATTAGCTGACTGCTGGAGGAAAGCAAATAAGCATTTGTGAATAATACGAGTCTCATTCTCTCGAGTGTCGCTAGTCTGGGATCGCAGGATACGAAATGTCACCAGACGATGACACAACGGGCTGCCACAACGGATAAAAACAGCAAGGACTGGAGTCACACGCTCGTTTCTTTTGGCTGCAGGGATGAGGCTAATTGGTTCCAGATGGGACACGGTTTGCAGGTGTTGACCCTACGTTGGGCACCAGTTTACCGTTCGCCCCACGGCAAGTATCCCATTTCTGGCTGCCGCTGAAAGCGTCAGACAATGAACATCGCACGCCTAATCGGATCAGATCAATATGCGAATCTGAGAAAGCCGTTCGTTCAAGCGAGTTAGATTAGTGGGCTCCAATAGGTGTGCATTAGGTTGATGAGTCAGAGATGATCTGTTCCTTCTTGCTTTTGTTTTCTCACACAGAAACGTCTTGTAAGGTTGGTACTATTGATCGAGGCTGGCTAATGTCTGGTATAGTGTGGATTTCAGGGCCAGGATGGGATGTAGGCGGACAGCAGAGTCACAGAAACGACGCCTTCGCTGCAGTGCGTTTGGCCTCTGGTCTGTTGTACTTCACCCTGTAAAACACACAACATACACGTATTCAGCATTTAATCTGTTTAGTTGCATGACCATTAACTAGTCCTAAACCAAAAAGCTCACAATGAAAGAGATATTATGTGCTTTTCAGAAATGTCCACTGGATGTTAACACAAAATATGTAAAAAAAAAAGAAAAAGAAAAAAAAAGCATTTGGCATGTTTATTTTTTGTAAAAACAGTAAAAGAAATCTTGTTAAAAATAATGAAGGCATGTTTTATATATTACTTTTCACTTATAACAATGCTATTTAAATGACTACAAGACTAAATATATTTGATTTAAAAGTGTAAATATATTTAATTTTATAAATGCATTTAAATGTATTTTTTAACAAAATTCAAAATGTATTAATGCATTTTTCTGGAGTATTTACAATCTTATAAGCATTTCTATATATTTTTATACAATTTATTGATTAAGCAATTTCAAGAATTTCGTAAATTTTATAACATTTTGATTGAATTAAAAAGCGGTTGTGGTGAGCTGAATGTCATGTAATGCATTACAATAATGACTGAAATAATTACTTTTAAATAAAAAAAATACCTACTTTGCACAATATTTTCAATATTCTATAAAATCTAAATTTTTCACAGGTAACACACACACACACACACACACACACACATATACACATATATGTATATGCACACCCACTTCTGTTTTAATTTATTATTAAATAATTTAATTATTTAAAAAATTGTGGTAAACATAATACATCATGAAATGCATTGCAATGATGACTGAAATAAACACTTTGAAATAAAAACTTAAATACCTGCTTTTTTCAATATTTTCAAAAAATGTATTTAAAATATCACAAAATATTAAGCATACGCTGCCGTAATTGTTCATTTTGAAATATGAATATAAATATGAAACAAAAAGTATCAAATATAACAATATGAAAGTTAAATAAATCAATCATGTCTCAGCAAAAACTTATATATATATATACAGTAGTCAACATTTCAAGTGGATCAAGACCTTTCATCAAAGTTGTCCTAAAAGCCTTGAAGAACTTTTTTGATCCACTTCAAATGTTGACTACTGTATATATATTGGGATCACAGGATACGAAATGTCAGCAGAGGATTATCTTAAACTTGCGAACAGCAGCGGCGTGATTAAAGCGATCGGACAGAGACGAGGGAGAGATGGATGACGGACGCAGAAATCACTGGTGCTGAATGGACGGGCCCAAGCGTCATGATGGATGACGGGACGATGTGAGGATCTGTGTGGCACCGCAGACGACGCTGACAAACTATCGCGCTCTCTTCACGCGGGCCGTATCTCTGCGTCCTGTGCTGCTCGCTGCCAGCGCTCGCTCTGGCCACTTCATCAACGGGACTTAATCAATCAGGTCTTCCCTGAGACGAGTTTTACAAGAGCCGACATCGGAGAGAAGAGTCTTACAGAGCAGGGGGAAACGGGAAATTTTAGTGTGCAAAAAATTAAATTGATAAATAATAAATTAAACATAAAACGCTGCTGCTGTTAATAATAATAATAATTCATGATAATAAATTAATAACTTACAGTAAATACTACTATACTACTAATAAAATAAGCTATAAATTATATTATTAATAATACTTTTAATTTATATATAGTAATAATAATAATAGTTATTATTATTATTATTATAAATGAACCAGTAAAAAAATCGTTTATATCTAAAAGTTAATTATAGATTTTCAACATTTTATTAATTCACTAATATTATTATTATTAGTAGTAGTAGTATTATTATTAAATTAATTAATATTATATAAATAAACCAATAAAATAATAATTTATATTTAAAATTATATTTTTATTTTTAACATTTTATTCATTAATTCATTCATTTTATTATTATTATTATTTTCAACATTTTATTAATTAATTCATTCATTCACTATTATTGTTGTTGTTGTTACTATTATTATTATTATTGTTCAATTAAGGAATATATGAATGAACCAGTAAAATGATCATTTATATTCAAAACTATATTTTTATTTTCGACATTTTATTTATTCATTAATTTATTATTATTATTATTATTATTATCATCGTCATCATCATTATCATAATTGAATGAATAAAGATACTTCTATACTATACGAGAAATACTAATAATTGTAATTTTTTAAATAAATTTATAAAAATAAAAATAAATAAAATGCTACTAATAATAATAAATACAACTAATAAACAGGAAATTACATTATACAAATTTTATATTTAAATATTTATTTAAATTATATTATAGTTTTGATTCTATTTATTCATTATTTTAATAATGTTATTTTGAAATATATGATTAATGATAGTAAAAATAAACACTAATAATAATTGTTTATAATTGTAATAATAATAATAATGAATAAATAAATACATTACAAATTATATATGTATAGATGTTAAAATTGACCAAACTTGATATTGTAGTCTATATAATAATACATCAGTATTACCAGTAAAAATATGGTCCTTCGATTTGATTTTGATATATGATTTTGCAATAATTCACATACTTGACGATCCATGGCATCAAAAAATATGAAAACCGGTTTGAGGATCTGATGAAAATGTTAAAGTTCATACGGAGACTTTTGA
This sequence comes from Sinocyclocheilus anshuiensis, assembly GCF_001515605.1. NCBI lineage: Eukaryota > Metazoa > Chordata > Actinopteri > Cypriniformes > Cyprinidae > Sinocyclocheilus > Sinocyclocheilus anshuiensis. The sequence goes on from NW_015549649.1 coordinate 17,335, forward strand.
CTGCAAACCTGAGCCCAGTTTGAAACTCTAGATGACAAATGTGAGCCACGGCACCTTATTGGTGCTCATGAGAAAGCTCTGAGATATCAGAGATCTGGTTCGTGGTTTCTGTCCTTCAGACGCTGAGGATGAACGGATCGAGCAGATGGCAACCCAGCAGGCCTTCAGAGATCACAGCCAGAGGACTCATCTCAGCGAACCCTCTTCAGCACACTCTCAACTCACGTCTTTGACAGAGACGGAGCGCCGGAAACACCATTCACTTAACGAATCGCCTGTCAGGACGTCCCAGCGTGGGGCTCCATGCAAATCAGATGGACCCTTAACAGCATCTATCAGGTCGCCAGTGCATGTTTGTGCAATAACAAGACCGGTTGCCAGATCCTCAGGCTGTTAAACCCCCTCAATGACATCCACAGGATCAATTAACAAGTAAACAGGACAGGAATACATCTTTCTTTCTGTTCATGATGCCAGTTATGTGTCAATGAAACCTAATGAGTCCGAATACCATGGTACTACCGTGGTTAATGTCCAAAGAAACATGGTACTTTCAAAAACACTTTTTGGTCCTTTTTTTGTTAGTGATACTTTTATACAGTATGGTATACGGTAGACTTGTGCCGGTATTCGGTAATGCGATATATCACGGTAATCAATAATAATAATAATAAATAACAGTAAAAATCATCAAGGCATGTTTTGTGCTTTTTTTCCTTTATTATAAAATAATTTAATATTATTTTCATATAATACATTATAAAATTGGAAAGATTTTTATGTATACCATTTATTATTACTATTATATTCTGTTATGGCTGCAAGAACTATAATAAAGCAAAATTATATTTATTAATATTTATACATGCATTTATCTACATATATAATTCACATCTGAATTTATTTTATTTATTTTTTGCTGTTTTTGAAAGAAGTCTCTTCTGCTCACCAAGGTGGTGTTTATTTGATAAAAAAAATACAGTAAAAATTGTTAAATATTATTAAAATATAAAATAACTCTTGTCTGTTGTATTATCTGTTAAAATGTAATTTATTTCTGTGATCAAAGGTGAATTTTCAGCATCATTGCTCCAGTCTTCAGTGTCACATGATCCTTCAGAAATCATTCTAATATGCTGATCTGCTGCTCAAGAAACATTTCTGATCACTATCAATGTTGAAAACAGTTGTGCTGCTTAAGATTTTTTTCAGGATTCTTTGATGAATGGACAGTTCAAAAGAACAGCATTTATTTGAAATAGAAATATTTTGCAACATTATATGTGTCTTTACAGTCACATTAATCAATTTAATGCATGTTTTGCTTAATAAAACTCAATTTATTAAAAATAAAAACTTACTGACCCTGAAGTTTTGACCAGTAGTGTACTGTATGTCTTTCATTCCCTTCTGCTGGAACTCTTATTCTTCGTTTGTGCTTCTGCATAATCAAGCTTGGCACATTGCGATCCGCTCTTGATAAGAAGAGGCTTTTATTTTTATTTTTTACTGATAAGGTGCTGTATAAAATCATTTTAAGTGAACTAGCATGTTTTAAACTTTTAAAATTGTTCTTTTTGTCTGAGATTTCTATGCTGATGTGTGTAGTTCAGTAAGTGTCGGATGTTCTCAATGTATATAAATAGTGATGTGCTGGAGTTATTGTTCCTGAAGGAGAAAGCTTTTGTAGTGTGTGCAATGCTCCCCGCAGCCCCTCAGGATCCATCACTGAAGATTACACACATCCTGCAGCCCCATGAAGACTTTACACACTATATTTAATCTTCTTACTTAACTATCACTTCTGTTGAATCTGTATCTTCGATACATTTTACTCTTGCCTTGACTAAATGATGCTGCTCAATATTTATCTTTTGTATTTATCACAAATTTGATTGTTTTGTATTTGTTCACAAGGAATGCCTGACAAAGACAATCCGAACAACAGTTCTCCCGGATCATCATCCAAACACTTAAATAAGGTTTGTTTTAATCTTATGTCTCTTTCATCTCTTCAGTCAGGCCACATGTTCACTCTTCTGTCCAAAATCGTGACCATCTGAGGTCAGTATCTGTCATGAAAAGTCTGTCATCCTCATTTACTCACCCTCATGTCTTGAGTGCTGTTGAGCTCCAGAAAGCACAATAACAGGACAATAAAACATCTTAAAAATATGGGAAACACTTAAGAGTAGGGAACACTTTTCACTCTTAACTAGTTACTTATTAGCATGCAAGACACTGTGCATCTATCCCTCACAGCCTTGTTTTCATTCTTGTCAATGTTATTTACTTGACAGTCAATGGGACAGTCACAAGCCTCCCGGCTTTCATCCAAAATCTCTTAAATTGTCTTCCGAAGATGAACAAATTTTTTTATTTTGGTGTGGAGTAACCCTTTAAATCTCATTTTGTTAAAATGAAAAATTGTGAGAAAATTGTATTGTGAAATCAGTATCATGAATCGTATCGTATCGCATCGTGAGTAAAGTGAATCGTTACATCTTTATATGCTACTAGTTTTTGCTGTGGTATCAAAGAAGTATACTGTTATTTCAATAATAAAGAACCATTTTTTTTGCTTTTTCTGTTACTCAAAATCTGATATGATAATGCAATATGATCCGAGCCGTGGGTTTTGTGATCCGTTGCACCCCTACTCTTTTGACTTGTTATTTGAAGAAAAAAAGCGATCAATTAAGTTTTTAATCATGCTGATTTCGCCGCAGTGAAGTTCAGCCGATGTCTTTTATTTTGGGCTACTTAAATTCATTTTGGGCTACCAAAATCTGAAGAATGTCTGCCCGAAGGGCTACCAGCGATTTTGAAATTTTGCGAGCCCTGAAATAAAAATTTATATGAAACGGAACATAAAATCTATAAAATATAAAACAAAAATAATAGGAAATAAAGTGGAATAAAAATGCTACATAATAAAAAAAAATGTACATAAAAAAGAAAAGAAAATCTATAAAGAAGTGTAAAATAAAAAAAATAAAACTGCTAAATAAAACAGAACGTAAAATCTATAAAACAAAATAAAAATAATAAAACAAAAGTAAAATAAAAATGCTTAAAGTAAAAAAATCTAAATAATAAAACATACATATAAAACTGAACATAAAATGTAATTTAGAAGATAATAATAATAATAATAGTAAAAAAAATTAAATAGAACGTAAATAATACAATATAAGAGAGGAGATGGCAGTAAGTTATGTTCATTTTATTTTCTATAGCACTTTTCACAATACACATCGTTTCAAAGCCATTTTAAATATAAAAGTAAATATAAAATAAAAATACAGAAGCATTTTCTAATAAAAAATGTTCATGTAACATTTCATTTTAATATGTTTAAATTTGACCCCCAATCTAATCTCACTGCTGTCTACACAATATTAAAATTATTAAAGATTTTAAACAAGAAACAGCTGGGATATTAAAGCAATCTCGCTTGTCGATTTTTATTTCCTGTGAGCATTTCTTTTTGTAGGAAAATGTTTGAGCTCAGCTTGACATCTTTAATTTTTCACTGCAAGATTTGGTGATTTGGTGAATTGAACACCATTTGAGACGCTGAAATTTCGTTAGAGGCTCCAGGGGAGTCGCATGTGAGATTACCGCGGTATTGTCTGAGAACTTGGCTCCATCTAACCCCATTACGGTCTCTGAAACACAACAGAGAATATCAACTGTGATTTCCTCCCCGTGGCTGTGCATGTTCCTCGCTGTCGTACAGTGGGTTTCTTTCATCAAATCTCTCTCCTGACAGCAGAGACTGGAGAAATCTCACCCCACGTGTTTGCTGAGTGGGCAAGTCGAGTGTGAAGACGTCTTCAAACCGCTGACCTTCCTCAAAACAGCAGGAAAAGAAACGCTAGTTTTATACGCTCGGCTGTATGACGGATGCCTCCTTTGGCTTTGGAGGCGAAAGAAAAACGTCCATCGGGGACGATCCGTCTTTTCAGACGAGGTTATTAGCGTCTGCAAACAAAGTTGTGCCGGCTATATCATCGCAGGATTCTCATTGATGAATTATCAGCATAATTCAACGCGATAGCGGCGCGGAATAATGGGACGGACGCTTTAGACTGGCTGGTTGTTGGTGAAAACGGCCGTGCAATTTTCCCTTAAGTGCCTGTGTCACAGTATCTGTCAGGACAGGGCGCGCTATAAAGACGGCCTGCCGCTGATGGGAGCCGATTTAAGAGCCGCACTGTCAAACACAAGCATCTCTGCTGCAGACGAGGCTCTCAGCTGCCAAGAGAACCAGAAATACAGACAAGCAGAGCATAATAACAGCTCATTTCAATGAAAAGGGAAAAAGATCGCTTTAAACTGATTTGCCTGCCAAGTAGTGAAAATAAAATAAATATATTTTATATATAACACAACAATATTCATAATAAACATTACAAAAGATTTTCTTAAAGTGATTAATAAAATTATTAAATTTTGATATTAAATTCACATCAAAAACAGAATTCAAAATCTATATAAAAATTTATATTAAAAGAGCAAATTTTAACATTTAACAAGAACATTTAAAAATTATTTTTTACATCTAAATATTAAAAATTACATACGTTTATTGTTGCATTAATTTAAAAGGATTTACTTTCAAAGGACTAAAATTATTAACATTAAAATTATTAACTTTTTATATTAAATTCATATTAAATAAAGAATGTTTTATATTAAGAGTTCATTTTAATATTTGCATATTACAGTTTAATGCTTTTCTTTAAAGAATGTTTTAAAAAAATTTACATCTAAATATTTAAAATTATATTACATTTAAAGTTTTTAAATTATGTATTTTTATTATTACATTAACTTAAAAACGTTTTTGATTTTCAAATGAAAATGATTAAATATGAAAACTATCACTTTTACATTAAATTCTTAAATAAAAAAAAGTAAAATCTACAAAAGTTTTATCATAAAAAAGTCAATTTACATATTTGATAATAAAGACCCACTTTTTTTTATAAAAGCATCTCCAAAAAGTATAAATAGAAATATTCTTATATTTTATAAACAGAAATATTCTTCTGGAAAAAAAATAGTATCTAATTATCTTCCATTTATCAGTTATTGGCCATACGGAAAAAATTCACTTTACTTTAAAACATCTACTTTTTAGATTTTAGCGATTTTTCAGATTCTTTAAAAACTGTATTTATACCCACATCACTGAACCATTCAGTCAACCGATTCATTTAGAAATGAAACAAGTGTCTGTCTTTATGATGGAGCTGATGAATTATTCATTCAACTGATTTGTTCAAAAGCACCGAATCATTCGGAAACAAACTAAGTGACCGTCTTTATGAGGGAGTCACTGAATCATTATTTCAGCAGATTTGCTTGAAAGCACTGATTCATACAGCAACAAACGGCTGCCTTCATGAATGCAAGTCAGTGAATCATTCACTCAACTCAGGCTCTAAACTATCCGCACACTCAAATGCTCGTGTAATTTCACCTTGGCTCAGAATGCTTTTATGACGCAAGACGCAAGAAAACACAGCCCACTGTGAACACCCTTGTAATTCGCTTTAACCTTTTCGAATTGTATGAATGTTTTCTGTTTCTAAAGCATGCAGCGCCATCTGCTGTTCAAAACTAAGCTCAGAATTGACTCGAGAAAGAATCGTGACGCATTCGGAAAATCTCAGAAGCGATGCTGAATTATTTCTCGATTTGCGATGCATCGATTAATTTTCTCAGTCCTAATATTTATCTCATAAATAGTTTCTGAAAGCAGTTTTTTCATAAATTGTTTTTTAAACTTTTAAAAAGTTTCTTTATTTTAATGTTTAAATTATTGTATTAATTATTTAATTATTAAATTATTTATTGGTCAGTAGTGGAGGGTTGATACTCCTCATTTAGTATATAGTGCGAACTTTTCACATTTAGTCATCATTATAATTTTAAATAAGTTTAAATTTAGTGTATTGGTTTATTTTATTAATTGTATTAATAACAATTTTATTAGTATTATTAATAATACGAGTGTTGTTGTTATGTATAATTTTGGGTACTACTTCATGATAAGGGCTTCACTTGTAAAGATGGACTAAGTCAACTAACAATTAACTACTACTACAATATTTAGTAATCTTAGTACATTTTAACTTCAACATTTCATTTACTAATTTACTAATTTATTTTTAAAATGTTACCAATTTTTCTGTAATATATTTCTCGTTGTTAGTTGTTGTTAGCGAATGGATTAACTAATGTAAACAAATATGACCTTATTGTAAAGTGCGTGTGGTGTTTTAGTATTATTTACATACTGTTAACATATATATTGATATTTTTCATTTGCTTTTATTTTTATATTTTCAGTTTTTATTTTATTTTAGTTTAAGTTTTAGTAATTTTTATTATGTGCCTTTGCCATTGTTATTAGTTTTTGATTTTGATAGCTTTCATTTATTAATTTCGGTTTTAATTTTAGTACTTATTCATCTCAGTTACTTGCCAATGCAGTATTTATAGTTTTCATTTATGTTTTTCATCTAATATTTGTTTCATTTTATTTCATTTTTCTGGAAACGATTTTTAGTTGTTGTAAATTGTTTTAGTTAATAAGAACTAGGGCTGGGTGATATAGCTAAAAAATTTATCATGATATAATGTTTTATATCGTTTGGTATCGATAATTAATTTGCATATTACAGTTTAATGCTTTTCTTTAAAGAATGTTTTAAAAAAATTTACATCTAAATATTTAAAATTATATTACATTTAAAGTTTTTAAATTATGTATTTTTATTATTACATTAACTTAAAAACGTTTTTGATTTTCAAATGAAAATGATTAAATATGAAAACTATCACTTTTACATTAAATTCTTAAATAAAAAAAAGTAAAATCTACAAAAGTTTTATCATAAAAAAGTCAATTTACATATTTGATAATAAAGACCCACTTTTTTTTATAAAAGCATCTCCAAAAAGTATAAATAGAAATATTCTTATATTTTATAAACAGAAATATTCTTCTGGAAAAAAAATAGTATCTAATTATCTTCCATTTATCAGTTATTGGCCATACGGAAAAAATTCACTTTACTTTAAAACATCTACTTTTTAGATTTTAGCGATTTTTCAGATTCTTCAAAAACATTGCATCTTTTAGAAACAAAACAAATGACTGTATTTATACCCACATCACTGAACCATTCAGTCAACCGATTCATTTAGAAATGAAACAAGTGTCTGTCTTTATGATGGAGCTGATGAATTATTCATTCAACTGATTTGTTCAAAAGCACCGAATCATTCGGAAACAAACTAAGTGACCGTCTTTATGAGGGAGTCACTGAATCATTATTTCAGCAGATTTGCTTGAAAGCACTGATTCATACAGCAACAAACGGCTGCCTTCATGAATGCAAGTCAGTGAATCATTCACTCAACTCAGATTATTTTTTTGCATTAAAATTATTAACTTTTTATATTAAATTCATATTAAATAAAGAATGTTTTATATTAAGAGTTCATTTTAATATTTGCATATTACAGTTTAATGCTTTTCTTTAAAGAATGTTTTAAAAAAATTTACATCTAAATATTTAAAATTATATTACATTTAAAGTTTTTAAATTATGTATTTTTATTATTACATTAACTTAAAAACGTTTTTGATTTTCAAATGAAAATGATTAAATATGAAAACTATCACTTTTACATTAAATTCTTAAATAAAAAAAAGTAAAATCTACAAAAGTTTTATCATAAAAAAGTCAATTTACATATTTGATAATAAAGACCCACTTTTTTTTATAAAAGCATCTCTAAAAAGTATAAATAGAAATATTCTTATATTTTATAAATAGAAATATTCTTCTGGAAAAAAAAAATAGTATCTAATTATCTTCCATTTATCAGTTATTGGCCATACGGAAAAAATTCACTTTACTTTAAAACATCTACTTTTTAGATTTTAGCGATTTTTCAGATTCTTTAAAAACTGTATTTATACCCACATCACTGAACCATTCAGTCAACCGATTCATTTAGAAATGAAACAAGTGTCTGTCTTTATGATGGAGCTGATGAATTATTCATTCAACTGATTTGTTCAAAAGCACCGAATCATTCGGAAACAAACTAAGTGACCGTCTTTATGAGGGAGTCACTGAATCATTATTTCAGCAGATTTGCTTGAAAGCACTGATTCATACAGCAACAAACGGCTGCCTTCATGAACGCGAGTCAGTGAATCATTCACTCAACTCTGATTCTTTTTTAGAAAAAAACTGAGCTAGTCACCAAATTAGAATATTTGGCTGTGAAAATATTGGCATTTTAATAAAAATATTGCATATAGAGTAGGGCTGCGACGATAAATCAATGCAGAATCGATTCGTGGATTGATTCTGAGATCTTCTGAATGAATCATGATTCTCTCTGGAATCGATTCTGAGCTTAGACTTTAACAGCAGATGGCGCTCTAAACTAGTTTTTATCCGCACACTCAAATGCTCATGTAATTTCACCTCGGCTCAGAATGCTTTTATGACGCAAGATTAATGTAACCGCAGCCCACTGTGAACACCCTTGTAATTTGCTTCAACCTTTTCTAATTTTATGAATGATTATTTTAGGTTCAAGTGTGTGTAACATACAGCAACAAACGGCTGCCTTCATGAATGCAAGTCAGTGAATCATTCACTCAACTCAGATTATTTTTTAGAAAAAAACTGAGCTAGTCACCAAATTAGAATATTTGTCTGTGAGAATATTGGTATTTTAATAAAAATATTGCATACAGAGTAGGGCTGCGACGATAAATCAATGCAGAATCGATTCGTGGATTGATTCCGAGATCTTCTGAATGAATCGTGATTCTCTCTGGAATCGATTCTGAGCTTAGATTTTAACAGCAGATGGCGCTCTAAACTAGTTTTTATCCGCACACTCAAATGCTCGTGTAATTTCACCTTGGCTCAGAATGCTTTTATGACGCAAGATTAATGTAAACACAGCCCACTGTGAACACCCTTGTAATTCGCTTCAACCTTTTCGAATTTTATGAATGATTATTTTAGGTTCAAGTGTGTGTAAGGATTTGGAAACAAGCAGAGTACGGCTGTTTCTAAAGCATGCAGCGCCATCTACTGTTCAAAACTAAGCTCAGAATTGATTCGAGAAAGAATCGCAATGCAATCGGAAAATCTCAGACTCGATGCAGAATCATTTCTCGATTCGCGGTGTATCGATTTATTTTCCCAGCCCTAATATAGAGTATTGTGAAGTGAAATATCAGAATACTTTGTAAGGACGGCTGGACCCAGATCAGTCTGAACGGATCAGTGTTAAACTGGACTTGGCCTGTGGAGACTGAGAGGAAGTGATCTGTCAGCACTCCTGACGTCTTTAATTCACATCCCAAATCAAACAATGAATTATTGAGCTGCGTGAGCGTTTGATGGACAGAGGAGACGGCAGTGAGTGAGCGCTGGTCCTTAGCGGGACGTCCTCAACAAACGGACACATCCACCTGGTGTCAGTCGGGACGGGAAGTGAGGGGTTGTGAAAAACCTTTTGGACTACATAACTACATATTAAACTTACCTTTACAGCAAATATTACTAATAAAACTACACACAACCTGATTTACATAACTGGCTTAAAAACATTGAGCAACAGTGACCTTTAAAGTAACTTTAAAAAAGTATTTTTAATGTAAATATTTTCATTGAAAAGGTGCTGTACTGCAAATAATGGCAATAACACAAGTCATTTTGTTTCATGAACAAATACTCTTTTAAACTGGTTCTTTTTAACAAATCGAAAACATGCACTGCAACCCGTTTCAGTGAATCAATATATAGAGCACAATCAGTCTGCTGTGATTCACAAAAAACAAATAATTTAAACCGGTTCTATTTAGTGTACATCATACAGCACAATAAGTCTGGTGCGATTCACATAAAAAAAAAATTGTCATTTAAAATGATTCTTTATAGTGAATTAAAACATACAGCACAATCAGTCTGGCGCGATTTACAAAAA
>NW_015549649.1:27421-27690 GCF_001515605.1 Sinocyclocheilus anshuiensis
AAAAAAATGAAAAATTTAAACTGGTTCTTTTTCAGTGAATCACAACATACAGCATTATCAGTCTGGTGTGATTCACAAAAAAATTGTCATTTAAAACGATTCATTATAGTGAATCAAAAACATACTGCGCAATCAGTTTAGCCTGATTAATATATATAAGTGAAAGTGACGTGTGGCCAAGTATGGTGACCCATACTCGGAATTAGTGCTCTGCATTTATCCCATCCTAAGTGCACACACACAGCAGTGAACACACACACACCGTGAAC
>NW_015549649.1:27700-31583 GCF_001515605.1 Sinocyclocheilus anshuiensis
ACCACATTTTGCTATAAGTTTGATTGCATCATATAATAATTGCTGTTAATAGTGTTCATCGTCTGTTTGATTAAGTCTTTAATTGATTACGTCTTTAATTGATTTTCCGTACATTTCTTCCATATGTACATTAACTGACAGTCACCACTGATAAGCTACCACTAAATATTGTAGAAAACTTAATTTGCTGTAAAGTTGCTTTGCAACAATTTGTATTGTGAAAAGCGCTATACAAATAAACTTGAACTTGAATTGAATACACTGCACCTAGCATAGTATGATTTACAAACATGTGACTCTTTTAAATAGGGCTGTGACAATAAATCGATGCATCGCGATTCGTGGATCGATCCTGAGATTTTTTAAATGTATCGTGATTCTCTCTCGAATTGATTCTGAGCTTAGTTTTTTAACAGCAGATGGCGCTCTAGGCTAGTTTTTAACCGCACACTTCGCGATGCATCGATTTATTGTCCCAGCCCTACTTTTAAACCAGTTCTTTTTAGGGAATCAAACACACTGCAATCAGTGTAGTACATCATAGTTTGAGTCCCACTGGTAATCATTTAAAATTAATATTTTTTTAATGTACCAAGTCCAAATGTTTCTCAAGAAACAGAATTAGCCAAGAGTATTTGTTCTTCATATGAATGCAAAATGGACAGATACTGTAAGTAAAATAACCTAAATGCTCAAATGAAAAAGGTTGTGAATCCAGCCAGGCCTGTCTAGTTGATTTCAGCGAGGTCACAGGGCCAATCGTGGGAAGGTCAGCGGGCCGAAATTCAAAAGGACAACACCAATCGCTGCCTAAGGTGAGCTAACACCTGCCACAAACACGCAACTGAATACTGAAGAGCTCTCGCTGCGCAGGGAGAGAGAGAGACGCTGTGTCATGTCAAACCTCAGCAAATATGAGATGAAAAGTGTGCGCCGCCGTCGGAAGGGCAAGATGGAGACGCCAGAGGAGATCAAATGACTCCAGCCAAATCTTGACAATGGGAGATCCCAGCACAGATGTACGCGAGCCCAGCTATTAAGAATGGATTATTAAATCACCACAGATGCAAATGAAAACGCTGATTCCAGGAAAACTCAACAATCGCTTTGCCAGCGCCCACATCCGGCCCTGAAAGCTCAAATTCATCTTTCCACAGTCAAAAAAAGCTGGAGAACGAGACGGCAGTGCTGGAGGGCAAAGGACACCCAGCTAACAAAAAATGTGTTCCAGGAACGTTTTGCTAATGTTTCCATTAAGTTATAAAAAACACCATTTCTGAATGTTCAAAACATTCACTTTTTTAAATGTTTAAAAAAAATGTTCTTTTCTTGGTTATGTAAACACTTAATCTTTCATTTCATTTATAAATCTGCAAATATTTTGGAAATGTTACTATTGAATTTTCTCAACATTAAAAGTATCAAGTATGTGAAAGGTTGTAAAAACACAAGTTCTTAAAACGTTATCTTTTGAAAGTCCTCAGAATGTCAGAAAACAGTTTTATTTTTTGTGTGAATGTTTCAAAAACATTTTTTCCTGGTTATGCAAACATTGTTTTATTGACAATAAAAGTGACTTTGACTTTGACTTTGACTTTGACTTTAATTCTGCAAATATTTTGGAAATGTTACTATTGAATTTTCTCAACATTAAAAGTATCAAGTATGTGAAAGGTTGTAAAAACACAAGTTCTTAAAACGTTATCTTTTGAAAGTCCTCAGAATGTCAGAAAACAGTTTTATTTTTTGTGTGAATGTTTCAAAAACATTTTTTCCTGGTTATGCAAACATTGTTTTATTTTGCAAACATTATGGGAACATTATGATTGGATGTTTTCTGAAAGTTCAAAACATCCAGTTTTTGAAAATGTTTTGAAAATGTCAGTTATGAAAATGTTATTTTCGGAATGTTCTCAACGTTCAAAATGTACTTTTTTAATGTTTTTAAAAAAATAAAACATTTTTTTTTCATGGATATGCAAACATTTATGGAACATCCCATTTTATCATTTTGCAAACATTATGGGAACATTACAATTGAATGTTCAAAACATGCAGTTTTTTAAATGTTTTAAAAATAAAAGTTATCAAAACGTGATTTTCTGAATGTTCAAAATGTCCAGATTTTTCCTGGTTAAGCAAATATTAAGGGAACTTTCTATTTTATAATTTTTCAAACATTATGGAAACATTACTACTGAATGTTCTCTGAGTGTTCAAAACGTCCAGTTTTTTTAAATGTTTTTAAAACGTGCAGTAACTTATGAAAACGTTATTTTCTGAATGTATTTTCTGAACGCTTAAAACTAAATGTTTCCATAATAGGGAAAACATTTTTAAAACATTTAAAAAGCCAAAGCTTTTGAACATTCAGACAATGTTCAGAAAACATCGTTTTCAAAACTTACGTTTTTAAAACATTTTTTTTTTTTAAATGGATATTTCCAATGAACTTTCTTTTATAATTTTTCAAACATTATGGAAACATTACTACTGAATGTTCTCTGAGTGTTCAAAACGTACAGTTTTTTAAATGTTTTTAAAATGTGCAGTAACTTATGAAAACATTATTTTCTGAATGTATTTTCTGAACGCTTAAAACTAAATGTTTCCATAATAGGGAAAACATTTTTAAAACATTTAAAAAGCCAAAGCTTTTGAACATTCAGACAATGTTCAGAAAACATCGTTTTCAAAACTAAAAATCCAAAGCTTTTGAACATTCAGACAATGTTCAGAAAACATCGTTTTCAAAACTTACGTTTTTAAAACATTTTTTTTTTTTAAATGGATATTTCCAATGTATCTAAACATTCAACAGTAACATTCCTGTAACATTTGTAAAATGATATTGAAATGTTTCAAAAAAAAAAATTCTGTTTATGCGAACGTTAAAGGAACATTCAGTTTTATAATGTTTGCAAAATGATAAGAACATTACTACTGAATGTTTACTGAACATTTAAAACCTCCAGTTCTTTAAATGTATTAAAAACATTTTTTTCCTAGTTATGCAACTTTCAGGGAACAATCAGTTTTATTATTATGCAATCATTATGAGAACGTTACTATTGAACGTTCTGAAACAAGTAGTAACATTCAAAAAAATGTCACACAAACATCCAGCTTTTAGCTGAAGAAAACGCTTCATGAACTATGTATAAATAACGTTTTAGTGCTAATGTTTTGAGAACATTACAGATAACGCTGAAGTTTCTATTAACGTTACTTGAAGAATGTTTGTTCATAATTTTGAGAGAACCTTGCCAGAACATTCTGAGAACGTTTCCTGTTAGCTGGGAAGGACAGGGTTAATATTCCATTTTTCTTTCTTCCAAATCCTATTACAAATATTTCAAACAAAAGCACAATAAAACAAATTTAAACACGAACACATGCATAATACCGTAATAACTAGGGGTGTGCGACATATATCGTCTGCGATAATATCGTAATTGTTGTTTTAACGATGTGCGATTTGACATTATCGAGTATTTTGCAAAAACCATTCAAAACATCCCTACAGAGCGCACGCATACATTACGTGAAGTCTAGACTAGTGCGTGTGCGCATTTAGTGCGTTTTCTTTCACTGCATGATTCAGTCTATTAAAATGCATTTAGAATGATCACAAATTCAAGACATGATGGCAGAAAATTTATATATTTATACCACTTCATATAGTTATTCAATTTCACACGAAGAGTGCCGTTTTTCTCCAAAAATTACCATGATTACAAATGTGACATTGAATTCAATAAACAATAAGTTAATTAAGAGACTTACGTTTTAGCCACATAATTCTTGTTTTTGCTCTATTTCGCCAACAAAAATCATCCCGAATACAGCCACAGCGCTGTTTTGTGTCTCTGAGCAACATGAC
>NW_015549649.1:33617-37768 GCF_001515605.1 Sinocyclocheilus anshuiensis
TGTTTCCATAATAGGGAAAACATTTTTAAAACATTTAAAAAGCCAAAGCTTTTGAACATTCAGACAATGTTCAGAAAACATCGTTTTCAAAACTTACGTTTTTAAAACATTTTTTTTTTTAAATGGATATTTCCAATGTATCTAAACATTCAACAGTAACATTCCTGTAACATTTGTAAAATGATATTGAAATGTTTCAAAAAAAAAAATTCTGTTTATGCGAACGTTAAAGGAACATTCAGTTTTATAATGTTTGCAAAATGATAAGAACATTACTACTGAATGTTTACTGAACATTTAAAACCTCCAGTTCTTTAAATGTATTAAAAACATTTTTTTCCTAGTTATGCAACTTTCAGGGAACAATCAGTTTTATTATTATGCAATCATTATGAGAACGTTACTATTGAACGTTCTGAAACAAGTAGTAACATTCAAAAAAATGTCACACAAACATCCAGCTTTTAGCTGAAGAAAACGCTTCATGAACTATGTATAAATAACGTTTTAGTGCTAATGTTTTGAGAACATTACAGATAACGCTGAAGTTTCTATTAACGTTACTTGAAGAATGTTTGTTCATAATTTTGAGAGAACCTTGCCAGAACATTCTGAGAACGTTTCCTGTTAGCTGGGAAGGACAGGGTTAATATTCCATTTTTCTTTCTTCCAAATCCTATTACAAATATTTCAAACAAAAGCACAATAAAACAAATTTAAACACGAACACATGCATAATACCGTAATAACTAGGGGTGTGCGACATATATCGTCTGCGATAATATCGTAATTGTTGTTTTAACGATGTGCGATTTGACATTATCGAGTATTTTGCAAAAACCATTCAAAACATCCCTACAGAGCGCACGCATACATTACGTGAAGTCTAGACTAGTGCGTGTGCGCATTTAGTGCGTTTTCTTTCACTGCATGATTCAGTCTATTAAAATGCATTTAGAATGATCACAAATTCAAGACATGATGGCAGAAAATTTATATATTTATACCACTTCATATAGTTATTCAATTTCACACGAAGAGTGCCGTTTTTCTCCAAAAATTACCATGATTACAAATGTGACATTGAATTCAATAAACAATAAGTTAATTAAGAGACTTACGTTTTAGCCACATAATTCTTGTTTTTGCTCTATTTCGCCAACAAAAATCATTCCGAATACAGCCACAGCGCTGTTTTGTGTCTCTGAGCAACATGACGGTGTTTCGTTCTTGAATGAATCACTCGTTTAAATGATTCGGCTCAATCGCAATGACTCACTTATTAACAGTGATTTGCTTAATTAATTTCACATTTCGGCTTTTTCTTTCTTTTCTTTTTTCTTGTTTTTTCATGTTTTAAATCATTTCAAATATCAGTATTCAACGTTTTATGTTTAATATATCAAAACATTATTTATGCCTTTGTAATTGCAGGTTAAATGCATTAAACAAAATACATGTGTGTAAATACATCTAAACGCCACTTCAGATGCAGCTTCTGTGTTGATTTCATTTGCTTGGTAACAGCCCAAATGTCTTATTATTCTAATTCCCTGATTAAATGTAAGAATTTGACTCAAAAGATAATGGACACTTTTAGAAAAAATGGCTTTACAAAGATAAAAATGCCCATAAAATGCAAAAATCAGTTTAAACTTATTGGAAAAGATTAATTTCTATCAGTATGAACTGACCACCACACAGAATATGAAGAATATTAAAAACATTATGAGTCAGCTGTCTTCGGCAGTCCTTAAGGTACCAGCACAATAACACACTCAGCAAAATATCGTCTAATTATCGTCATCGATAAAATCCCAGAAAATATCGAGATATTATTTTTTGTCAATATCGCACACCCCTAGTAATAACATAAATAAACTAAATAACACAACCCCAGTCCTGTCGATTATTAAATGCTTTTAGAATAGGTGGTAATGTCTTTCATTTTAACTCAAACCACAGCCAGCTGTAAAACGCAATGGCAATGTGACTATAAGTGCATTAACTAATGAAAAAGTGTCGTTCTCAAATTCAAATGTGATTAAATTCACATCGCTCGTCTGATCAGGCCTAAAGAGGCTTATTATCATACGGCTACGCCCCATCTGTCACTTCAAGCTAATTTTCCGAGTGTAATTGCCTGACTCTGTAATTAATTTTGACTGAAGCTTGTACTATTTTTGCACCGAAAACCTTATGAATTGTTTCTGTCGTGAACATGCTGACTGAGATTAATAACGCTGATCTTTACAGCATTGCTTTATGGATGTGGGGGACCAATCTAATTGAATAGAAGTAGATCGGCAAATGTTTACCAATGAGAAAAATGATCCTGGATCAGAGTATATCTGTTCTGTGCCATATCATCTGCATTACATCAGCTATGGCTTATGTTTTATAGTCTTATTTTATTAAAAGCATTATTTCAGAAGACTTTCATACTTGGTTTCAAGTCATATATACTGTATAATCCATGATTTATATCAATTCAATTCTTTAGGTTTGATGTAAAGCTACAGGCTTTCATAAAATATTCATTAAATCTCAAGGTTTTTAATATACATTCATAAAATGTATGGTGTGAGAAAAGATGTTAATATTTAATGAAGTGTGTTATCATCACATGCTTTCAAAATGATGAAATACCCTAAAACGAGAGATTTTCCTAATATCAGAGTATTCTACATAATATTAGTATATGATCACATAACTGAACAAAAAAGTATTACTCCAAGGTGAAATAAAATACTATGGTACTGCTATAGTACATGTCCAAAAAAACATGGTATTACCATAGTATGGTGATAATCACGATTTAAAGGTCGGATGGCAATACCATGTGAATATGGCAATTTGAAATTACCATGGTACTGAATGGTATTCATATTAATGTGTAAAATATACGGAAATATATGTGACCCTGGAGCACAAAAGCAGTCTTAAGTCGCTGGGGTATATTTGTAGCTCTAGCCAACAATACATTGTACGGGTCAAAATTATTGATTTTTCTTTTATGCCAAAAAATCTTTAGGATATTAAGTAAAGATCATGTTCCATGAAGATGGAACTTAATTTTTGATTAGTAATATATGCATTGCTAAGAACTTCATTTGGACAACTTTAAAGATGATTTTCTCAATATTTTGATTTTTTTTGCACCCTCAGATTCCAGATTTTGAAATAGTTGCATCTCAGCCAAATATTGTCCTAACAAACCATACATCAATGGAAAGCTTATTTATTCAGCTTTCAGATTATTTATAAATCTCAGTTTAAAAAAATTGACCCTTATGACTGGTTTTGTGGTCTAGGGTCACATATGGTACATGTAAAAAATAAAAATACAGAATTTGATACATAAAGTACTGACTGATACATTATATGTGGTACCCTACTTTTTCACACTTTTCTGTCTAATTACATAATCATAAAGCTTTAAACAAATACATGCAGTAATCTTGATTTCCTTGAGGTCAAATGAAATACTTGATTGTATATGACCGAATAAATTAAAGTTTTCCCACATTATTTAGTTGGTTCTCTGTAAAATAACAGAGATTTCGCCTGAGCTCACGTATAAGCCGTTTAAAACGCCTCACACATCTAAATCGCCCTCAGATTCATATTTTCAAATATGAAATAAAGTAAAGACTCACCTGCTCGCGTGATCTGTGAGGAGAGCCTCTGTGTTTGCCGCGAAACTTGGGCGCGTTCAGCCGCTGCGCGCTCACGAGGCAGCTCCAACAGAGCGCGAGCGCGCGAGCGGGCGCGCGACCTGCTCTTAAAGAACCCGCGCACCATTTAAACCAGGGATGGGCAACTTTGATATTAGGGCCTTTCGCACCGCTTTAGTTCCAGAACTAAATGTGCAGTAGCTTTCGGAACTGCAGAAATATCGTGGTTTCCCCGGTAACCGCAGTAAACAAAGCTGACGTGCAGCACTCAAGTTTATTCAGTGAAATCGTAGCCTTTTGAAGTTTAATCGTCATATTAATCCATATAGCAATTCTTGTCTTTCCGTCCCCAAAGACCTCTTATAATTTAGACTTTTTGTACCATTTAAGCGTTTGCATGGCTTTAAATGTAAACAATTTAACTGAAGACGTTTTAAGGACCCGCGGAAACCCTAATAAGAACATAGTCCAGTG
>NW_015549649.1:37886-56069 GCF_001515605.1 Sinocyclocheilus anshuiensis
TTGCACCGCTGAAATTATTACGGGGAGCGGCTGGAAACTATAGCGACCTCTCCTGGTTGGAGTTAGTATTAACATCATAAACTGAAAGCAATCTTTACGTGACTTGCTTTTCAAATATTTTAAAATTGATCATCCGAGTCTAATATGATCCAGCAGGCCATACTAAAAGACACTGCGGGCCGTATACGTTTAGTTCAAATAGAATTGAAGAGTAATAAAATAATCTAAATTATTTACTTATTTGAAATGTTATTTTTTTATCAAATATATTAACAGATATTAATTTAACAAATACGACCTATAACAGTTTTAATATAGCTAATGTTTAATTAATGTTTCATTTAAAGACAGAACTTGAGCTTTTCTGGTATTTTGACACGTTTCAATCACATGTATAATGTATGGCAAAAAAAAAAAAAATCTATTAACTAAATATAAATTCATTTAAAGAGTCACCAGCTTCAGGGGTGCATGTGAAGTGTCATAAAAATGATGTTTTGACTGCTCAGAAATAAACAACACAACACATCCCTCTGTGATCAGTGTGGCCCCCCCATCTGTTCATGACAGCACCGGCCATCTGTTGCCAACAAGAAACCACATCCACCCAATTACATAACGTGGATCTTTCCCAAAACACTACATTTAAACGAATAAGGATGCAGACAAAACATGATGTGATCAAAGAAAAGGTGTTAAACAAAAAAAGCATGGAACACTTACAGTTTCTCTGTTTGAATCCAAGAATCCAAGCCACAAGAAGGAAAAAAAACCTCTTAAAATCATTGTAGACGTATAGTCTATAAATAAATAAACAAACAAACAAATATATATATAAATTAAGTACTCTGGTGTCACTCAAATATATAATGAATTAATGTATTTAATTTATTATTATAATTATTATTATTATGGTTGTCAAAGGAGTAGCCTACCCAAAAATAAATTATTTTTAAATTAATAATTATTCACCCTCATGTCATTCAAACCTGTACGAGTTTTTTTTAGTTCTGCAGAACACAGAAGAAGATATTTTGAAGAATGTTGGTAATCATATAGTTTCGGTTCACGTTGACTTCCATTATATGAACAAAAAACACAATGGAAGTCAATGGGGGCCAAAGCTGTTTGGTTACCAAAATTCTTAAAAATATCTTCTTTTGTCTTCCACAAATGAAAGGAAGTCATGCAGACATAAGGGTTAATAATAATGACAGAATTTTCATTTTTGGGTGGACTATACCTTTAAAATATATTTTTACTGGAAAACAGGACCAAAATAAAGATGACGATGTTTTATTTGCATTGGAGTTGGTACTTTGATATCTTTGATAGCAAACACAGAGCGTTCCATTGGGTTCCCATTTGTTTATTTTGTTGGGAA
Source organism: Sinocyclocheilus anshuiensis (assembly GCF_001515605.1). NCBI lineage: Eukaryota > Metazoa > Chordata > Actinopteri > Cypriniformes > Cyprinidae > Sinocyclocheilus > Sinocyclocheilus anshuiensis. The sequence goes on from NW_015549649.1 coordinate 39,271, forward strand.
CCAAATAAAAACGTTCTGAGAACGTTCTCTGTTGGTTCTTTTTTTGTGACCTTAATATAATCTTTCTAGAAAGTTCCAGAAAGGGTTTTTTTTTTGTGACAACCTAAAAGGGATCTTACACAGAATGTTCCCTAATGGCTATTTTTAGGTTTTAGAACCAAAAACGAACTTTCCCAGAATGTTCTGGAAACCAAACGTTGTTAGCTGGAACATTAATGTCCAATAAATAAATACATTTCACACAATGAAGTGCAGTATTTATGGAAATATCATCAAATTACTTCGAGGTTTCCAGTCTGACCGAAGGTTACAGTTTGACTCTGTAAGCCATAACACTCCAGAACTTAATCCCAACACAGCGAATCCAACCGAAGGTGGCGACTCGGCCATCTGCACCACCTGCTGCCATCTACGCCGCATTCTGCCAATACTTGCTTGTGCCAAGCATGCGGATGCCAGCCTCTCCCGCAGGTCAGACAGCGAGATTTGTCTCTGTGAACCCTCACGGAAACAGTCTGTAAGGAGGTGTATTGGCAAGCTCGCAACTAATCTCCTTAAATTACCTCATCAGTTTGTCTTGTCATTAATTTTTCTCTGATACCGTTAAATACACAAATTACTCAAGTGCTAATTAACGGTTTCGAATATATCTTCCAAACCTGTCCTGTCAGATGATGTATGTTTTTCTGAGGAGAGATCAGAATGTTCTTCACTGAACGCTTTAGCCGAAGTCACTGACATGCCAGCTGGGAATTTATTCATTAGGCAAATGATTCAAAATTTAATTTTTGCTGGGTCAAATTCCAACTACAACAACTTTTCAGACACGTACAAAGACAATATCATGGTCTTATGGCCGAAGTCACTGACATGCCAGCTGGGAATTTATTCATTAGGCAAATGATTCAAAATTCAATTTTTGCTGGGTCAAATTCCAACTACAACAACTTTTCAGACACGTACAAAGACAATATCATGGTCTTATGCATATATACCATAATAAGACTAAAATACCCTTGGAGTATCACGGTATATGGAAATTGTAATATTTCCAGCTAACAAAAATATGTTCTAACAATGTTGTGCTAAGTTATGAAAAGTTACACCTGAATGTTCCCTGAACATTAAAAATGTCCAGTAAGTTTATTTAAATGGTCTAATTTTTACATTTTTACATTACATTTAGCGGCCCATAGAACCAGCCGCTAATAAGGCATCTATATATATGTTAACAAACAATGTACGCCAAATAAATTCCCGCGTCTCGCCAGAATATGACGTTCGCATTACTTCTGTCACACTCGCATCATCTTGCGCGACACACAAATAACATTAGGCTTATTTGAGATGAGCAAAATCTGCTCAGAACCGATCACCGGTGATCACCGGCTGACCAAAAGCATGATGGGAAACGACTGGCTGACTACAAAGCTTCATGCTCATTGGTTCAGACAATTGTGATGTTGAGCTCTCTTCTAAAATGTTTTATTTTTTTATCTGATTTCCGTCACACGCTTGAGGTATTCAGCCAATCACAACGCTAGCCTGAAAAATAAGCTTTTTAAATGCTATTTGTGCATAAGAACATTCAAGGGGAAGTTCATTTCAGATTTTGTTGCCGATTTGACATATGTAATTCAATCGCGAGTTCAGAGGGCAGTTTTTGAGATTTCAGGATTCCCCCATTCATTTAGGGTGCGTTCACACTTGTAGTTCGGTTCGTTTGGTTCATTTGGTCCGGACCAAAAAGGAAAATGATTCATTTGGTCCTGGTCCGCTTAGCGTTCACATTGGCATTTTTGACAGCGAACCTAAAGGCATAGTGATACGTTCACAACCTGATTGGTTGGCTTGAATGACGAATATATTGTGATGGAACTCACCGAACACATCAAACAAAAGGTGCGTTAGACTTAAAGCGGCGCTGCGGGTGTATGATATCAAAGCACCCATTAACCGATCGGTCTGCTCAGCGCCGCTTTAAGTCGAACACACATAATGCCGTCTGCTGGACTAAGCGCGCTCATTCTTGCGTGTACATATAATTTTATTTTCACCACCTGCAAACTCACAAGGAGCTCATAAAAGGCACTTTACCTCATCATTGCTCCACATTTGCCCTCTGTTCATTTTGTTTTGGTTACACCGCTTCGTCAAATCACATCGCATAGCGTCGCATCTTATCATTACTTCCTGTTTTTGGTTCGTTTAGAAGTATTTGGTCCGTGTTGCGTTCATATATCATTCGAACCTCACCAGAGTTTGTTTGGTAGCGGACTGAGACCCATCTTTTCAGTGGTCTCGGTCCGCTTGTTTGGTGCGCACCAGGGTTCGGATGGCAACATTCACACTTACTCAAACGAACCGCACTAACAGAGCAATCGCACCAGGGTTCGTTTTATTCGAACCAAACATGACAAATGTGAACGCACCCTTAGATAGGACTTGGTCTGGTTTGAGCTGCCCGGAGGCGTTGCGAATATGGAGGCCGAGTGAACGGACTTTCCTTGAAAGGGTTTTATCCGCACGAGTGGACCGAAAAACATCCCACGAGTAACCTAGAGCGATTAATGCGATGCTAATATTTGCTTCGCTTTTTGTGTGCACACACCATAACAGCTGCTTTAATAATGGCACATTAAAATAAGCATAAAATTAAATAGGCTATTTCACACAAATATTCTGTAAATATATTATTTAGAATTTTATTGAAATTTTTACATGGTGGTTTTGAATTCATTCTACGTAATATTATAATAAGTTCTGCTTTGTCAATTTTATATAAGTTATTTCACCCAGCTAACCTTGTCAGATGACACATGCTGCCTTAAATAACGCCTCGCTACTCATCTGTACGTGTGTGAGAGAGAATGAGAGCCAGTGAAGGACCGGACTGTTCCTCAGAGGAAACTCTCGCAGCGTGTTGCCCGTTAAAAAGAGAAAGCGGTCGGAGTGTTGTGGCGAAAGCAGGTGGGCCGATCGAATCAATAACCCTGATAATGAGATCCGTGGGGCGCCATTACCATCACCCCCTCCGGCCCCACATGCGCCTTCTTCCGTGACGAGCACTGTCTCCGTCGAGCGCAAAACGCACCTCATTAACGTTTACAGGTCTCAGAGCACTCTCCTTTCCTCAAGACATGTATGTACAGTTTTTATGAAGGTATATGGGTTATACATTTCTTTTAAAAGGTTAACTGGAAAGTAAAGCCACAGATTTGGTAGTGTTTCCTGGACAATAATTACAGAAATCTAAAATCACAAGTCATACCGCAAATAATTTAGCAAGATCCATATCTCTCTGTGTGACTAAATGTTCATATGATGAGGGCTGAACCAGACCACGCTGACAGGAGGAAGGCGCCTCTGGGTCACTTCCTTTGCAAGCTATGAGCAATAATGAACTATAAACAACTCAGTCATCTCTTTTTCTTCTTGGTTATTTTATTTTACTCAGACATTTGACAACCTCAACCTTTCAAAATGTGTTGACAAGTGTTTCAGAAGCTTTTACAGTCTGACTGAATTGCCTAGGCTACCCAGCTAACAGGGAATAACGTTCTCACAACTTTTACTAACGTTACATAAACATTAGGACAAAACGTTCATATATGTTTATAGAACGTTCTTTTAATCGTATTAAATGGTTAGTTCACCCAAAAATGAAAATTAGCCCATAAATTACTCACCCCCGAGGTATCCTAGGTGTATATGACTTTCTTCTTTCAGATGAATCCAGTCGGAGTTATATTAAAAATTGTCTTTGATCTTTCAAGCGGTTTAATGCCAGTCAGCGGGTGTTGCAGTGCTTCAGTCCAAAAGAAGTTAAATAAAAAGCACCCATCCATAAAAAAAGTGTCTCACACGGCTCCGGGAGGTGAACAAAGTCCTCCTGTAGCGAATCGATGCGTTTTTGTAACCATATTTAATAATCAATTTAATCTAGCTTGCACTCACTGTTGTAAACAGAAGCAGTTCCGGGCGGATGACGTATGAGGTCGGCTTTACGCATACATCGCTCAGAAGTGACGCACGCAGAAACGCAGCAGAGAGATCAAAACAAAACAACGGTCACGAATTAGAAGTACAAAATGAGGATTTGTAAAGAAGAATGTCGGAGGATTTCGATATAAGCCAAGAGGAGACTGGTTTTCCTTTGCTAAAGTAAGGAAACTTTGCTTCCTTTGCTCCTGTAAACAAACGTTGGTTTTCACGAGACTCACCGGCGCATGCGCAACGCTGACCTCATACGTCATCTGCCCGGAGCTGCTTCCGTGTACAACTGTTGGCGCAAGCTAGATTAAAGTGATTATTACGTTTTGAATATGGATATTTTTCTTACAAAAACGCATCGAATCGCTACAGGAGGCCATGTATGGGCGCTTTTTATTTCACTTCTTTTGGACTGAAGCAATGCAACACCCGCTGAGTGGCATTAAACAGCTTGAAAGATCAAAGACAATTTTTTATATAACTCCGACTGGATTCGTCTGAAAGAAGGAAGTCATATACACCTAGGATGCATTGAAGGTGAGTAACTTATGGGCTAATTTTCATTTTTGGTTGAACTAACCCTTTAATATTTGATATATGTTGTCATAACGTTGAGCGAAAACATTCTGAGATCAATACTTTTTGAATGTTCTTGTGATTTTATTTTGCATTTGATGAACGTTCTAAGAAATGTTTTTGCAACCCTTATATAACGTTACATATATAACGTTTACAGCAAGAAAACATTCTTAAAACATTCTCAAATATTCTAAGAATATTAAAAATAAACATTCAAATAATGTTACATTTTGGGTAAAAATAAAGTTAGTAGAACTTGTAAAAACGTTTTTGTAACCTTTAAATAACGCTTTTAATCACAACAAGAAAACTGGACATTTTAACGTTCTTAGAATATTAAAAATAAATGTTCAAATAATGTTATATTTTGGGTAAAAATTAAGATAATACAATGTTGTGAGAAATGGTTTCATAACCTTTAAATAACATTTTAATCACGACAAGAAAACTGGACTTTTCAGCATTTTAGAAAATTTCAAAACAACGTTTTTATATCGTAAATTTGCTACCTGGGATACTAGTGAGATTTTCATGAGTAATATGCTCAAATAAAGTATTACAGTGAGTTCAGTTTATTTAACTGTTTAACTAGGTGTTGTAGGGAAAATTCAATCTTTGTTTTTACAAATTCACACTTGAGGGCACCTGCAGAGCACCTGAACGTCTTCAACCGTGGTTCTAAAGCGGGGGTTTCATAACGGCCAGCCAAAGGGCTTGATTCAGACACAATTCCACCAGCGTCCTGCGGCGTCGTTGAGTTGTGTCATGCCCTGCTGTGAAATAGAGTCCCGCCATCAGCACTCGGAGCTCACAGAATTGAGTTGGACTAATGGTCACTCATTTCCCTCTTTCCAGAAGGCCAGCAGGTATCGATCAATATCCCATAGACGCCCATCAATCCCAATATTCCACTGGGAATGGTTTTATTATGAGCGAAACAGCCAGGCGATAAACACATTATGTCTCTCAATGACCTTGGGAATTGAGTTTAAAGGATTTATGCGTTTCCTTGAGCCACGGCACAAAAACAAGGCGCTCGTTTTGAGCCCGGCTCCATCGGATATGCATAAGATTATTAATATTGCATGAATGCATAATGGAATCAAACATTTCATACCAGCATTAACAATAATTTGCTTGGTACTAGGTGTGTGAAAGTAAATTACGTAAAAACTATTAGCTAGCCGCGTGCTGCACGCGTAACGTGAGTGTTTATATCCGTCAAGATACGTAGGCTATACGTCAAATTTTGCGTCCCTAAATATCAAAACCATCAGAAAGTGATTTATTGCCCAAACTTTACTCAGTCCTGTGAAATAATATAATTAATTAAATGACATTTTCTTCATAATTACTGCCATTGTGAGAGCGCTAGGCTATAAATAATGCACGAACGCGTCGCTCACGAGTTGCACATGGATTTCGCGTGAACTCAGCTATGGATATTATTGATCACATCTAATTTAATTACATATGAAAATTGACTTTTTTCTTGAGAGTGACGTGGCCATGGGATTCCTTGGGTTTGAAGGACACGTCAGGATCTCCCGAATTAAAAGATCAGAGCGATTTTATGATTGCAAAGCAGATCTTTATTTAGCACCAACCTGGACGTGAGCCATTAAAAATTTAAATTAGATCTGCACATTTCATCAGTAATTTAAAGAGAGAGAGAGAAGAGGGGGTTGATTTTGATATTTTTGTCTGGGTTTTAAATTTCCTCTCTTTTCATATTTTATCCTGGCTTCCTAAATATCCCGGTCTCCCCCCTTTCCTCTTCTCCGTCTTGTTATCTATCATGCGATATGACTTTAATATGCTTTACGGCAGATTATAGCTCATTTATCATGTAGAGCAGGACCTTGCAGATTTCATAGGCCAGTAAGCGACGCTCATCTCAGGCTGTGGCAACTCTAATGCGACTATTTATCCCAACAGACGCGCCATTGCGCAATCCGTCACCCTCTAAATTTACAGACACAAGTAAACTCAGTTAACATTAAGACTAGTCCTGTTGACATTTATGCCTCAAGTGTGAGCCCCAATTAGGGTGATGGAGGGCAAAGCACTGTATAGTACATGTCAAGTCTTTGAACATAAATAATATGGCTGTTGCCACCATTTATAAAAGCAATGAACGCTAAATTATTGATCAAAAATAATACTGACAAAACACATAATGTGAAGACTTTACAAATATCTTGTCTTTTGACTGTATGTTTAAATACTTGTTAAGTATAGCATTCTACTATACTATTATGTATACTGTGACTAGTGCAACATACTATTCTTGTAGTATGTAGGGCTGGATAAAAAATATAAATTTCTCGATGACGTACATCTTACATCATCTGCTGGAACGCCACTTTCTCCTGATATGAAACAAAGTCTCAAATTTCAAATTCTGTCAATTTTATTACAATATTCAAACAATTAATGGTGTTTTGGTGTTGTTTAATGTGGAGTGACATGTCGCTGTAGCGCCTCAGTTCAAGAGAAGCGGCAGTGCGAAGCGCACTTAGCAATAGCATTGCACCAGAAAATAAACACAAATAAGCACCCAATGGTATGTCAAAATAAAGAATACAACTTACTGAAATCTGTATCCTGTCTCATGTAATCACTCAATCTGTGTTTCATCCACGGAAATGCATCAATATAACAGCTTGTAAATAATGCCACATAACGTCACATTTACATATTCGGTAACTCGTTAGTCAGTTAGAAAAATGAACTCTAAAGAGGAGAATTTTGCCAAATATATGCACCATATAACATATCCATTATCATTTTGACTGTTCTTAAATTTTCAAGTTATGTTTTAATAAATCCGTCATGTTTTTATGATAGCCACCTTTTAATTGTTTATATTTAAAAAAAACGAATTGGAGTAGAAATATAAGTATGTTATTGTAAAGTTAACTTTATTATTATAAAAACTTAATTGAGCGTAATTGAAGTGTTTGTATACAAATCAGTTAATTTTAAACTTCAATATTATAGTAATGTAGTACCAACTGACTCAATGGAACCTGGACTGACTTTTTTCCTTGAGAAAATTTGTCATGTACTGTACCAGATATTTCCAAAATAATATATATATTGAATCGAATCGAATCGCAAGCTTGTGAATCAAAATCGAATCAAATTGTGAAATTTGTGTCAAAACCCAGCCCTAGTATGTATATATATGTAGTATATATGTATAGTACATATGACCTGCCATATTTAAGCAAATTTAGTTTGAAAATGTCTTGACTTTTGACTTCAGAATAGCATTCTACCATACAATTTTTTTTAGTTCTTACATACTATTCTTACATACTATTCTTTCAGTATGTAGTATGTATACTGTGAACATTTCCCGTGAGACAAATGAACTGGAAGCAATATTAAATATAATTTTAACTGTCTTTTTTCACTCAGTATTTGATTGGACCAGCCAAAATGACATTTTTGTATATAATTGAATTAAAAAATGCTAAATAACAAGATCTTTTGCCTTTTATTCATACTAGAAATGGAAGGACAAGCTTGTTTGTATACTGCACACTGCATGTTCCAAACGAACCCAAAGTCTCTTCACAGACCTGTCAAGAACATCCGCTCGCACACACACAGGCATGCTCATTTACATATGCAAATAAGCCACAGCATTGGCATTAAATTAGTGGCTTGCTAATGAGCCCCCCTCAGTGCTCATTTATTAGACCTTTAGGCCGTTTTGTGAGTCACTTAGCATGTTGCAGAAAGCAAATAATTGTTTTCGATGGCATGATCATGTGTCTTGTTGAGGAGAGATGTGCTGTTAGGTCAAAGGTCAAGGAGACGTGCGATTACTCAACGACAGCAAATTAGCGGCAAACCAACAGGTATTTTTAAACATTCTCCACTGTGGAGCCACATACGATCTCCTCATGAGCCTGCGTTGACGTCTCCTCACCCAAAATGAAATGAACGATCGCCGCAGACGTGGCCATCGCCTCATCCCAGCGGCAGATTCTTTATGAGGATCTATGGCTGTGCTTTAGAGGACGAAAACAATGGCAAATCCGGTTTCTATTGATCAGTACGTCCTCTGCCTGCGGTTCTCCTGTTAGTGGCTTTCAGGATGGCAATTTGTCACGGCTTTAATGCGGAGGACGACTTGTTTCTGTCAGGGCTTGAGACTGGGGGAGATTTCTGCTGGTGTAAATTCAACTTCAGCCTTAAGACATCGCAAACAGCGGTTGAAACTGGGACCGCTTCTTCAAGATGATCTCAAATAGATGTCGTACTTTGAATTGAATGGTTTGGTTTAGATTCAAGCTCTTTAGCGATTGCATTACCAATTCTTTAGTATTTTTATTGAAAAAGTCACATTGAAGTGAGTTGCTGTTTTTGGTACTCTTCTGAGGAAGATGTCATTCACCTCTTTGGCATTGTACCACACAGATACATTTTGGTCAGATTTAATGTTCATCCAATCTCATTTTGAGAATTACTCAAGTACTCAAAAGAGAATATAGGAAAATATAATTTAATTTATTTGTGTTTCCTGCAAGCTAAATTTCACATACATAAAAATCTGGCTCTAAATCTCTGTTTTCTTTATTCAAAGTCGATCTAGACAAGTATATGAAAACTATCCAAAGCTCTGCTAATCCTAAAGCATTCAAAACTGCATCTCTATATTCATCCTATGTGTCTCCTTAAGTGTAAATTTATTATTGTTTTTTAACCTGTCAACACATCCCTTATGAGGAAAAAAATATTGCATTACATTACTACTTTACTATAGTTAAACCATGGTGACCACAGATTGACCTTTTTTTTTTTTTACAACATTAACAATAATTTAATCATGGTATTTGTAGTCAAACTGTGGTTAAACGAAAACAAAATTGGTTAGAAAATTGTTAACCATGTTTAGGCCTACTATATTTTTACTGTACTAAAACCATGGCAAATATTTCTTAAGAGATTTGTATTTGTGTATACTTACTTGCTTTTTTCTTTGTTTTCTTTTTATAACTGTAATGGTTTGATGTTTTCTACTGTTTAATTAAAAAAAAGAAATAAGAAAAATGATTCATGAACCCGCACCGAAGTCCTGACCAAAATAAGATGATTCGCGCTCCGAAGTCCCGATCTGGAATAATTCTTTGAGAATCATTTCAGATCGGGACTTCGGAGCTCAGATCGCAAATCATTCAGTTCGCAAAATGATTCGCAAACTCACTCTGAAGTTCCGATCGAAATCAAATGATTCGCGCTCTATGCTCCGAATTCCCGATCTGAATCAATTGATTCGCGCTCTGAAGTCCCGATCTGAATGATTTGCGAACCCGCACCGAAGTCCCGATCTAAGTCAAATGATTCGCGATCCAAGCTCTGTAGTCCCGATCTAAATCAAAGTAGTAGGTGCGAGTAGGTGCCAGCGAGTAGGTGCTGTGCAGGTAAACCTCACTCCCCTGATCTCAAGAGACACACTAGCGACTGGGCTGCAGTCTTTAGCCTCCTTGTTAGTGCGTCCGCCTCCCACGCCAGAGACCCGGGTTCGAGACCCACTCGGAACGAGAACGAGATGTGGCGGTACGGACCCAGGGAGAGGGGTTACATTGGTGCCGTGACCCGGATGGGAGTGAGGTTTAGGGGGCGAGTGTAACGGAGGCCAGCGAGTAGGTGCTGTGCATGTAAACCTCACTCCCCTGATCTCAAGAGACGCACTAGTGACTGATGCTAGGGGCTGCAGTCTTTAGCCTCCTCGTTAGTGCGCCCGCCTCCCATGCCGGAGACCTGGGTTTGAGATCCACTCGGAACTGAACGAGATGTGGCGGTACGGACCCGGGGAGAAGGGTTACATTGGTGCCGTGACCCGGATATGAGTGAGGTTTAGGGGGTGAGTGTAACGGAGGCCAGCGAGTAGGTGCTGTGCAGGTAAACCTCACTTCCCTGATCTCAAGAGACGCACTAGCGACTTACGCTAGGGGCTGCAATCTTTAGCCTCCTCGTTAGTGCGCCCGCCTCCCATGCCGGAGACCCGGGTTCGAGAACTCGGAACAAGAACGAAGTGTTGCAGTACGGACCCGGGGAGAGGGGTTACACACGCTCCGAAGTCCCAATCTGAATAATGATTCTTGAACCATCATTTCAGATCAGGACTTCGGAGCTCGGATCGCAAATCATTCAGTTTGTGAAATGATTAAACGCTCCAAGTTCCGATTTGAATCAAATGATACACGATACGTGATTTGAAGTCCCGATCTGAATCAAATGATTCATGATACGTAATCTGAGTGGAGCGCTTTGAAACAGTTTATAATTTTGCTAAAGAATGGTTTAACTGAATCGGAGTTTCGAAAAGCTCTGTTTCACCCATCACTACGTGCTTTTTAAAATCATTACAAGTGATGTCAAAATTCGAAAATGAATGACTCTTTTGATCAGGTTTTTGTTAGTGAATCACTTGAACTGAATGATCAGTGAATTAATCGTAGGGGTTCCATCGTAAATGACTTGGTTGATTCAGTTTGTCTCTTGCTCCGCTTTTCACGTCTTCAGCTGTGTTTATACGACACTGTCAGTATTACTACTGGCTTAGCTCACTAGTTATATAAGTGAAAAATGCTAAATAAAGTATGATGTTTACAAATAAAATAACAGTATTCCCATTCCAATGACAACATCCAACACAAATCTACGAATATATTCAAGGTGAAGTAACCGGTTTACTGCTAACTAGTGAAACACTCCATTAATATGACAAGCTGCAGCTCAAAATACATGTGTTAGATGGAAACATTGTGCATTACGATCGAGTTTGTAACTTAATTCACTATATTTGAAATAGTTTGAGCACTGCAGTTCAGTTGCTGACGGTTCAGTAGGAAATCAGTTGAAAGCATCTAGTCACAACAAACATTGAAGTGAGTGTTCAGTTTATCAGTGGAATAAATATTTGAGAAATTGTTGTATCTGATTGTATTCGTCTATATAGAGTCAATGTAAAAAGAGCAGATGGGAGAAGCAGATGAGCACAAAACAGCAGAACAAAATAAAGTTAAAGAGGGTAACTTTATCATTCAAATCACTATTGATGTATAGATAGCAGCACTGCAAGCTACTAGTAAAAAATAGATAACTGCAATGATAGCTACTCAATTTAAAGCAGTTTAAAGTTAAAGTTAGCAACTATAGGTGATGGGTAGGCATTTTTGTGTTGCATATAGATTATTCTGGAAAACATCTGAAAATCCCTCAGGAATCCCGAGATTGGATTAGATGACTCTAGGAACAGCCTGATCCAAGAAACCGACAAGACGCAGGAAATTAGGCTTGAGTGTCTGGAAAACAAGTCTAATGGGGTGGCAAACCTTGTGGGAAGTGGGTGTAGATGTGAGCATGCCCGTTTCAGCCCTATATATATCTTCCCATCTACCCCCAGGGCAGTTACTTACGCCCTCTCAGGCGTTTGTTTGCTCCGTGGAAGTGACAGCTAATCTCTGGGTGTAAATCAGACGACTGGAGGTTGGGAAAACAGTTATAGAAGAGTCTCTCTTTGCCATCGCCCGCCTTATAATAATTGACTTCATTTTTATGACGAATCTCCAGGTTCCATTAAATCAAGCAAGGTCCATTGAGGCACTGGACAAGCATCAACAAGTAGGGGAACGCTATGAAGATGAAGAGACAATTAAGACATTTTCATCGGCATAATGCTTGTAATAGCAGGACTTGATGTTTTGAGTATATGAAGGGTAATTATTTTCAGTGAAAGCCGTTCTTTTGAAAGCTGCTTCCTCATATTTGAATTTATGCATTAAAACAATATCAAACCTTAATTAAAGTCATTAAACTGCTAAAAAATGCACCGTTTCGGATACAGCAAGATCTTTTACCCTCTGCTTATTGAGGGAATAAATAACAAATGAATGAATATGTATTCACACAGAACAAATTACCAAAAAATACATCTGGAGGAGAAATATTGTTTTTTTGCAGTGCTTATATATAAATGTAAATAATTTCACCATTATAAAAGGATTATATATAGGAATTAATTATTCATAACCACCCATTCTACAGAAAATAAACGATATAGGCCTATCATGTGGAAAAATACTTCAAGCTTGTAGTTTTGATTACAATACATCACATCCAGTCGGTCGCACCAAAAGTGCTGTTTGGTCGTGGAAGTTGAAATATTTCAGTGCACCCAAAACTCAAATCTGATAAGAGAATGCCTTCAAAACTCTGTAATAAAGTCTATATTATATTGTGTTTATTTTATGTTAGCCTTATTTAATGGTGGTTTTAGTTTAGGAATTTGTTGACATGCACTATGAAACCATGTTTCTTTTGGCGTATTGATTACCATTTGTATAACCACAGTTTTACTACAAATACCATGGTTAAACTATGGTTAGTGTTGCAAAACCATGGTTAATTTGTGGTTACCATGGTTTAACTATAGTAACCATGGTTTTTGGCTTTATTTGTAGTAAAACCATGGTTAATTTCTATAAGGGCTTTTCCGTTAGCAGCTCTCGCACAGTGCATTTGATCCGATTCTTTTAAGTGATTCACAACTAAACCGCGTCCCAAACAAGTGATTCTTATGAGAAAACGACTCTTATAAAACGTTTTTTTTTTCTTGTACAGCACAACCCATATGTATAGGTCTCAATGGGCCGCTATAGTAAGCCGTACGCCATATTGGAGCGGTCAAAGATGGTCCATGAACACTCGAGAGCAAGTTACCAGTGCATCTGCACTGCAACTGTGGTTATACGCATGTATTAATATTTATTTCTTCAGTAGACTTCAGAAGATGCTTTTTCTAAATTAACACAATACAACAAGACGAAGCTGTTAGCTAAAGGCATTTAAAAGGTAATTTAGTTTAAAAAACCTGTAATATTGAGTTAAATTAATATTAAAAACACAAACCAAAATATTCTTACCTGTGAAAGGTTATCCAGTTTCTTCAGGAATTAAAATTTAGGCGGTTATTACAGCCAAATGCTGCGCAATGCTGTTGCATCTTGAAACTCGTTTATTGTTGTGATGATAAACCGTTCCAAGATGGCGGACGTGTCAACGTATCAGGAGCGGTCGAATGTGGCATCTGTACATATCTATGGCACAGCCAGTGTAGTTTGAGTCCCGAACGAAAGACTCTAATGATTCGGTTCTTTTGTGAATCAAAACATACAGCTTTCTGCTGTATTTATGACAACGTCTAGTTAAACTAAATTTGCTTAAAAATGGCAGGTCACCCCTTATGAAAATTACCAATGGTTTTATTGTAATAAAAGTGCAGTAGCTTTTTTTTTCTTCGGCGTATTGATTACCATTTGTATAACCACTGTTTTACTACAAATACTTAAACTATGGTTAGTGTAGCAAAACCATGGTTATTTTGTGGTTACCATGGCTTAACTCTAGTAACCATGTTTTTTTTGCTTCATTTGTAGTAAAAACCATGGTTAATTTTCATGACAGGATACTGCAGAAGTAGTATGTAGAACTAATACTATGGTAGTATGCTATTCAGAACCAGTATTTAATCGTACAGGCAATATTCAACACATTTTCAAACGAAGTTTGCTTAAAAATAGTTGGTCACAGTATACATACTATACATACTACATACCGCAAGAACAGTATGTAGTATTAGTCACAGTATACATAACGGTATGCTAAACCAGTATTAAAACTCAGAATTGTCTTATATTTTAGGATATCATCTGATGTTCTGAGCTGGGTTTTGTGTATTTTCTGTAGGCCTCTGTGATGGGTCATAACCGCACATCCAGACCATCCATCTGCAGATGTAGGGAAACTTCAGGACGCAGAAGCGCACACCTCAGCGGTCTCCTCAAGCCGAGGAGATCCATCACCAAACATACGGGCTTGTCATGGGGACGTCTGAATGGATGAACAAATAGGAAGGCCTGTTTATGAGGCTTCCTCCACGTTTCCAGAGCCCAGGCAATAAATCTGATCGTGTCAAAACGGCACGCCCATGTTCATGGACGAGCGTTGCACGTTGGCGAGCATCTGCCCACGGAAACCTGAAGAGAACAATTCTCTGAAACACATTACATAACAGCATTTTCTCACTCACTATGTAGCCAAAATGGCCAAGTACTGCCAGCAGTTCTGCAAAATTAGCTGCTAAACTGAATTAGCAGTTTTATGTGTTAGGTAAGCCAGCTGCTAACATAAACGTCCCTTAGCAGAGACATTAGTTTTCTGTCGCAAGTCTTAAAAACAAAAATTATAACCTGCTAAATTACAAGGTATTTGATTTAAAGTGGTTTTAACAGTCAAGCTACCATTTCATAACAGTACAAACGACTAGCTAACTGCAATAATGCCACAAATAAAATTGACTTAATTGCAGTTAGCTAGTTTGCGTTAGTTGCTATGTGAAGTTAGCTAGTTTTTCTAGTAGCTTGTTGTCTGGTCAACTGCTTTTTACAAAAGGGTAGCTTAAATAGCTACAATTTAAAACTTAAATTTAGTAGCTATCGTCATTGCAGTTAGCTAGTTTTTCGAATAGCTTGTAGTGTAGCTAACTGCTTTGCTACCTTTTAAACTAATTTAAATTGAGTAGCTATTCAATGTGGTTAACTAGTTTTTGTAGCTATTTCATTGCAGTTAGCAAGTTTTTGTTAGTAGCATGTAGTGTAACTAATTGTACCACTTTAAATTGACTAGCTATGTACTTTCAATGCAGTTAGCTAGTATTTGTTTGTAGCTATTTCATTGCAGTTAGATAGTAGCTTAACAAGAGTATGTACACTTTAAACAACTAAATTGAGTGGCTATCTTCATTGCACTTAGCTAGTTTTTGCTTGTAGCTTGTGGCATAGCTAAGTGCTTTTTAAAAGAGTAGCTTAACTTTAAACGACTTTGAATTGAGTCTATGTCCTTTCCTATAGTTTAAGTTGCTCTTTTAAAAAGCAGTTAGCTACACTACTAGCAAAAAACTAGCTTAACATTAAACTACTTTAAATTGAGTAGCTTACTTTTTTTTAAAAGGTTAGCTTAACCAGCTAATACTTAAACGTCTTTAATTCGAGTAGCTTGTATTTTCTTGCTTTATATTCAATCAGAGCAGTATAGCCTCATGTGCTAAGGTCAAATAATTTACAGAAAATACTACTAGGAAAACTTTAAGAACTCCAAAAGAGTTACAAGGTTAAAGGTTAGCCAGCAAGCTAACTTGTTCAGAATAGAATTCGAGCTTACATACTGTATATCGTCCAGTATGGATTAGCATTTCAAATACTATGAAATGCTATTATTGGGCATTTTATATCATCTTACCTTTTGGGAACATTGTGAAATGAGTAAAACCAAATCAACAGATCTTTCGTGGTGAAGCGTGGAATATTTTTAATATACATTACATGTTTACGATCAAGTTCTACATCAACCAGCATTTAATTTTTATACAGCAGGAAAATTTAATTATATTCTATCGTCTTATTGTCATTTTGAAGACGACCCGCTATTTTAGCCCCACATAACTAATGCGGAAATTAATAAAAAACTAACTGATGGCTTAATAAACAATCCGCTGAAATAGGGCTGGGCGATATAGCTAAAAAATATATCAACGATATATGTTTCATATCGTTCGGTATCGATAATTATTGACATTTTTTTATAACCTTTTTTAAAACAGAGCAATAGAAAAAAATGTTTAAATTTAACCACTGTATTTTTAATTTGCCCACATTATTAAGACAAACAACAAATATATATATAAAATTATTTTTTTACAGTCAAACACAAAATAACATTTAAACAAATATCTCCTTTCTAATGTTTTATATGCAGATTAATAGATCTTAAGGAAACTTTTGACTTGTTTCCCGAGGGCGCAATGAGCAAAATAATGCAGCGCATTAATTGTCAATTCAGATAACGGTCTATAAAAACGTGCATAACGCCTAAATTAACATATATAAATCAAATATAATTTTGTAAACTGCATAAACAATTATGAACAAAACAGCATCATGTGTTTATGCATTGCTTAGCCTAATACAAAGAGCCAAAAAATGAAATAACAAATTCGCGTCGTGTTTTCTAAACGTTAAAACTGTTTTAACTTTGCATGACTTTCTTTTTTCTTTGTGCATGAGACGCGAGTGCAGCAGTCATATTCGTCCGTGTAAAAATGTGCTGAATATGCGTTCTGTGTGAATGGCTTGGTTTCGGTTTTAACC
>NW_015549649.1:57446-86956 GCF_001515605.1 Sinocyclocheilus anshuiensis
CAAATAACTGTCTATAAAAACGTGCATAACGTCTAAATTAACATATAAATCAAATATAATTTTGTAAACTGCATAAACAATTATGAACAAAACAGCATAATGTATTTATGCATTGCTTAATACAGAACCAAATCGCCGATCACACAGATTGCATTTAAAAACATATGCGATGCAGTGAAATGAAATAAACCTTCACAAATTCGCGTCGTGTTTCCTAAACGTTAAAACTGTTTTAACTTTGCATGACTTTCTTTGCATCTCTTGCATGAGACGCGAGTGCAGCAGTCATATTCGTCCGTGTAAAAATGTGCTGAATATGCGTTCTGTGTGAATGGCTTGGTTTCGGTTTTAACCAAATCAAGATCTTCTACGCACTGAGCTTCTATATTTCTATAATATTTTGAACGAATAACACAGCAGCGGCGCGTCTCGTGGGCTAGACTAACAAAACATTAAAATGCAACAACGTCACTTACATCATTATCACCGCATCTCGCGCGCCACTGATGACGCTCCCTGACGCACTCCTAACATTCGATTGTACCATTTTTGCATTCAAATGCAAAGGTTTATTTTAAATTCGACTAATATTCATTCTTTACTCACAATCTCCTCATCACAGGCAGGCACAGCACTCATTTCGTGTTTGTGTGTGCTGTCTGCGTCACTCATAGCACGTGCCTATATCGTGCGTATATCGAACATTTGTTATACCGTCATCGATACCGTCGATAAATATCGATACCGTTTTATCGCCCAGGCCTACGTTGAAACACTCCGAAAGAAGAAAACGTTAAGGCCGATCTTAAAGATACAATCTGTAATTGATAAAACTACATAACCTGGACCAAATCTTTAATAAATAGACATCAACCATTGTCGCAACAATTCCAGACCGTATCTCGGTTTAAGACGCCTGGGAAGGTTTAGTTATATTCAGATACAATACAATAGAAATTAAGTACTTTTATTATAATTATTATTATTCCACATTGTTATTGATAGCTTGGTAGAATGGCACTTGATAACCACTCGACTTCACATGTTCCTTCCAGAACAGGTAAACGGACAATACGCACAAACAAAAACGAGTCTCTTAGTCTTTGAAACTGATGGGGATTCGGTCCAATGGTGTTGAGTCCAACCGTCGGCCATTTTGGCTCACCGCGAACAACCCTGCGGTTCGTGGTAGAGCTCTGGAAGAAACCGCTAGGGGCGGAGTTATGTAAAACAAGCCAATGTGTGTGGCTCTGCCCCCAGTTGAGCCACACCCTCGATCCCTCCCCTCGTGTCCCCATTGAGGAAGCCGTTGTTTACAGGATTTGCTCAGTGCTGGAAGCGGAGATGTCTAAGAGTCTCCAGGCGGCGTAAGGGTTCAACTCGTCCTGATCTCGACACAACGCCCAAACGTACATCATCCTGAGAACCTTTTCCTGTGGAATGCACAAATGCAACGAATGTGTGAATTTCATGAAAACTTACATTTTTCGTTACAAAATCAAAATATTTGTATTCTGTTTTTCAGATTTTTTTTTTTGCATTAAGATTTTTAATTTTAAAAATATAAAATTTTAATTTTAAATATAAATTAAAAAAAAATCATAATTTAGATTACTCTCAATATAGATTTTTGTTTACTTAATCACTGTAGTACAATTACTTATTTAATTGTTAAATTTAATTATTTGATTAACATTTATTATGATTTTTTTTTTCAAATTAGTCAGAATATATAAATAATATAATAAATTAAAATTGATTTTCAAAAATACAATTCATATTAAAGGAATAATTCATATAGTCATTGTATTTAATTAGAATTATGGGGGAAGATGCTTAATCATATCTATCCATAATAAAAATAATATAAATTAATTAATATAAATAAATAAATTATATAATTCTTAATGGTTTTATAAACAGGTTTTTTTAGGTAAAATATTTTTTTCTTTTGATTTTTGTGGGGTGAATAATGATATTAATAATAATATTATTATTTCTATGAATATTATTATTAATAATATTATCATCTTATACAATTATCTAAAATAAATATTTTTATATAAAATAAATATTTTAATATTTTTCTATGTATTTAAGTAATTTTTAATATAATTTTTATTTTTTTAATTTAAAAACAATAACAATTAATATTAAATTCACATTTAATATATAGACATGTTTAATTGAATATTTAAATATTTTGTATATAGATAGATAGATAGATAGATAGATAGATATGTAACTAAATATTTTTGGGAAATTTGCCGTTTTATTTTATTTTATTACATAAAAAATATATCTTGTATTTTTTTTCCCTTTTGATTTTAGGGTTTAATATGACCTGGACATGAGATTCACCCAACAGCTAATGAGAATCAGACATTTTGCAGGAGAATCTTTATGTAGAAACTAAAAATGAACTTTTAAATGTTCAGATTTATTCAAACACATGACCGCTACTTCAGCCGTGTGAAATAAAACAGCGTTTCTAATATCCACGACTGTCTGAACTCAGCGACTCGAGGGCACTGGACGGCGAAAATTAACTACAAACTCCTAACGCAGAAACATCCCTGGTGTGTCGTTACATTTGGCCTTTGAGCAGATTTATATCCGGCGGCTTCTGCGAACTGCCCAGCCACGGCGGCTCCAGAGGTGATTCACTAGCGCTAGCGGCTAACGTCATCGCTAATGCTAGCGCTCACTCACCGGGTCGCCCTCCACCACTTCACCCTTCACGTTACGGATGACCATCACCAGCTGAGCCTGGAAGGTGATGATGAGAACGGGACCTTGCTCCATCATCTTCCCCATCGCCAACTACAGCGAAAAAAACAACCGAAACGAGTTACTTTATACATCTGGAGAAGAAGACGATGATGCTATAATGAAATTCAGACGCTCCGATATCCCATTATTCTGAATTATACGTCCATCAGGACGCTCTGATGGAGTTACTGGGCCATTAGCATGCAGCAGATGGATGTTATGCGTCTTTCCGATGGTTCTTACGTCAATGTTATCAATGTCCAGGATCTTGGAGTGGAACTGGAGACCCATGGCTTTGGCCTGCTGGATGGGGTGAGCCAGCTGACTGTATGTCTGCAAGCAAAACCAGTGAAAAACCAGCGTTAGACCATCAACTTTACACCAGAATCTGTGACAGCAGAGGTGGTTTGCGGGACACTCACGGCCTCGTAGCACCAGTCCTTCAGGACATCCAGCTCTCCCTGGATCATGGCCTGCAAACAGAG
This sequence comes from Sinocyclocheilus anshuiensis, assembly GCF_001515605.1. Classification (NCBI taxonomy): domain Eukaryota; kingdom Metazoa; phylum Chordata; class Actinopteri; order Cypriniformes; family Cyprinidae; genus Sinocyclocheilus; species Sinocyclocheilus anshuiensis. Next base: position 60,704 of record NW_015549649.1, read on the forward strand.
CGAATGTTCAGCTTTTGCTTGCCTTCAGTTTTTCGGGGTTCAAGAGCAAAGCATGCTGGAGGTTCGGGGTCTCACCTCGAGGATGTTGGGCATGATGTCCCGCTCGCACTGCTTCAGGAATGAGTCCTTGTCGAAGTTCGGATCCACCTTTAGGATCTCTGTCAGAACCTCAGACATCTCGGTTTTAGAGAACAAGCCGCCTGAGAAGAGCAGAGAACACTTACGATGATTCATCTGATTGTCCATCTATCTGTCAATCTAGCCATCTGTTATCTGTTATTATTAGCCAAACTGCTATCCATCTATCTATCTATCTATCTATCTATCTATCTATCTGTCAATCATCTATCTATCTAGTCAATCATTTATCTATCTATCTATCTGTCAATCATCTATCTATCTATCTGTCTGTCAATCATCTATCTATCTATCTATCTATCTATCTGTCAATCATTTATCTATCTATCTATCTATATATCTATCTTTCTATCTATCTGTCTGTCTGTCAATCATCTATCTAGCTATCTATCTGTCAATCATCTATCTATCTGTCTATCTATCTATCTATCTGTCAATCATCTATCTATCTATCTATCTATCTTTCTATCTATCTATGTCTGTCTGTCAATCATCTATCTATCTATCTATCTATATCTGTCAATCATCTATCTATCTATCTATCTATCTATCTGTCTGTCTGTCTGTCAATCATTTTCATATTTTGGAAGCTGCCACTGTCTTGGAGGTGGGCTCTTTTGACTTGGTCAGTAAAGAACCAGTAGAAATCACACTAACAATTAAATAAATACATTTAGAACATGCTACCATTGTGGCAGTGAGTTTTTTTACAGACAAGCATCACTCCAGAAATCTACTTTTTGCTGGTTGGCTTTCATTGTTCAGCTTTCTGTTGAGCACAGAACTTGACTGTTACACAATCTATCTATCTATCTATCTGTCTGTCTGTCAATCATCTATCTATCTATCTATCTATCTATCTATCTGTCAGTCATCTATCTATCTATCCATCCATCCATCCATCCATCCATCCACCAGTAAAGCTAAGCAGAAATGCAGTGGTGTTTTTACCGATGATGTCAGTCATTTTGTCAGTGACTGCGCGGGATGCTCTGATTAAGGCGTTGTCACTCTCGTCGTACTTCATCTTCATCTCAAAGAACCCTGGGAGGAGGACAGCTCATGAAATGACTCAGGATAATAACATGGCACATATTGTGAGTCGTTCTCTCAGAGCAACAATCTGACGCTAAAACAAATGTGTCACAACATGCTTCGGGCAACACGCAGCATTCGATCGTGAAGGGAAAACAGTCTCTGAGCCGACGGGCTGCGGCTGCTCGTTACTGAGTCTCATTATCACTGCGCCTAACGAGCCTCTAATTGATGCAGTGAACTCTTCAACACAGCTAACATCCAGAGCCGCTCCTGAACAGAGCAGCTGTGAACATACAGCAGATCCCTGCAGCACAGCGCCATCTATTGATCACACATGAGCATTTCAGTCAAACTCACTGTTAAAAACAACATTGTTGTCCTTGAAGTCCTTCCACTGCTGATACCATTTAGAGTCCTTGTGCAGCACGACACCCATCGCCTCCCTTTAAAATAAAGAAAAACACGCTGAAACAATCTTGGAATACACACACATGCAGTATATATTTTAAAAAAAATTAAATGTATTTACATGTATATATTTATATTCATATAATTTATAATATATATAAATGTATTTAATATATAAACGTAACATATTTTTTCTTAAATATATACATGCATGTATGTGCATTTATATATACATAATAAATATACACAATACACACATATATTATGTAAACAAAACTTTTATTTTGGATGCAATTAATCGCGAAAAATTAATGAGTTTTTTTCTTAATATGTCTTTATAGTTTTTATTTGTTTTATTTCAGTTTTAGTTTTCGTTATTTTAGTATATCAATGGTAAGCATATGTTTTACATTACATTTAGTAGACGCTTTTATCCAAAGCGACTTACAAATGAGGACAATGGAAGCAATCAAAATCAATAAAAGAGCAATGATATGCAAGTGCTATAACAAGTCTCAGTCAGCTTAATTCAGTACACGTAGCAAGTTTTTTTTTTAAATTATATAATAAATAAAAAGAAAACAGATAGAATAGAAAAACAATAGAGCAAGCTAATGTTAGAGGCCTTTTTTTGCTTTTGTTAATTGTATAATAAATAAAAAGAAAACAAATAGATATAATACAAAAAGATAAGAGACGGTAGTGTTAGTTTTTTTTTTGGGGGGTTTTGTTTTTAAAGAAAACAAGCAGTGCAAGTCTAAAAGGGGCCTTTTTTTAATGTATGTTTTTAGTATATTTAATTATTTTAGTGCATCAAGTATATCATATTTTCTATATTTTAGACGTCAAAATAATTTGTCGTGTAGTGATATCATTTACAATAGCATAAATAAATATAACTATAACTAAATATTAATAGTAACTACTAAATATTTTTTGATATTTTATCTGGTATACTGGACAATGAATATTATGCAGCCCAACATACAAAAAAAATAAAAGTTATTTTTCTTTGCAATATGCAACAATATACATTCTTCATAATATTAGCCCTTGAGATGTGACCTACTCGTTGGCCTCAAAAACTTTGGCTTCTGCGCCTCCTGCCTTCGATGAGAAATCGCTCCTCTTCCTCAGTCTGGTGGGCGGCCGGTACGGGCCGATCTGTCCGAGGTCACCGATCTCTTTCTTGACGCTCTCCACACCCTGAGGACAACAAGAGTTGAAACTATTGAGCTATTCAGTTCATTCACATGCCACTTTTACAACATACACGCAAGAAATTCATAGCCAATAACATCATCAGCCTTTCTATGATGTGAAAACTCAATATCATGATACGGACCTGTGATATCGCCCGAAAGGCTCCGGTCTTTCCAAGTTTTTCTCCACCTTTAGACACCGTCTCCGCCGACTGTTTGGCGGATTTGGCCGCTTCCTCCATGCCTTCTTTGATTTTCTTTCCGATGTCTGAGCGTCCGACCTCTTCCAAACCCTGAGGAGAAATGCACACAATCAGCATGAATTAGCTCCTAAAATATTTTATAAATGTATTACAAATATAACGCTTTGCAGAATGTTAAAATAACACAACATGCATTGAATGACAACAACACTGAGCAGTTATGCAAATCACTTCAGTTTAAGACAAGACACCCCAAATGAATAGGGTAAAAAATTTACCAAAAAAATATCACAGTACTTCCCAGTTGATTGATTAGATTAAGAATTGCAATATTTTTTGGTATTACAAGTTTTCTAAAATATTTTGTTTAGATATACACATGAGGCATTATCTAATTAAATATGACACTAATTTGCTAACATTTCCAGAGCAGAAATCTGTAAAGCCAGGTTCAAAATTTGTGTTTCACTTTGTTGATATATTCGAGTCAAAGGTTTTTACAGAAGGGATTTTGGATATATCTTTTATCACTCCAAAAAAATCAGAAAAATACTGTCAATAGACAGAAAAAAAAGTCATGTTTTTAGGAATAAAATGTTGTAAAAAAACAGGTGAATGATATTTATATATATAAAAAAAAACAGTACAAATGTTCAGAATACAAATGGGAATAAAACTGTAAAACTTGGTGCATGTAAGTGCTGCTGAAGTTGAGAAAAACTCATTTTGAAGAAATCACCTTTCAAGATAATATATTGTAATTGAAATCTACAAATAGTGCAGCAATAAACCATGCAAATGATATATGAACAAACCCAACAGTGAAAACCTTCAGAATATAGATAGGAATAAAACTGTAAAACTTGGTGCATGTAAGCTGCTACTGAAGTGGAGAAAAAACTCATTTTGAAGAAATCACCTTTCAAGATAATATATTGTAATTGAAATCTACAGAGGCAAATAGTGCAGCAATAAACCGTGCAAATGATATATGAACAAACCCCACAGTAAAAACCTTCAGAATATAGATAGGAATAATGCTGTAAAAGTTGGTGCTTGTAAGTGCTACTGAAATGGAGGAAAAAACTCATTTTGAGGAAATTGCCTTTTAAGATTGGCATTGCAATTGAAATCAACAGACGCAAATAGACAAAGTCCAGCAAAATAAACAATTTGTATGTTTTCTTTCCATGAGTCTGAAAGAAAACATGTTATAGAAGCAAAACAGACCATATCTCAAAACTGCCTGAGGGTTAATATAGTTATATTAATATAAAATTGGCAGTAAAATTAAATCCATTAAAAATCAGTTTTGTTAGTTGAAATAAAACAAAAATTTCAGCTAGTTGCCAAGCTAAATTTATGTACTGTAACTAAAATAAAAATAAAGTAAAACTATGTAGACATATATTAAAAAATACTGAAATTACAAAAACAACACACACAATTATTAAACATTTAGCTAAAATTAAAATAAACAGAACTTCTAAACATAAAAACTAAACTTTAAAATATTAATAAAATCTATGATAGTATCTCAGTGAATTGACACTGAATTGACCAATGCATGAAAATAAACAATGGTTTTGCCTTAAATAATAAATGTGTTTTCCACATAAAATCAGAACAAAATCCAACAGATTATTTTGCAGCGTAGCCTAATCCTTCGCAGAACATGGCAATACTGCAACACAAACACTCTGCAGAAACATAACGTTCAGCACTTATGCAAATCGCTGCACATTTAGCTAATGAATACATAAATATAAATGTGCTCTGAAATGAGAAAAATTGCACGTCAAGAACGGACAAAAATCAGCGTTAATTACACTCACCTCCTTCACCGTCTCTGATATCGTCCCGAGTGTTTTCTTCAACACTTCAGAAGTTTTAACTGTTTCGGACTCGATGGTTTTCTGGAAGACACCCACAAAAACACAATTTCACACTAGAGAAATGGCATGTTTGGCTATTTCAGAATCACATTAGACATAAAATCGTACATATTTCCTCCTGGCTTGCTTGAGGGCTTCCGATTCCTCTAGTTTTTTGGCCTCCTCGCGAAACTTCTTGATGTTCTCATTCATTTCCTTGCTCTTGGTCAGTTCCTGCTTGAGATTGTCCAGAAACTCTCCAAGGAAGCCTTTCCGACCGCCACCGGAGGACATAAACCTTGCCTGCAGATGACATACATGTAAAAAAAAAAATGCTGTAAAATCACAATCTCCCCCAAAAAACGAATGATGTGCGACACTCACCTGCGCCGTAGCAGCCGCCGGGCCACATATCCTGTACACATGAGCTCTGTCGTATAATGACACATACTGACGAGTGACTAAAAGTGCAGAACTTCTCCTGACACACAGCTGAGGAGAAAAACATGCATAATAATACAGTATTTCCATAATTATGAATGGAAAAACATCATCTAATCACAGTTTTGCCACAGATAAACATGCTCAGGTACTGGTGTCACTGTCAAACAAAATTTTATACATAAATTACTTATATAATCATAAACCTCAGATGCTTCTCCAAGAGATACCATGGTATTTCCATGGTACACGTCCAAAAAGCATGGTAAAACCATGGTACTTTATGGTTAAGAGGTCTAAACACAATCAATTCCTGTCTTTTTGTGATTTGTACATACGTAATGTGATTTAAAAGCTTCGTTTATTATGTTATTATAATATTTAATGTTACATCAAGGCCAGAATCATGTTTCATAAGCATGACTGATCAATCTATTCACATTTCTGCATTAAAAACGCGCGGTTCTGGTGAACCAAGAGCGCGCTCGTGCTGCTTTAATCGCGGACATTGTGTTTATCATACCGATATCAATCGCGTTGTTAATGAGCGCTTAATAAACGGTTTAAATGAGAAACTCACCTGGTAACACTGACACAAGGAGGCCGCCATCTTGGAAGCGCTGCGAGTGACCAGTTTGGCTGGTGACCTTGCGACGCAATTCCGGGGGAGGAGCGACGTCTTTGGGCAGCCAATGAACAGACTCCTGTTCTCTGACGTCTCACCAAGTATGTTTTTAATACACACACACACACACACACACACACACACACACACACACACTCTCACACACACACACACACACACACACACACGTATTACAATTGTACTAATTATAAATTGCATATTTATAGATAGATTAAAGACAGACAGATTAAAGACAGAGACCAATTAAGCTTATTTTTATTCAGATATTTCCCCTCAAGCACAGTAATACAGAATAATTTATCAGTTTTGTCATTAGAAAACTAACTGTTGTAACGGAAAAAAAAGTGTAAACATATTCCTTGCTGTCATATGGCAATGATTTTATTATTTTTTTTCCTTACAGTAACACAATAGACATTTTGCTTTCAGTTGACGTTTTTCATTTCTGTGTCAACTTTACAATTTTTAAAGCAAAACCTAATTATAATGAATATATGAATTGTTGAACATGGAAATTAAGCTTAGACTCAAAGTACCACAAAAAATATTAATAATAATAATAATAGAGAACTATAAACCACCATAAAACATACATACAGCCCTAATGTTGAATTATTACAATGATATGAAACACTATGTCTTGTTTTTTCTTTTCTTTTTTAGTTGGTAGTTGTGGTTGATTGTCAGGCCTTCTCCCAACCCCGCCCCCAAAAACACATCAGCCAACCAGATGTCAACTAACCTGAGCATTTAAAAAGATTGACAGGTAGAGAGTGTTCTGATTGGCTAAAATAAGTTTTCATTCCCTGAAACCCATGATTTCTCACAACATGTATTTTAGTGAAAACACACTTAAAACACCAGGTTTAAAAATCAAACTCATCGGCCGAGTTTTTAGCATGGTCAATATTCATCGTTGAGTGACTTTCGATCATAACGTTTTGTGCGTTCTCGATGTGGATGCACGATGGTTGTTGCTGCTGCCATGCGCCGTGTTGCGGATGCATCGCTCCATGTGACGGAGATGGATGCATTAGTACAGATGGCGGATAAAACGTTATTTTGCTGCATTTCGCTTTCTTGTCTCAGTCGCGCTAATTTTTCCATCTCTCGTCGCAGCTCCACATTTATGGCGTTCTCCTCTTGTAGTCTCTTCTGTTCCTCGACTAGTTTCTTACGATGCTGTTTGATCATCCAAATCTTCTTTTGACTTGCTACTTTTCCCGGTGCGATGGCCTTTTGGGCGTTGCGTTCGAACATTCTTCTGCTTTCATCGAGAGGGACCTTCGTCTGAAGCACCAACGGAAAACTTTTGCGCAACAAACAGTTCTTGCGAGGTAGCAGCGGAATTACGGAATTTATTTTGTGGTGGTTTTCCAGCGAATTCACGATCTCTGAATCGGCGCTGGTCGCGCTGAGGTTGGAGTTGAAGTTTTGGGTGAGCAGCAGCAGCGTGAATGCCGAATTCTCGATGGCGTCCTCCATACATCGCAACGTCGACATTCCTGGTTGTGCGAAGTCGTCGGAAAACGTTGCACCAACTCCAGAAATTATACGTTCAAGTTTGTCCTTGAGTCTTTGCGCCTCGTCCGCGTCTTCAGCTTCATGCAGGATCACAAAGTCGTAAAACGTTTCTTCTACGTCGCTTTGACTAGGTTCTGGAGAGCTAAAACTGATAGGTTGAGTTGTCGGTTTGTGATCGTTAGTGTTTAGTGGTTGAGCTCGAAGTTTGTCGCCATCATTTGGGGCGGACGAAAATTTGAGATTCGTGTTTTTGGATGTCACAAGTTGGGAGCTTCCATTGCGGTCTAGACACTGCTTCGACTTTGCCGCGTCATTAACTTCCGCTGTCGGTAGCTGGTTCTTTGCACAAATATGTCGTAGTTGGTCTTGATTGGTTGTAGTTTCACCATCTGTTGGTGTTCGTAGACTCATCGGCTTTGATTCTTCCATATTGGATTCTGTAGCAGTTGGCAAGGTAATTTCAATACTGTAATGTGAGCTTGATTGCTGAGATGATGGAGGGCCATTGTTTCGACCTAGCGACGTCAAATTGTAGGTTTCGGTAGGAAGTTCGGTGTTGGATTCATTGATAACGTCAGGCCTGCAGACTTACTTTACTTCCTCCTCGAAGTCTAAAGATAGCAAACCAGCCATTCTGCTCGACGCAAGAGCTTTGCGGTATGCTTGATCTCGTAGCGACTTGTCGCACAATCTCTCCTGCACCAAAACGGCAAAAATTCTTGCGATATCCAATAACACATTGGCGTGTGTTGACTTAAAACCACCAATATTGGCGTCTGTTGATGTAAAACCACCAATGTGGCTACTGTTCACACATTCTCCGTGCATTTTGACCATTTCGGCTAAGTATTTTCCAATGCTGCTGTTGCTGTTAGCCGTTAGCTTAGCGTGCGCCTCTCCAATCCTCTTAAGGAGAATCAAGCACATGGCATTCACCATTTCCTCGGCCCGTGTGTGGACCATTTTGAACGTCAGGCTAACCCATCGATCCTGACCAGCCTGGGAAATTATCTCAAATGCCTTGGCGAGATTCGCGAATCCTTGATCCACGAGCTCCGCTCCATCGTCTGCCATTGTTTACGCAAATACGGGCTATCATATGTGAATATGTGCTCTCATATGACATGTTCAAGCCATTCCATTCAATCCGAAGTCACTTAGATGAGTGTGAGCTCCTGAATGCTGAAAGACAAAGTGAAGTCTATTTCAATATTAATTGTGATATTTCCCAAGCTAACAAAATATATTCTGTGAACGTTTTGCTAACAAGTTTTTAAAACATTATTTCTGAATGTTCTCTGAACATTCTGAAACGAGTAGTAACATTTCAAAATATCAGACTATCAGACATCAGAATAAAAATCCAACTGAAATGTTTTAGAAACCATTTTGTTTACATCATTCCATGAACAATGCATCAATAAAATTTTTGTGCTAACGTTTTGAGAACATTATTACCAGATAACTTTGAACAGGTGTTCTATTAACCTTACTAGAAGAACTTTAGTTCATAACTTTAAGAGAACCTTACCAGAACGTTAATTGACTAGATCATATAAAAAATGGCGTATGAATAATAACATACAATATCAAGACTTGAAAATAATCCCAAATAAGTGTTTAGCGACTTATTAGTTGCCGTCTTCAAACAGCATAGTCTAAATAACAGTCAGACCAAATAATTAATAGGTAAATACTAGCTACATCACTCAATGTATTTGATAAATATGATAAAGAAACACAAAAGAACGTGTGTCTTACCTTTGTAATAGCTCTGCATTCATCCAGAAGCAGGAACTGAGAAACAGAAACAGCAGAAACGGCGAACCTGTAGAAATGGACTGATTATCAAACATAAAGTGGCTTATGGTAACTTACCGGCTGTTTTATATCTAAAACATTAAGTGACACATGGGTGTTTTAAAGCATCATATGATGCGATTTCAAGTTTTCCTTTCTCTTTGGAGTGTTACAAGCTGATTGTGCATAGATAAGATCCCTGAAGTTGCAAAGACTAAAGTCTCAAAACTAAAGAGATATTCTTTATCAAAGTTAAGACTCTGCCACCCCCCCCTAAAAACGGCTCGTTCTAACATGCCCCCACATATCTAGGTCACTATGTGGGAATATTTGCATAATGCCGCCCAAATGTGCACGCAAAGAAAGAAGGCGTGGTTTCAGTAACCGCAGTTAGTGTTGAAGCAGCCATGTCAGGGAGACACTGTGTGTTTCTAGGCGAAAGCAAAAGCACTTTATTTGGCCTTCCGAAAGTAGATGCATTTAGGAATCTTTAAGATTACTTACAACAGAACAGCAATGCATTTTATGGACGACCGTTTCGTGAACCTAGGAGAGGAGGTAATTCTGACTTTGCTATGACAATCTGGCGCTTCTGAATCAGCTACTGTTTTGTTATTAGTTTAAGAACCCTTTCGGGCTCTGTCTTTACATTTATTTTGAAAGCTGAAGCTGGCGATTATGGTAAGGGACGTTACATTTCCGACAGTGGTTGCGGTGTTCGGCCAATCACAATGCACTGGGTCAGCTGGCCAATCAGAGCAGACTGCGCTTGTGAGAAGGAGGGACTTTGTTGAAAACTAAGCGTTTGAGAGAGGCGGGGCATAGAGGACCTACAATAATGTACAGTATTTGAAAAATAATGTGTTTTTTGAACATTAAAGCATGTCAACATATTCTGTTACACCAAATACACAAAATAATGATCTTTAAAAAAGCATCATATGACCCCTTTAAAGACTGCTTTCTCTTGTAATGCGGAAGAAGGTAAAAAAATGTGGACTTCTGTAGGACTTCGTCGTTTCAGGTGACCAGAAGATGGCAGTAAAATTGACTAGGAAAAGTTTTGAATAGAAGAACTACGTACCTGTTGAGCTTGTGAATTTTCCTTTACGTTGTTTAGCATCAATTTTAAAGTAAATAGGACTCGTTGTTTACTTGACCATTGTTTAAATTTTTTATTTAAATTACTGTGGGCTTTCATACATATTCCATGCGCTACTGTAAATAACTGTAGGCTTTCATACTGCATATTCCATGCGCTACTGCAATTAGTTTAGGGTACATTTTGCTAAATAAAAAATATATATTACCATTATAAAATAACTGAATTTTTCACGTGTGATTTTAATATTTATATTTGTAAAAAAATAAGTTTTTTTTAGTTCTCAAACTATATAACATTAGGATTTAACATTAAGAAAAAAAGTTTATATCATTAATTTCATAAATTTACTGTTTGCTTATTACTTGACGTTGAATATATATTGAAATATTTTATTTGTAAATTTAATAAGCAATTAGAAATTTAATGTTGATTATATATTAATTAAAAATGAGCGAATCATTTAACGTGTGCTTTTATTATATAATGCACCGCCAAATTTCGCGAGATTTCAGAAGAGCCGAGGAGCCAAGCATGTGCGATAACGAGAGCAGGGTTTCGCGCGCTCAGTCTAAGCTCCGGCAACGCTCGTGAGTGACGCGCGGCTCGACCAATCAGCGAGCGGCTCAGAACTCCGCTCCGCCAATCAGCGACGCGCTGTGCGCGGCAGGAGGGGAAACACGTTGTTGAACACTTTTATTGATTCGAGCCCCAGTTCCAGTGCGTTTCGCGGCAAGATTGAACTGTAACAAAAGTGCAACATTTTCACACTTTTAGCGCTTTAATTTAATTAAAACCACGTCTTCTGTTCTCAAGAGGAAGATTACAGGTAAAGAGCCGTTTTTAAAATCAGTTTCGGTTGGTCTTTAAAGGTATTGTCTATAAAACCATGCGCACGCGCCTTATTTTACTCTGTAAATATTAATAAATAAAAATTAATAAATGTGCATATTTATCTTGTGCATGTTAACAGTTATGTCATATTTAGCGCTTTTCAAATATTTCTTTCACTTTCTGTCTTTAAATTAATTTTTATATCAGCCCCATGCCCTTAAATCAAGTCTAATTGTGAGGTTAATACGATTTTTGCTATTAAATCCGCTAAAATGTGTGTTATCAAGGTCTTGCAGGCTGAAATAAATACGCATATTTGTGCACAACAGTTCAAAACAAGCCCATGGGAGACAGGACAGTGTTTGTGAAGGAGTTCAGAATGGGTTAGCGTTACTTACACTGATTTTATGTAATTAAAATGATAAATGTTTAGCTGTTTTACTCAATTAGTTTTCATTTTCAGTTACTCCTAGTTTATATTTGACATTTAAGTGTCTGTTTTTGATACGAGACCACCCACATCATGACCAGCGCACCACCCCTTAATTAAATGAACGCGATTTGCATTAATTCTGGTTTAAACTGATTGATTTCTACAAATAAACTCCAAATAGACTCATTTATTAAGTTCAACCCCCATTTCAGCTTCCTGTTGTTGGCTTAAACTCGACAACATTAAAGACTGATGTTCTTTCATTCAATGCACTACCATTGAATGACGTTAGGGGGCGTTTCCGTCTATTTCCGCCAATAACAGGCGTGGTTTGTAGAGCAGAGATGTCAACAAGGCCTTTTTTTAACTCCATTATATACTAGCTCACCCGTAGGAATGGATAATAAGCTCTCACGTCAATTTGAAATTGGATCTAGATGGGTAGAATGGTAATACCATGGTTTTTTTGGGCACGTACCTTGGTAAAGCCATGTTTTTGTGCATCTACCATGGTAATGCCATGTTTTTTGGCCTGTACTTTGGTAATACCATGTTTTTTGGGCATGCCCCATGGTAAAACCATATTTTTTGGGTATATACCATGGTAAAACTGCATTTCTTGAGCATGTACCTTGGTAAAACCACGTTTTTCGGGCATGCCCCATGGTAAAACCATATTTTTTGGGTATATACCATGGTAAAACTGCATTTCTTGAGCATGTACCTTGGTAAAACCACATTTTTCAGGCATATACCTTGGTAAAACCATGTTTTACGTTAGTATTGCTTGGTGTGCCTTTGTAATATCATTTTATTTAAATATTGTAATCATTTAGTACAATGATAAATGCATACACCATGTTCGGACATTCATTGAAAACCTATTAGGCCTAATTGATCATAAATTGGAGAACGAATTAAAAAAAAAATGGTGTGGAAATGCTTGGAAATGAAAGTACCTTGGGTTTTGTCATTCGGTAGCATCACTGTATCGTGCTAACACCTTTTTTTGTAAAGGTACTGTAACTCTACATAAAGTCGTAAAAAACAGATTGCTTCAAAGCAGCTTCTCGGAGTATCAACCCTAAAAGTGCCGGAGGAGACGAACGAGGAAAAAGCTGCCCGTGTCACTCACGTCACTGTGAAACAAACACCTTTTTCCTGCTACTTTGAAGCTCTTGGCTCAGAGCCATAGACTGAACTATAAAAAGCAAGGCGGGAAATAATCTCACTCGCTGACGTCGCTCGTTGCAGGTTTGCCGCCATGTGGAGAGCCATAGACTGAACTATAAAAAGCAAGGCGGGAAATAATCTCACTCGCTGACGTCGCTCGTTGCAGGTTTGCTGCCATGTGGATCCAGGTGCGCACTATGGATGGCAAGGAGACCCATCGGGTAGACTCCCTGTCCAAGCTCACCAAGGTGGATGAGCTACGTGTGAAGATCGCAGAGCTCTTCAATGTCGAAGCTGAGAGGCAGCGACTCTTTTACAGGGGCAAACAGGTGACGTGGCGTTCATAAGCAGGTTTATTTCCGTAAAGTGGACAGGGATTGGTTTTATCTGTTAGAAATTGATTGGGTAGCAAAAAATGAAGCATTATTTTGTGTATTGTTGTTTTAAAGGATAAGTTCACTTCCAGAATAAAAATTTCCTGATAATTTGCTCACCCCCATGTCATCCAAGATGTTCATGTCTTTCTTTCTTCAGTCGCCAAGAACTTAAGTTTATTTATTTTGAGGAAAACATTTCAGGATTTTTGTCTATGTAGTGGACTTCAATGGTGGCCAATGATTCAATGCAGCTTCAAAGGGCTCTGCACGATCCCAGACAAGGAATAAGGGTCTTGTATAGCGAAACGATCTGTCATTTTCTGAAAAAAATAAAAATAAGTAAATTATCCACCTTTTAACCACAAATGCTCTAGCTCTGCGATGCGCGTCTTCACACATTACGTAATCCGGTTGGAAAGGTCACGCATGGTTAGTTCTTCGTCTTTGTACTTCGGTTAAAAACTCCTAATTTTCTCCTCCAACTTTAAAATAATCTGACATCGTTGTTTTACATTTTTAGTAAAGGGCAATGACTTCTTTCACATGTTCGCTTTGTAAACACTGGGTCGGTACTAGGGCTGTCAAAATGGCTGAAAAACTAAATTCGAATTTTGTACTTAAATATTATCAAAATTCAAATTATATTCGAATTTAAAATGCATAATTTCAGTTATGGTGAAGAATAGCTTTTGGCTTCTCTTCTGAGGCCACAAGAGGGCGCATCGAGCAAAATATTACTAATGCACGTTTATTCAAAGCATAAGATAACGACTATTTGTGGAGAAAAAAAAAAAGTGCATAATGTTTATAAACCAATTATAATTAAGTTGCTTTCAGTTTTGATGTAAACAATCTTCTCCGCATTGATGTTCTCTGTTTCCGCAATATTTGTAATGAACAACGTAGCCGCGCCGCATCTAGTGGCTTCAACTGGATAGGCTAACAAAAACATTAAAATGCAACCACACTTACATCGTCATCGTATCTCGTGCGCCACTGATAAGGCTGCCTCCTTAACGCACACCTAAAATTCGAATGTGGAATGTGGATTTTTATTTTAAATTCGACGAATATTCAATTAGAATTTTTTTTTTGACAGCCCTAGTCGGTACTTCCGCCTACGTCACGTGCGACCTTTCCAATATCACCTAATAATGACACAGAGCTAATGCTAGCCGAGCATTTGTGGTTAAAAAGTGTATAAATATATATATATTTTTAAGATAATGACCGATCGTTTTGCTAGATAAGACCCTTATTCCTCGGCTTGTAGAGCCCATTGAAACTGCATTTTGGACCTTCAGATCGTTGGCCACCATTGATCAATTAGAATTTTTTTTTTGACAGCCCTAGTCGGTATTTCCGCCTACGTCACGTGCGACCTTTCCAATATCACTTAATAATGACGCAGAGCTAATGCTAGCCGAGCATTTGTGGTTAAAAAGTGTATAAATATATATATATTTTTAAGATAATGACCGATCGTTTTGCTAGATAAGACCCTTATTCCTCGGCTTGTAGAGCCCATTGAAACTGCATTTTGGACCTTCAGATCGTTGGCCACCATTGAAGTCCACTATATGGAGAAAAATCCTGGAATGTTTTCCTCAAAAAAGCTTAAGTTCTTGGCGACTGAAGAAAGAAAGGCATGAACATCTTGGATGATATGGGGGTGAGTAAATTATCAGGAAATGTTTTATTCTGGAAGTGAACTAATAACCCTTTAATGTTAAATGTCTTGTTTGGGCATCATAGATGGAAGACGGCCACACAATCTTCGACTATAATGTTGGGTTAAACGACATCGTGCAACTTCTGGTGCGTCAGAAGCTCACATCGGCGCCGCTGCCGAAGGACAAAGAGGCCGAGCTGTACGACTCTGACTCCGGCTGTGGATCGGCCCAGAGCGAGTCTGATAAGAGCTCCACACACGGCGAGAGCGACGGCCAAGGCGCCGGGACCTCGGGCCAGACTGACACGCCGGATCTCATCGACCCTGGCTTTGGCTTTTACAAGGTGAGAAACTGCGATTAAAACCTTATTGGAAGCTCATGAAATCGTTCTTGTGTAAATTGTCATGACAAATCAAATTTAAAAATTGTGTTAATTCCACTATAAATGTCTCGTTGGCCTTAAGTTTGTCTCTTGTATATTGAAATTATTAATAAAGCAATAAGCCCCAAGAAGCCGTGGTTTACAGTGAATTTATAACAGCTAAGGGGCGTTGTTTGGCACGACGCGAATTGCTTTTATAAAACGGTTATTCCATATACGTAGTAAGGTTTCACAAAATAAAACAGAGCAAATAAAGTGTAATGCTATTAATAAAAACATTATTCTTTCTTTAAACATAGTTATTCAAATAATTATATTTTTTGTTACACTAGGCTCTTAAATCTCTCTAAATTGTCAAATTTGCGTAAATTGGTTAAGCATTCGTAAAACTTCTTTTACAAGAGCTAATATGCAATGTTTGGAAAATCACTTTGTATGTAAGTTGTCGCATTCAGTTACCAAAGCAAATTTGCGTTAATTGCTTATGAAACTATTCTTGTGCAAATTGTTGCAAATATTAAATTGTGTTGTTTCCACATTTAACCGTCATATAAACGTCATGTTGGCCATTGTTTTTTTTTTTTTGGTTGACATTTTTGCTGGCTAAGTTTGTCTCTTGTATTTTTACATGATCTACAAACGTAATAAATTTAATAGTAAAAAATGTTTTGTTTGTGATCAATAAATGTATTAAATATTTATACAAGTCAAAAAATTACGTTTAGATCCCAGTGTAACAAAAAACACTTTGTATAATGAACAAAATTCAATATTGATATTGAAGTTCATATTTCAATTTTCAAGTTTTTATTATACAGTTAACAGGTTTTGTTGTTATATTTACAATTATATAGTACATTTAGCAGACGCTTTTATCCAAAGTGATTTCCAAAAGAGAAACGAAAGCAATTTTTCAGTATTTAAATGTATTAAAGAGATTTTATAAAATATATAGTATTTATGTTAGGCTCTAAAATAATTTCGAAATTGTCAAATTTGTGTAAATATTGTCACATTTCATTTGCATCATATCGATTCCACTACAAATGTCTTGCTGGTTTTTGTTTTTCTCCTATCTGATAGTAAATGTATTTTTAATTTTTTTTTACTTAGATCAATGAGTTTGTGGACGCTCGAGACTTGAACATGGGTGCCTGGTTTGAGGCGCAGATTGTCAACGTGACGAAAACGACAAAGTCTTCGAGTGAAGACGGAGGATCTGATGGGGAAGAGGAGATCATTTACCATGTCAAATATGAAGAGTGAGTAAATAGTCACTGTACATATCCACACTGATCCTGCTCCAATGCAAAAAGTCATATTTGACCTTAGTTGTGAATGTGAGTTTGCGGTCTGAATTGAATGACACAAATATTTTGTTTACAACAAAATAATGGTAAGAAACGTCTTTGTATCGAGTGCTTGCGAGCTGAACAAAAAAACGAATATACAATGTAACCGAATGTAAATTAATTGTTCAAAGATGAGTTATTGGCTTGAATCCATGTCTAATTTACACCATCAGCATTCAGAGAATCCCTTTCTGTAAGCAAAATGGACTTTATCACTGAAATATGCCCAAATTAATCTGAATCAAAGTGAAATCAGAAAAAATTGTTAGCTTGTGAATCAAATCAAATGGAGAAATCTTTAAAGCTGCAGTACGTAACTTTATATATATTTTTTTTTTGGTTAAAACTGATCCGAAATCAATATTTGAGCAAGTACATAAACAGCCAGTGTTCAAAACTATCGCCTTACTTTAGCCCGATTCACAACGGTTAGCCCCCAATGCTGATGTTGTTAACATTTTAATAATTTGAGAATAAAGTATAACAATAATGATAATAATAATAATTTGAACGGTTTGATGTGATATGAGCGAACCAATCTTTAGATTTAATCACCATTGGTAGCGAGATTTATGGAATTGCTTTTTTTCTCAGTTGGTCAGAACAAACGTGGCAGACTTGTTACTTGTTCAGATGACAATATACGGTGAAAATTCTTATTTGGGTCATATATTCCAAGACGTAAGATAGAATCTGTGTTTGCGAAGTACAGTAAATATCCACATCAGTGCGGTGACTGACTGACTGCTACACATACTCTTCAGAACATTAGATTCATCCGCGCTGGAGCCGCCCCCACTCACAACCCACGCAAGCTAGATAATTCCGCACACAGCTGCAATTCCGGGTTTTCAAACACAGATGGCGACAAAGAGGCAAAACTTACAGACTGCAGCTTTACCGCGCTGGAGCCGTGCCGACTCACAACCCACGCAATGAAGATAATTCAGCACACAGCTGCAATTCCGGGTTTTCAAACAGAGATGGCAACAAAGAGGCAAAACTTACGGACTGCAGCTTTAACGATACTCCGTATTAATCCCAGTGCCTTCGTTTTCATGTGTGCTCAACAACGAATACAGTTTGACATCCAAATCTTAAAACATTCAGTGAGTCATGAACAATTCAAAAGATTCATGAATTATTATTTTGAATCAAAGTGAACAACTGATTCACTTTCTGAATCGCAAGTTTTTTCAGTCAGATGTTCTTATGACACAATTATAAGGCTGAATTGACTTGGAAGACAGACTTTGGAAAAGATAATGTTGAATGTGTTATTCACCTTACAGTTTTACTCACACAGGCTCAAATGATCTACAAAATATAGATTCCCCCCCTCCAAATTCAAACCGATTTCAGCATGAACACCTGGATTCATCGCGAGTGCCTCGTGCACCTGTTAACATCTCCCAGTTTCAGTCTTTCCTTTCATCTGTGTTTTAAACCGTTTATCAAAGGCGGTCTGTTTAAACATCCCACGCTGTTGAATGCTAATGTTGCGAGTGTGTGCTCTGTGCAGTTACCCTGAAAATGGCGTGGTGCAGCTGTGTGGGCAAGACATCCGACCTCGGGCGCGCACCGTCTACCAGTGGCACCAGCTGGAGCAGGGCATGATCGTGATGGTGAACTTCAACCCGGACGAGCCCAAGGAGCGCGGCTACTGGTACGACGCGGAGATCCAGAGGAAGAGAGAAACACGCACCCAGCGCGAGGTTTACGGCAAGATCCTGCTCGGGTAGGATGATGTTTTAGTCTTTAAAGGGATAGTTTACCCAGAAATGAAAATTCTGTAGTTAATTACTCACCCTCATGTCGTTCCAAACCAAGGCCCGTTCACACAAAGGACGATAACAATAAAGATATAGTTCTAAAAATAATTCTCAAAATTAAAGAATAGCAGAGTCCACACCACAGCTATAACGATGAAGGCACAGAGAAACAATATCACTGGAATCACTATCAGAATGATTTTTTCCAGCTGATGAACAATACAAACATTGACAGCCAATCAGAATCCATCCTGCTACAACGAGCTCGAGAATTTAAAGTGGCAGACGAGCGTGCGCTTAGAATAAACAGATGATATCGTTCGCTGGTGTGGACGCTAATATCTTTATCTTTATAGTTATCGTTCTTGGTGTGAACGGGGCTTAAGACCTTCTTTCATCTTCGGAACGCAAATTAAGATATTTTTGATGCATTCTGAGAGCTCTCTGACCCTCCCATAGACAGCAAGGATCCTTACACGATCAAGGCTCAGAAACGTAGCAAGGAGATCATTAAAATAATCCATGTGACATCAGGGGTTCAACCGTAATATTACGAAGCTATGAGAATACTTTTTGTGCGCAAAGAAAATAAAAATAACGATTTGATTCCACAATTCGTCTCCTCCACATCACCCTATAGCGCCATTTTGGAGAATATCACATACGTATGTACGCGGATACGTTCAGATCAAAGCGTAAACAGCGTATCCACGTATGGTGCTGCTGACACAGAACAGCATACGCTGTTTGCGTTCAGTCGATATTCTCCAAAATGACTCCAGGGTGACGTGGAGGAGACTAATTGTTAAATAAAGTCGTTATTTTTGTTTTCTTTGCACACAAAAAATATTCTCGTAGCTTTGTAAAGTTACAGTTTGAACCCCTGATGACACATGGATTATTTTAACGATGTCCTTACTACGTTTCTGAGCCTTGATTGTGTAAGTATGCTTGCTGTCTATGGGAGGGTCAGAGAGCTCTCGGAATGAATTAAAAATATCTTAATTTGTGTTCCGAAGATGAACGGAGGTCTTACGGGTTTGGAACAACATGAGGGTGAGCAATTAATGACAGAATAGTTCACCCAAAAAATGAAAATTCTCTCATTTACCCATCCTTTCACTTGTTCCAAATGGGTTTCTTCCTTCTGTTGAACACAAATAAGATATTTTGAAGAATGTTGGTAACCCAACTGTTGACGGTAGCCATTGACTTCCATAATATGGAAAAAAAAAAATACTATGAAAGTCAAAGGCTACCGTCAACTCTTTGGTTACCAACATTCTTCTAAATATCTTTTGCACTTCCTTAAGCTAAGCTTTTAGCCAAACCATGTAGAAAAAAAATGTTCTTGCGCAAGAACAAATACACATTGTCTTGTTCGATGAGCAAATCTGATTAAAAATGGTCGATTCCACTTGCAGACCATTTTCTTTTATTGGTCTAAAGAGTTTCTCATTTTTAATTATTTATGAACTTAAGGATTTTAATGGCATAGTTAATTATGAACTTTATAATAAAGCTTTAATGTACAATTAAGATGTGTTTAAAAAGATTTTAAACAATTATATAGTATGGTTTAGGCTTTAAAATAATTTGTAAATTATCAAATTTGTTTAAAGAGGAATGTTTACCAAACCACTTTCTACGCAAGGCTTTCAGAGCAAGTTTGCATTCATTTCTCATGAAAATTGCCTTGCTTTCATTTTTTTTCTTTCTGTTGGTTTGCTCACAAGTTTATCTGCAAACTTAATGGTTTTAATTAAATTTTATCATTTTATTATACAATTAAAATCACATTTAAAAATATTTAAAACAATTATAGCATTTTACACAACTCTTAAATTCATTGGTAAATTGAATTTGTGTAAATCCCCCGTGAAGTGTTTGTAAAACAATTCTTATGTAGGAACGTGTAAAATGTCAAACTACTTTTTACGCAATGTTGCTTTCAGTTCGTAGAAAGAATTTCAAATTAATTGCTCATAAAGCCGTTCTTTCTCATGAAATTAAAATGGTCAATTCCATTACAGACGTTTGAATTCCATTTTCTTTCTGTTGGTTTGTGTTTAAATGATGTATCTGCAAATGTAAGTATTATATAGAATTAAAATAGATTTTGATTTTAAGTTTTGTTTGTATAATATTTAAGTATATTGCAAATTTGTTACATTTAAACTAATAATTACATAAATATGTAAATCACTCGGAAGTATTCGTAAAATAATTTTTATGCAAGAACGAATATGTAAAATGTTTGTAAAGCCCCTTCTTATGAAAGTTGTCACCTTCAGCAGGAAAAATTAGCTCTAATTCCTTGTGAAACCAGTGTGCAAATTGTCGAGTGAATTAGATGTTTAAAATTGCATTGGTTCTGCTGGTCATTTCCTTTGTTTCGCTCACAATGTTTGTCCACACTTTCTACAGAGACGCTGGCGATTCTCTCAACGACTGTCGCATCATGTTTGTAACCGAAATCTACAAGATCGAGGAGCCAGGAAGTTCGGAGGGTCCAGGAGCCTCTTCTGACAGCCCTCTCAAGAGTGAGTCTGACTTCTTAGTATCGTATCGAACCTACATTTCGGTTTTGCGGTATGCTTTCTCAATATGTTAAGCGCAAACTATAAGGTTCCTTGTTTCTGTCGCTTCAGGGTCGAACGGACCTGAGTGCAAGGTCTGCAAAGACGACCCAAAGAAGAACTGCCGCATGTGCAACTGTCACGCTTGTGGCGTGAAGCAGGATCCCGACAAACAGCTGCTGTGCGACGAATGCGACATGGCGTTTCACACCTACTGCCTGAACCCGCCGCTCACCACCATCCCTGAGGACGAGGACTGGTAAACGAGTTTATCTAATACTTACATCCAAAGCAACAATAAATCAACTCTTGAGGGATTTGAACCAACAACCTTCTAGCAACATCAAAAAAAACTTGTTAGCTTTAGCTATTTTTTTAGTGTTCACACTGTTTGTCTCTTAAAGGGATA
This sequence comes from Sinocyclocheilus anshuiensis, assembly GCF_001515605.1. Lineage (NCBI taxonomy): Eukaryota > Metazoa > Chordata > Actinopteri > Cypriniformes > Cyprinidae > Sinocyclocheilus > Sinocyclocheilus anshuiensis. The sequence goes on from NW_015549649.1 coordinate 82,064, forward strand.
GTTCACCAAAAAATTCTGTCATTAATTACTCACCCTCATGTTGTTCCAAACCGATAAGACCTTTGTTCATCTTCGGAACACAAATTAAGATATTCTTCACATGGATTATTTTACCGATGTCCTTGCAACGTTTCTGAGCCTTGATCGTGTAAGTACGCTTGCGGTCTATGGGAGGGTCAGAGAGCTCTCGGAATTCATCCAAAATATCTTACTTTGTGTTCCGAAGATGAACGGAGGTCTTACGGGTTTGGAACGGCATGAGGGTGAGTAATTAATGACAGAATTTTCATTTTTGGGTGAACTAAGGCCCTGTCCACACGAACGCAGGTATTTTTAAAACCAGCTTTTTCTATGCGGTTTGGCCGTTCGTCCACACGCAAATGCAGCACCAGGTCACTGAAACCGAACATTTGTGAAAACGCCTGCCAGGGTGAAGATTTTCAAAAACTCCGGAGTTTTTTTCAAATTTGAACCAACAACCTTCTAGTGACAAAAAAACGTAGCTTTTTTTTGTTTTAGTGGTCAGTGTTTCTCTTAAATTTAGCTACAAACTTAAGTATTTCAAGTGTATAATGATGAAAGTTCACTCTAGTCCACTTTGAATGTGAAGCTTTGTTTACAATGTTTAAAAATAAAGATCTTAATTACATATATTTTTTGTTACGCTAGGCTCTAAAATCAATTGTAAATTGTACAGTGTTTGTAAAACCATTCGTTCTCGCAACGAGGTCTAGTAAAGGAGTTCTCCGTCACTAATTACTTATCATTTATCTAATATGTTCCTCCAAAGCAACAATAAATAAACTCTTGAGGAATCTGAACCAACAACCTTTTGGTGACGTCAAAACATAGCTTTAGATCTGTTTTGTGCTCATGAAGTTTCTCTTAAATTGATCTACAAACAAATATTTCAATTGTATAATGAAGAAAGTTAGTCATGGTTAATTTTTCATACAATTTTATTTATACAGCATTTAAATATTAAAGATTTTAAACGACTACAAAGCTTATTTGTAACAATCTCTAATATAATTTGTAAATTGTTGAATTTGTGTAAATCGCTCGGCAGCTGTTCGTAAAACCATTCTTGCGACAAAGACTGCTAAATTTGTTCTCATCACTAATTACTCCTCGTTTAATACGTTCATCCAAAGCAACAATAAATTGATTCTTGAGGGATTTGAACCAACAACCTTCTGACAACATCAAATAAACTTGCTAGCTTTCACTGTTTTTGTTCTCACGAAATTTGTCGCTCAAATTGATCTACGAACCTAAATACTTTAATTGTATTTTGAAGAAAAAAAGTTTTAAGTTTCAGTATCATACGGTTTTGTTCATGGGATTTGAACCAACAACCTTTGGCAAGAACGAATATGTAAAATGTTTATTAAACTGCATTATATGAGTTAAACAAATTTGTATTAATTATTCGTAAAACCTTTGCGTAAATTGTCTGCGCAAATCAAGTAAAACAATTGTCGTTTCCACTCTAAATGTCTTTTTCGCAGGTATTGTCCTGAATGCCGTAATGACGCCAGCGAGGTGGTTCTGGCCGGAGAGAAGCTGAAGGAAAGCAAGAAGAAGGCCAAGATGGCGTCAGCGAGCTCGTCCAGTCAGAGAGATTGGGGGAAGGTGCGTTTCAGACGGGCAAAATCGCAGACACGGGTGTGGGATTGGTTCAGATTAAGTATTTATGAGCCTGGTGTCTCGTTTGGCAGGGTATGGCGTGTGTCGGCCGCACTAAACAGTGCACCATCGTTCCCTCCAACCATCACGGCCCTGTTCCTGGAGTCCCAGTGGGAACGCTGTGGAAGTTCAGAGTGCAGGTGGGAATATACAATCTGCTTGAGTTTATTTTATTTATCTTAAATGGTCACAACCTTATGAAGTATTAGTTTTATTTAAAAAAAAAAAAAAAAAGTGTATATGTGTGTGTTATATATGCATACATGCATACATACATGTGCTTGTATTTATATATACATAATAAATATACACCGTACACGCATGTTATATAAATGAAAACTTTTATTTTGGATGCGATTAATTGTTTGACAGCACTAATGTGTGTGTGCATATGTGTGTGTGTATGTATGAGTTTCCATTATTAGTTTGAGTGAAAATAGTAAATAATACTAGTTTATTTTTATAGGCCTTCTATAATCATGGAAACCCTAAAAAGTATTAGTTTCATTAAGAATAATTATAAAATTGAATTAGTTTATTTATAGTTTCCATTTTTAGTATTAGTAGTATCAGTATTAGTTTTATAAAAAAAAAAAAAATTATATTCATATGAATATTTTTTTTAAATAAATTATAGTTTCCATTATTAGTTTAATAATTAAAACTAATAAAAATACTTTTTTTTTTTTTAAGGCCTTCTATAATCATGGAAACCCTAAAATAGTATGTTATATTATTTATACATAATTATACTATTTTAAAAAGTTAAATTATAGTTTCTGTTAGTATTAGTATTTGTTTTATTTTTTTTTAAATAAATTTAATATTTTTTTTAATGGTTTCCATTATTAGCTTAATAATGAAATAAAACTAGTAAATATCGCTACATTTTCTTTTAGTCCTATCTTGTCTAAATGACTTTTTTATTATTTTTTATTTATTTGTTTACAAACTTCATAATTAAATTTGAGCTTTTATTATACCATTAATGTTGTTTATAAGGATGTTTAAAACAATTATTTTAAAATTAATTGTATATTGAACAAGCTGATTAGAATTTACTTAATGGTTCAACAGATCACAAATCTCACGGTTCGGATCACATTACAGTTTTTGACCCACGGATCGGATAATTTTTTGGATCAGCAAGAAAAGAAAAATATTTCAATTTAACTTGCTTTCCATTTATTACTTAAAGCGAAGTACTTCTTTGATACCACAGCAAATACTACTAGATTAACTAAGAAAGTTTAAACATGATTAAAGAGACGAGAGGACAGCCAATAAAAATGAACAAATACACAAATTACAAGCATAGATAAATACAACACAATATGTTACAAATTAAACAAGGTTGGTAGTATTCAAATACAGAAATGTAATAATTAGGGAAAATAATGCTGCATAGTGTTCACTGTATAAATTAAATATAGATTTTTATCACAGCTGTTTTGTTGTTTGATGATCATTAATGACAGCAGCAGTATTTATAGGCCGCTGTCCCTTTAAGACCTGATGCACGGATCCGATATAATGATACACTTCACATCCCATTTCTTACTCAGCTGTTTTCATTCACTACGATCCGTTTAACCACTATTACTTAATGATAAACTTTGTTTTATCATACAATTAAAGTGTTTAATTATATGCAAAACTTCATTTTATAATATTTATGGATATTTGAAATTATTTTCATATTTGTTTAAAACAAAAGGTGTTTTTAACTTTTTTTTTTTTGTTGATATCATTAGTTAAAAATATTTCTAAAATGAAAAAGTCCAGTAATCATGGGAAGATGCTTATCTTGGGGATCTTGTTGTATTTCTGATGCTCAGGTGAGTGAATCCGGCGTTCACAGGCCTCACGTCGCTGGGATTCACGGCAGGAGTAACGACGGCGCTTATTCTCTGGTTCTCGCCGGGGGCTACGAAGATGACGTGGTACGTTTGTGATTCTCGTCCAAAGCTGTCCCTCAAGAACTCTTTCCCTTCCTCCGTTCACCTGTGACTCGCTCTTTATTCAGGACGACGGTAACGAGTTCACCTACACGGGATCCGGGGGTCGCGACCTCTCGGGAAACAAGAGGACGGCCGAGCAGTCCTGCGATCAGAAGCTCACCAACATGAACAGGTCCGAGAACCGTCGCATTTTTAAACATTTCCTGGGTTAGCTATTTGGAGTTGCATTCATTTGCATTGAGCTTCATGCAGTATGGAAGATATCAATGTTGCGAAGATGAAATTGCATCTGGAATAAATGTATGGGTTCTCTTGTTTTTATTGTTGATGTGTTGTTTGTAGGGCTCTTGCTCTGAACTGCAACGCGGCGGTGAACGAGAAGGAAGGCGCCGAGGCCAAAGACTGGAAAGCTGGGAAACCCGTGAGAGTCGTGCGCAGCTCCAAAGGACGCAAACACAGCAAGTACAGTCCCGAAGACGGCAACCGCTACGACGGCATTTACAAGGTGAGCGAGTTGTCCGTGCGTTTTCAACGTGATTGGGTGGTTTGCACTGTTTTTATTTACATCCGTTTTAGACATTTTTATATATCTTATTTATTCATAAATGTTCTCAGTGAATGCATGTGATGGACCTTGACATTTTAACATATACGTTTTCAATAGGGATGCACCGATACCGATACTGGTCTCCTGTACTCGTACTCGTTAAAATGCCCCGATACCACACAGCATGTGATAAGCGCCATATTCAAACAAAGAAACACCGACAACAGACAGCAGAATGGAGTTAAGGATGTCTACTACGAAGTATATGTATGCAGTGAATATAATGTTAAACATTCAGTATTAACGCCTGTATAGCTGATGTGCGCGAGCTGATAAACAAAGCACGCTGAGTGGATTGAGCGCGCGGCGGCGGCGCAGATGCGCGAGCTTGTCGAGTGAATATACCTTTCTCACAGACATCACTGGAAAGTTTGTAGTTCGGTCGGATATGTCAAAAACAAGTAAAACAATGCACAAGTTACTTAACGACAGACACAGACAGACAGACACAGACAGACAGACAGACAGAGCACTTCTGTTGTGTGATCTTTGATGTTCACTCACTTAGCGCACGCATTGTTTGGATTAAAACTAAATCGTAAAAATAAAACCATTCATAGGGGCATTCACTATAAACATCATTTATTTTCAACCTTAGGCATACACGACTTTCTGGCGAAAGTGAAACTAACAGCC
>NW_015549649.1:87669-88426 GCF_001515605.1 Sinocyclocheilus anshuiensis
ATAATGTGAGAAATGTTGAAGGTGTCTGAATAAATTTTGGTTTGGCTGTATCTATTTGATAAATGAAGTTAACCAACTAACATTATACATACTCTTTTGGTTTCTGTACCCAATATTTAAAAAATGTACAAATGCAATGAAAATATTGGTATCGATACTCGGTATCGGCAAGTACCAAAAATAAAAGTATCGGTATCGGGCAAGTACTGAAAAAAGTGGTATCGGTGCATCCCTAGTTTTTAATTATACTTTCAATATGTATTTGTTGTTGTTTTTTTTTAGTTGTTTTTATTAGGTTATTAGTTTTTATATGCATTTGTTATTCAATAATTATAATTAATATAGTAATTTTTTGTAATTTATTAATACAAATATAAGAATATTTTAACTTTTTGTTTTAATTTAAATAAATTATATATATATATTTATATTATTATTATTATTATTATTATTTAAAAAAAATGTATTCAGTTTCAAGCGCACTTTGTTTATATTTTAATTATACTTAATTTTACATGTTTTTTATTTTGACTATGCTTTAATCATGCTTTAGTATTTATTTTGATTTATGTATTGTTTAAAATAATTTAGTTATACTGCAATTTCAGTTGACTTAATGTTTTTTTTTGCTTTTTAATTGTATTTTATGTATGTATTTGATTTATTATTATACTTTTACACACTTTAGTTATTTAATTATTTTAATTATATTTGTTTTATTTATTAATTTATTCATTCCCAGGAACATTTATTAATT
>NW_015549649.1:88509-92031 GCF_001515605.1 Sinocyclocheilus anshuiensis
ATTTATTAATTTACTTCAATAATTATATATTTTTTTTTCTTTTTTTCTTTTACTTTTTTTTAGTAATTATTTCCATTCCTTCCTTCCCAGGCTTGTAGGCCTATTTATTTTTTATTTTTTTTAGTGTTGTCAAATGATTAATCGCATCCAAAATATAAGTTTTTGTTTACTCAATATATGTGTGTGTATATTTTTTATGTGTATATAGACGGTATATATTTTGAAAATATTTACATGTATATATTTATATTCATATAATTTATATTATATAACACACATGTGAACAAACTTTTATTTTGGATGCAATTAATTGTTTGACAGCACAAATTTTTTTCAATTAATACTTTATTGAAAAGTTTCTTTGATACATTTTTATTTGAATTATACATATTTTATGCAGTTGCATGTGGGAAGTAATTAATCTGCCTGTTTATTAGGTGGTGAAGTATTGGCCAGAAAAGGGCAAGTCCGGCTTCCTTGTTTGGAGATACTTGCTGAAACGTAACGACGATGAACCTGCGCCGTGGACCCGCGACGGGAAAGAGCGCATTAAGAAACTGGGGCTCACCATGCAGGTAATGTCTGCCAGATTTCACTCAAGTTTCGCCCATTTCGTTTGAGAATCGCTCATGAATCCTCATTCTCTGGTGCTTCAGTATCCTGAAGGTTATCTGGAAGCCGTAGCTGCGAAAGAAAAGGAGAAAGAGAACAAAAACGTAGACGACGACGACGTTGAAGAAACGCCCACCAAGGGCAAGAGGAAGAGGAAATCCCAGACCGGTAAGTGAAATCGTTCCGATTTAATAAAGACCGAACCTAAAAATCAAGTATGTAATGTCTTCGCTTTTCTCAATCGTAGTGGACGAGAAGAGCTCTCCGGCCAAAAGCACGCCTAAGAAGATGAAAGTGGAGGCGTACAAACTGAGCAAAGAGCAGAAGGCCTTGATCAAGGACGACGAGCTCAACACGAAGCTGTGGGACGAAGCCATGGAGTCTCTCAACCTCGGACCTGTACGTTCAGACCAGAGCCTATCGTCACCTGTCTTGTAATTAAGCTGCTCTGATGATTGCTGGTTTAATGTGTTTGTGTCACACTTGTAGCGCTTCATCAACAAAGTGGAGGAAGTTTTCCTGTGCATCTGCTGCCAAGAAGTCGTCTATCAGCCCATCACCACAGAATGCCAACACAACGTCTGCAGGGTAAGAGACAAAACCACAGACAAACTTGGGTTATATTGCAACAACGGACTTCAGAACGCTATTAAATTTTCTCGTGAATGCGAGTAAAATACTTGAAATTCTTAAGTATTTTAATTATACATGTTCTGTTTTTTTCCCGTAGTTATTCTTATTTGGTTATTAATTAATTAATTTTAATTATTTAATTTTAGTTTTTAGTTTTTTTTTATTTAGAATTTTTAGTTTTTTTTTTTAAGTAACTACACTTTTAAAAAATGTTTTACATTTTATTGTAATCACTTTTTAAATTTTACTTTAGCAAAATTATGCTATTTATATTATATATATTAAAAATAATTTAACTTTCAGTTATATATTAAAGGGGTCATATGATGCGATTTCAAGTTTTCCTTTCTCTTTGGAGTGTTACAAGCTGATTGTGCATAGATAAGACCCCTGAAGTTGCAAAGACTAAAGTCTCAAAACCAAATAGATATTCTTTATCAAAGTTAAGACTCTGCCACGCCCCCCTAAAACGGCTCGTTCTAACACGCCCCCACATATCTACCTCAATCATATGACCCCTTTAATGTGTATTTTGGTTATTTTAATTTTACTTTTTATTCATATTTAAATTTTCTTTGATTTGTCGTTTTATTGATTATACTTTTTTTTTATTATACTTTAGTAAAATTATATTTTAGTTATGTAATTTTTAAATGTACACTTATACATATATTTTTTTGAAAATGTATTTTATGTATTTTAATTTTATTTGTTTTTTAATTATACCTAATTTTGTTTGTTAATTTTATTTATCTGTTTTGTTTGAATTTTTTATAGACACGTCAGTTATTTTTTATATTTTATATAATTATTTTTTTAAATGTAATTGTTTTTATTTTAATTATACTTCCATTATTTTATATTTTATTTACTTTATTCTAGAGGTCTGCGCGGGACTATTTTTTTTAGTCCCGCTCCCGCAAGGTTATATTCCGCACCCTCCCGCTATATATTAACTCTGTTTACCCGCTGTATGCTTAGAATACTTTTCTTCCCGACCCGACCGTTCCCGCTAAATTTAGATCTCGTTTCCAGAATCTCACGTTTAAATTTCCGCTACTGAAAGAAAGAGAACTAACAAATAAAAGTGTATTCTGCTCAAAATTGCATGTTATTTTATTCGTCTTGTCAAGAGTCTTGAATTTATTGACTTTGACTTGAATTTATATGAATTATCATAAGACACAAAATTAGTTTAATATTTTATGCAACACTGTAGGAAAAAAAGTGTCAGGGAAAATAAAAATGTTGTACAAAAATTGTATTTCTTATTTTTATTCGTTTAACATTGACAACACAATAGGGAAAAAGTGTCGCAGAGAAAAAAAAATGTAGGTTGTACAAAAATAGCAAGTGTCAGAGAAAATAAAAATGTACAAAAATGTTATTTCTTATTTGTATTCGTCAGGATACAATTCGTTTAACATTTACAACACAATAGGAAAATGTGTCGCAGAGAGAAAATTAGCTATTTTTATTCGTCTTGTCAAAATACTAAATTCGTTTGACATTTTTCTGTTAACACAGTAGGAAAAGTGTCACAGAGATAAATAAATAAATACGACATCTTTCATTTAAAATTATAGGCTAAGCAAAATATAAACCAAAATGAGCTGAACGTCCTTCAAGGACAGCGCATCCACACTTTGCTCCATCCTTATTCTGCTGTCACTCATCGACAGCCTGCCTGTTCTGTCTGAGGGCCGTATATTTACCACAGGTACAGCCTGCTCTGAGCGTCGTTATGCACATGCTGCGCACAGACCACGCAAATAAAACATGTGACGGTAAAAGCATGCGTGCAGCGCGTGCATAACAGTCCTGAGCGCAAGCTGTACCGGTGGTCAATAAGAATAAATCGCAGATATGCTGTTCTGAATAGACGTCGGGAACGGTATATTCTTAGACCGCCCGCTCCCGTTCAAATTACACCAGAGTTACTGACCGCTACCGCGTTTTTATTCGGGAATTTAATCCTGCAGCGCAAAAAATCTGGTCTGTTCCCGCGGGAGAGCCGCAGGAATGCAGACCTCTACTTTATTCATCCCTCCTGCCAATGTACAGTATTTCGTTTAATAGAAATATTTCTATTAAATTGTGAAAATTGGCTTGAATTTGTCTTTATTTTTTTATTTATTTATTTTTTTTAGTAGCAAAATAAATGACATCTGATTTTAGGGTTTATGGCAACACTTGAGGGTTTCATTTCGTCATGACACATGCAATAGTTTGTACATTTGTGAATAAGATAAACACAATTTTGTTATCTTCGCAGGA
>NW_015549649.1:92372-97313 GCF_001515605.1 Sinocyclocheilus anshuiensis
GAATGCCTTCAGCGATCTTTCAAAGCCGAGGTCTACACCTGTCCAGCCTGCCGACACGACCTGGGCAAAAACTACCAAATGACGGTGAACAAACCTCTCCAAGCCATCCTCACTCAGCTCTTCCCCGGATACAGCAGCGGCCGGTGTTGACGCTGATGCTGTCGGCACGGCGACTCAGTGCGACAGAATTTCACGAACGAAACATGGATTTCTTTTTTTTTTTTTTTTTTTTTAATATATATATTTAACAAATGCATCAGGTTGTAGGATTGATGGAAACGCCTCTGCCTTGATTGAACACCGCTACTTGATTTGGCCCTGTTTTGTGATCTGCATTTATCTAGCCACTTGACTTCTGTACGCTGTAGTTATTTCTTATGAATTGCGATCTTCGTATTTACGAGTAAAGTGATTCTAGTCGTGTTTTAGCTATAGCCGCTTCAAGTGACGTATCATTGCCTTCTTGTACCCTACACCAGCACAATGAACCATAGCTATGCACAATTACGATGTTCGTTAATCATTTTTCGCTGCAATTTGTCATTACAATGATTTGTACGAAAACGCTGGCTCTAGAATCCCGTTAAAAAGATTGTTGCTTCGTAAGTGCGATTGACATTTTTACTGTACCATCGTTAGCGCTAACTGAATTTAATGAACGCTAATATCACATCAAAAAGCTCTTTTTTGCCATTTGATGTTAACAAGCTTACGTACGAATGCTATTTAGAATGGTTGAGTTTAAGGTGCTGTAGCAGTAGCGTTTTTTCCATTGTTAACGTTAACTAAGAACTATCTATGCACTTATGATGTTCCTTAATTTTTTGCAAGCAGTAATTTGACGTTGCAATGATTTGTGTGAAAGCGCTGACTCTGGAGTCCTGTTAAAACGATTAAGCACGTTTGCGTTTTTGCGTTTTTACTGTACCATCATTAGCGTTAACTAAATTTAAAGAAAATAGCTATGTACTAAATACGATGTTTGCAATGTTAATCATTTGACATTAACAAGCTTTTGTACAAATGTTAACAGCCATGAGTTTAAGGTGCTGTAGCAGTAATGTTTTTACTGTACCATCATTAGTGCTAACTAAATTTAAAAGAAATAGCTATGTACTATATACAATGTTTGCGACGCTAATATCCCAACAGGTTTTTCCATTTATTACATTAACAAGCCTTCGTACGAATGTTAACGTCAAAGAGTTTAAGGTGCTGTAGCAGTAATGTTTTTACTGTACCATCGTTAGCGCTAACTAAATTTAAAAGAAATAGCTATGCACTATATACAATGTCTGCGACGCTAATATCCCAACAGGTTTTTCCATTTATTACATTAACAAGCCTTCGTACGAATGTTAACGTCAAAGAGTTTAAGGTGCTGTAGCAGTAATGTTTTTACTCTACCATCGTTAGCGCTAAGTAAATTTAAATAAACTAGCTATGCACTACGAGGATGTTTGCGACGTTCTCAACTTTTTTTCCGCCAGCAGTTTTTTGTCGTTTATGACAATGACAAGCCTTCGTACAAATGCTATTAAGATCTGTGAGTTTAAGGTGCCGTAGCTTTACTAGCGCACAAAAACGTTTTTATGTTTTGGCTTTATTAAATCTTTTATCGTACTGCCGTTATTGGTAACTAATGAAATTGAATCAAAAAAATGATTAATTTGAACCTATTAGTAATTTACGTTAAAAAAACTCTACATTCGTTGAACTTATCCTGTTTTTTCTCATCCATTTTGATAAGCAACTAAATTTTAATATGCTCTGAAATTAATAGATATTCCGTTTCGTTTATTTGCTTTGCTGTTTAACTGCTGTATGTGCTTTAGAAATGGATTGTCATTTTTCCACTAACTTCTGCCGTTATGCAAACAGTGATCATGCGCGTAAAACTGATCCGCGATCTGCATTTCAGGTGCTGTTTTGAGTCGATCCCAGATCCGGTTTTAAGCGCTCCTGGTCTGCCTTGACTTTTCGAAGGTTTTCAGGATAAATCCTTGAACCGTTTTCCGCACAAACCCATACAGATTCTCATTCAGGAAGTATTTAATTGTATCGTCTTTTTCGCCCGTTGATGTTCTTTGCTTGTTGTAAGAGTTGTTGTAGTATTTGCTAAATAAAATGCCTACGGTTGCAGATAATTACCTTTTTTTTTTTTTTGTTTTCCTTAGTTATACCTCAACTATTTCTAATATTTGCGTAGACTGAAGCTGTATATTCTGAAATTTGAAATTGTATATTTTTGAGCACTTGTATTTAGCCATTTTATGTAGTGGTTGGTGCATAGCTATTTTCTTGCACTGTGACGACTGCTATATTTTTCAATAAACTGTATTGAACTTTTTATATAAAATAAAACCCCATGTGTGCGTGCGCTTCTTAAAATGCTCTGTGTATCATATTTTGCAATAAAAATGCTGTTTTTGAATGTGTGCGACTTGATTCATTAGCGGTGCATAAATAAAGTGCAGTAAATGTTAAAACAGTTTGCGATACAAACCAGTGTGTTTAATAACTAAAATGACAAATACCAATTTGCGATGTTATGCAGCATAATGGATTGTTTTGTTCAGAAAAAGAACTACAAGTGGATGATACCGGAAGTCGCGCACATTCAAGATACGAATGGTTAAAAAGGCGGATAACGCACTCAAGATATTTGTATAGTTAGTAACGACATCTTTTGGGATGATTTAGTACTTTAATATCAGTTTAAGTAGTTTTAGTCATAGAAAAAACTAATTTATCTAGAAAAGTTGATCTAAAGACGCAAAGTGATTTCACCTTTTTCTGAAACGAATATATTTGTAAACCACAAACATTTCCCCCAAATTTAAATTTCATCCCAAATGAAAGAAAAGAAAAATGGGGCTCTAAACTGCTAGATAGATATTATTTTTGTGTATATGCTCTTATGTTCTTTGAACACATTTCCACGTCGTTTAAATGGAGGGTTTTCTTCTATTTATAACGTATTGTGTGCAAAACAGGTTTAAACCCGGAAGAATGTGGGATATGAAAGGCATATATGCAGTGTTGGGGAAAGTTACTTTTAAAAGTAATGCATTACCATGGGGACACCAGAGCTGTCAATCAATAAAGTGGGGGAAAAAAGTAACTTGCGTTACTTGCGTTGAAAAAGTTACTCAGATATTCTCTTGTAAATTAAAAAAGTAATGCGTTACTTTACTAGTTACTTGAAAAAAAAGTAATCTGATTACGTAACTCGCGTTACTTGTAATGCATTACCCCCAACACTGCATATATTTCATATTACATCAAACGCAGACTTGCAGTCAAGTATGTAATACCGGAAGACACACTGTTGTTACGTGAAATACGTGCTTTCCGTGATAGTAGGAAGCGCAAACACAACGTGAAAGGCCGGTTGAGCTGTCAATCGAGCTCGCCAGCCAATGGGAGTCTACGCTTTGGTTCGATCCAGCCAATCACGGCACACGTCGCGCTGCAGTGGGCGGAGACGCGGCCCAGCGCTGCTGTAACACAACCGAGCCTTTGGAATCCAGAAAACGGATAGAATCGAGAAGAAAACCGCGACAAAAAGAGCAAAAAACGAACAAGAGCTGGAGGTAACGCGATATATACTATCTCTATAGCGCTTTCGGGTCGAGTCCGCGGACACTGGAGGAGTTTTTATTGTTATTTGTGATGCTACAGAGCAGCTGTGTTGATATGCTTGTCAAATCAGGAGCATAAACGCTGCTGGTGAGAAATATAAGCACATTAAAGCATTTGCACTTGAATACAGTAGTGTATTTGATACATAAGTCAAAGTATGTGATGTATATGTGTTATTTTAATCGTTTCCAGTATGGTTTTTCATGCATTTCGCTTTAGTAGCCATCATGCATTCCGCTATAGGCTGGACACATACACAAAGGCCATTTAAACCTCCATCTCTCATGCTGATTGAATTTGAGCTGAGCTGAACACTAGGAATTAAACGTGCATTTTGCATCGATTGGTCATTTCTTTTTCTTTCATGCGTGGATGCTCTTTATGGTTAAGCTTCAAGCATATTTCTAATATGTAATAAACTACAGCAAGCGAAAGTTAGTGATAGAAAACTGTCTTAATGCTATGAAGACGCGCCTGAGCTGAATTTTGCCTGCAGTTATTGATTATTGCATGCATGCGGAATATTTATGGTAACACAGAGACTTTAGTAACATCTAATTACATTAAAATATAAGCGATGCATTTTGCATGTAGCTATTGATTTTTGTAAAGTGAGTAGTTCACCCAAAAATGAATATTTTACTAAAATGTAATCATCTTCAGGGCATCCGAGATGTAGATGAGTTTGTTTCTTCATCAGGTTTGGAGAAATGTAGCATTCCATCATTTGCTCACCAATGGATGTGAATGGGTGCCGTCAGAATGAGAGTCCAAACAGCTGATAAAAACATCACAATAATCCACAGCACTCCAGTCCATCAGTTAACGTCTTGAGAAATGAAAAGCTGTGTGTTTGTAAGAAACAATTCCATCAAGCCGTTTTTAACAAAAATACGAGTCCATAATCCGTAATAATTCCATAATTCCTCCAGTGAAAAAGTCATCTGATCTGAATCAGGAGAGAAATCTGCACGCAGCTTTTGTCTTCTCAAGATGTTAACTGGTGGACTGGAGTGGTGTGGATTACTTGTGGATTATTAGGGCCTTTCGCACCGCTTTAGTTTCAGAACTAAATGTACAGTACTAAAGTACTGGGACGATTTTGCGCGAACTATTTCCCAGTACCATTTAAAGGGTTGCAGTCGCCCATTCACTGCAGAGCATCCATTGGCGAGAAAATTATGTAATTAGGGCTGTGGATATCGATTATTTTAGTAAACGAGTAGGACTGCACGATAAATCGAAATGGAATCGAGATCGCGATTCGACAGAAGCTGCGATTGTCATGCGTATCTT
>NW_015549649.1:98234-102122 GCF_001515605.1 Sinocyclocheilus anshuiensis
AACTTGTTTTTGATATCCTTCATATTCTGTGTGGTGGTCAGTTCACAGCAGTGATAGAAATTAATCTGTTCCAATAAGTTTACATTGATTTTTACATTTTATGGGTATTTTTACCTTTTATAACGCCTTTTTTAAAAAATATATATATATAAAAGTGTGCATCATCTTTTGAGTCAAATTCTTACATTTAATCAGTCAATTAGAATAATAAGACATTTGGGCTGTTACCAAACAAATGATATCAGTATCAACAAAATTCATCTTTGCAATGCAGAGGAAACACAGAAGCCGCATCTGAAGTGGCATTTAGATGTATTTACACACTGTTTATTGCAGCTCAGAGGGACACGAATGCATTTAACTTAGTTACAAATCCATAAATAATATTTAGTTATTTTAAACATGAAACATTGAATACTGATATTTAGAATTATTTAAAAAATGAAAAGATACTTTAAATGTGAAATTAAAACCGCCAGTAGGTGGCAGCAAGTCACTGTTAAGAAGTGATTCATTGCGACTGAACCGAATCATTTAAACGGTTGATTCATTCAGGAACGAAACGCCGTCAAGTTGCTCAGAGATGTAAAACAGCGCTGTGGCTGTGTTTGGAGTAATTTTTGTTGCCGAAATAGAGCATTACAGGCAATATGGTGTCTAAAATGTAATGTTTTAGAGGTGAAAACTGGCACTCTTCGTGTGATATTGACTAACTTTCTTTCTGTGGTATTTTTATGCATAACTCTATGGGCTTGGTTTGTACATGAACTGGGATGAATTTTTATGCGGTAATTGATTATTTCATTCATGCATGCATAATTGTCATGCAGACTATAGTGTAGTTATTAAAATATAATCAAATAAAACATGGTGATGGCTGTCCAGAGAGAGCATGAAATCAGTTTTTATGCACGTCTGCTTGGTTTGGACGACTTCTGTTTCCAAGAAGTGACAAGCAAAGGGGAAAACCAATCCACTGCCTCTTTCTAGCTATTATTGATACTATCATTAATATACATTTTTATATAGCTAGTTGTAAGAATTCTGTATTTGCACCGAAAGTATTTCCATGCCATTTGAATATTAATGCCTTGAGCAACTTGTCACTAAAATCTACTTATGCATAAGAAAATATCATGCAAAGCATCACGGCTGCCAGAATCTTTGTAACTCTTCTGTGTATTTCAGATATTTTAGTTTAGTTTAATTTAGTTAGTTGTATCATAGTTGGCAACTTCATTGTGTGCAGAAAAGCCCTTATATCCCTCTTTAGATCTGTAATATTAATTTTAAATTTGTATTACTCTACTTCAAAATAGCATCTGTGTTTCAAAATGTGCTTTAAAGAATATTTCCATTGCTAGAACATTCAAATTCAGTCCATACATATTGCATTAGTAAATTGAACAACATATCTTTATTATTGCTGTGCACAATAATGGATTTCTTATGCAAAATCATGCAAAGATCCACGTTTTATTTATTTTTCACGGCTGTAGAGTGTTTTCATCATTCCTGTGGTTGTTGGGCTCATGGTTTGTGTGTTTCTGATGAAAGCGTGTGCAACGCAACAGGTCAGACGAGGATTTCAGCTCGGTGACAGTAATAATGTCTGTGAGATTTTTGCTTTTGGCTCTTTGGTAATTGGCCTGTTCAGAGCAGGTTCTTTTTCAATGCTTTTTAAAATAAATGCATACATTTTCCTTTTTTATCAAACATTGCTTTTTTATCATACATTTCTTCATGGCTTGTGGTTTGTAAGTCCTTTTAAATAAAACCCATCTCCCACTGGAATAAATCTAAATAACATGGCATTTTTACATGCTATAGAACTAATCTACAAATACTTAAAACAACGTTTTTCTATGTTCTTTTGTATTCATGCATTTTTTTTAATAGTTCATATTGAGATATTTGTACTTGAAAAATAAATTTCTCACATTGCAGAGCCTTTCAAATAAACTATTGAAGATATAAATATGATTAAAATTACAGGACCTTAAATGTATGTTTTCCCATATATATTCATATGGATTGTAACCTAAAATATGTATGTTGGAAAATAAATATTTCACCGTTTCATGAGAGTTGAGTTATTCCTTAACTATCATTCATGATTGACTGAATTGAAGAAACATTTTTTATTAATTAGTTTTATTGGTAGATAAGTTTCTAGTTTTCATATTTTCAGTTAATTTCCGGACTGTCTATCCCTGAACAGTAGGTTTTAAATCTTATAATTTGAATATAATTATGAATTGATTCTGTTTTTGTCAAACTTTCCCATATACTAACTAGGGCTGCACGATTAATCGAATGCGATTGTCATGCACATTTTGTTAAAAAAGCCGGTTCTGTAATCAGCAGGATATCATCATCACGTGCTTTCAGATGGAGGAAATATCGGTATCGGGCGAGTACTGAAAAAAGTGGTATCGGTGCATCCCTAATTAAAATTAAACTTTTACAGGAAAGTTATTCCATGACTATAAACAGTCATTTATGAGTGAGTGAATTTAACAAGTTAGTTTGATACTTAATAATTGTAATAATGGTGTGGTTATTGATTTGTGATGTTTTTGCGTCCGTAGCATTAGCTGACCTGCAGTCATGGACCCGGCTTTACCTCCAGACCTGATCCCTGAGCCTGAACCGGCTCCAGACGTCACTTCACAAGCAGACGCCGTTCAAGATTCTCCAGTCCAGCCCACCCTGGATTCGAACCCACAGCCATACCTGGAACCGGTTTCAGATCCGACCCAGGAACCCTCTGCAGAACCGACCTTGAACCCAGAAATAAAGCCAGAACCATTAGCACCAGAACTCACACCAGAACTACCGATCCCAGAACCGGCCCCGGCTCCAGCGCCTCCTCCAGCGGCTAACTCCTACAAGATCATGACCTTCAGACCCACCATGGAGGAGTTCAAGGACTTTGGGAAGTACATCGCTTACATCGAGACCCAAGGAGCTCATCGTGCCGGTCTGGCAAAGGTATTGAATGGAAGTTTGATTTAAGATACATTTCAATTTTAAATTAAATGGAAGTTTGATTTTAAGTTTATATTTGAATTTTAAATTAAATGGCAGTTTGATTTAAGTTTATATTTGAATTTTAAATTAAATGGAAGTTTGATTTTAAGTTTATATTTGAATTTTAAATTAAATGGCAGTTTGATTTAAGTTTATATTTGAATTTTAAATTAAATGGAAGTTTGATTTAAGTTTATATTAAAATTTTAAATTAAATGAAAAGAATTACATTTAAATTTAAAAGTAAAGTTTAATTACTCATTTGTGAGTGTCATGAATAACAATAAGCAACACTTTTTGACAGTGTATATAAATCTAGGTTAATAGGGAATGTTCGGCAACCGAAATTATTTGGCCGAAAATAGCAAAAAATTCTCTTTCGGTGTTTGGCCGAATAAGTGAAAAGGCCGAATAATATGTACCGAACAATGACTAACGTGATCAAATAGAGGCACGCACTAATGCAGCAAACATGTCAGCAGTGTGAAAGTATTTAAATCTATCAGAGAAAGACGCAGAAATCATTACAAGCACGAAACACCGACAGCGAGAGACTGTTTAGTGCTGCATCACGTCTCCGATGAGAAGAAGAGGTGGCGAAATTACCTCAAACGATTAGTAAATAAACTGCAGAATGTTGTATTTTCTAATGCACGCACGAATTGCATGTATTCTGACAGCGTTGCACGAGCTCACGGCGCCAGGGTTCAAAGTCCAAAGCACGAGGAAAATCTGCGCTGAAACGGTGTTACTCGTCAGTTGCTCAGTAACATTTTTGTGATTTTTTTTTAAAAAGCATGTGACAATGTGATACGTGCGACAAACATCTTCCCAAATTCGTAATGAGAATCATTT
>NW_015549649.1:102583-127817 GCF_001515605.1 Sinocyclocheilus anshuiensis
ACAGTACAGTAATACAATCTTTCATAGACATATTCACGTTTAAACTCAATAAATATAACTTTGTTGAGTGCCATCTATTATTGCCTTGTTTATCTAAAAGTGCACTTTTCCTTGTTTTAAATCTAGCCAAAAAGCCATGTGTTGACTGTGAAACAGTAGACTTTAATTATATGCATTTATGGTGTAATTACTACATTTCCGTGTCAATCCATGTTAATTTTTACCGCGAATAATGCGCTGTCACTTTAATTCAGCGCTTGCAGCACAGCAGAAATAGACTCCGTGCAGAAACGATCGCAGCATGACTGCTGCAGACGCACCGCTCCTGGAGCGCACTGCCGGACCGCAATCGCGTGCAGTGTGAATGCTCTGATCCGTTAACATGGGCGCGGAAAAAATACGCACCACAGACGGAGTGTGTGAACCTGGCGTTACGTTTGTATGCCCGCCCGGTCTGTTCTGTTCTCGTGCTCCATTTAGGCGCGCTGCATTCTGATTGGTTCGGATAGCATACTGCGGGAGGTCGGGGGCACGGAAAATCGTGCTGTAAAGCGATTTAGAATTCGCGCAAGCTCAAATCGCGATTTTATGACGATTTCGATTAATCGCACAGCCCTAATCCTAATTAAACATTTCTTTTAACATTTCAAGTTGTATTAATTAACAATTAATAACAATAATATATTTATAAATTAACCTTGAATTAAAAGGTCTGTAAAATGCATTTATTCATATATTCTTAATAACAAGATTGTCATTTTTGTTTTCTAAGGACTTGAACAAACACAATGAAATGCTTGTATCAGTTGTCTAATTGTACAGTTGTCGATCACAGTTATTAAAGTTGATGCGTTGTTATTTAGGTTATTCCGCCGAAGGAGTGGAAGCCGCGGCGTTCCTACGAGACCATTGAAGAGATGGTCATTCCCGCTCCCATCATGCAAGTGGTGACCGGCCAATCAGGACTCTTCACGCAATACAACATCCAGAAGAAGTCCATGACGGTTGGAGAATATCGCAAACTGGCCAATAGTAAAAAGTATGCTTTGTTTGATCAAAGACAATATTTTTATAACATATACAATGTGGCTTCTTGTCTTAAGTCGCTGGGGTATATTTGTAGCAATAGCCAAAAATACATTGTATGGGTCAAAATGATTTTTCTTTTATGCCAAAAATCATTAGGATATTAATTTCGAAATATTTCGAAATATTGACACTTAAGACTGGTTTTGTGGTCCAGGGTCACATTTATACTTTAACTTTGTATTTTCTTGACCGATCTCAGGTACTGCACCCCTCAACACAAGGACTTCGACGACCTGGAAAGAAAGTACTGGAAAAACTTGACGTTTGTGTCGCCCATTTACGGCGCCGACATCAGCGGGTCCCTTTATGACCCGGTTAGTCACCTTTACTATGATTAGTGTTTGACATTGCCAACTAGCTGTTATAAAATACGTTTTTTTTTTTTTTTTCAGTTAAAGTTGATTTTATTTTTTTAATGGTTTTAGTTACTATAGTAACCCTGACGATTAGTCATATGCATGTGTTTATGATGTTTTTTCTTCGTAAGGACATCACGGAGTGGAACATCGGCCATCTGAACACTCTTCTGGACATGGTGGAGCAGGAGTGTGGGATCGTCATCGAGGGCGTCAACACGCCATACCTGTACTTCGGCATGTGGAAAACCACCTTCCCGCGATAATCGTCCCGGTGTGTACAAGACTTAAAGTCGCTGGGGTATATTTGTAGCAATAGCCAAAAATACATTGTATGGGTCAAAATTATTGATTTTTCTTTTATGCCACAAATCATTAGGATATTAAGTAAAGATCATGTTCCATGAAGATATTTTGTAAATTTCCTACAGTAAATATATTAAAACATAATTTTTGATTAGTAATATGCATCGCTAAGAACTTCATTTGGACAACTTTAAAGGTGATTTTCTCAATATTTTTTATTTTTTTACACCCTCAGATTCCAGGTTTTCAAATAGTTGTATCTCGGCCAAATATTATCCGATCCTAACAAACCATACATCAATGGAAAGCTTAATTCAGCTTTCAGATGATGCATACATCTCAATTTTGAAAAATTGACTGGTTTTGTGGTCCAGGGTCACATGTGCGTTTAGTTGAGTTCAAAAGATTCAGAGTTTGTTGACCATTTTTTAAACAGATGAAATAGATAAAAGTGATAAAGTATGATCAGATTTCGTCATTTTGGCAGTATTTTAATTTTAATGGCTTGACTTTTTTATTTTCATGTGTATTTAGTACATTTTTTGTATAATTATAGTATATTAAAGCAATGAATTTTCTGTTTTATATATAAATATACTCTTAAAATATAAAAACAAAAAATAAATATTACAGTAACACTTAAAAATTACATAAAGTTAAAATAGTTTTCTTTTCATGTGCATTCAATAAATTTGTGTATTATTATAATTGTGTTTTTTTTTTTAAATGTCTTAGGAATAATTTTATGTGGTAAACAGTATTATGTAACAAATATTGATGAAAACATTTAACAATATTTTTAAATATTTCGGTATCTGGAGGTTTATGAATTATCTTGCATTACTTACAGATAAAACAAGGCATCACAGTTAAAATTATATTAGTCTTCTTTTCATGTGCATTCAATATATGTGTATAATTATATTTGTGTAATATATTTTAGGCATCAATTTCTTATTTGGTAAACTATATTATCCCACAAATGCTGTTAAAAACATTACATTAATATTTTGTTGAAATATTTCCATATCTGGAAATGTTTTATTTTTAATAAATTTTAGAAGTAATTTTTAATGTGTTTTGTATAGGCTTGATATATGCATTTAGTTGAATTCAGATGTTTCAAAGCAGTTTGTTGGTCATTGTTTTGACGCATGGTCATTTTGGCAGTATTTTACCAAAATATAGCTTGACACTTGCCATTATATGGGTTTTGTGAAGATAAAATTGTGATCCATCAGTTTGATTGACATTTAGGACCAATAAGTGTCTAGCAAACTACATTTATGCTTGATTTTACAGTACAAACCTGCTATGGGTGCAATATGAAGGAACTTAAATGTAGATCCGCTTTGGACCATTTGGGGGCGCTGTTGTCATTCACATCAGCTGTAGACATTCAGGATGATGTCATCGAGAGAGATGAATCATGTGCCCTGTGCTTTGTCTCACTGTATCTCCCTCTTGCCGCATAAGCGCACAACAGGCTCTTTATAGTGGAGCAGAGCTTTTCTGAAGCACTTGGTTGTGAAGTAAATCCTCCAGAGAATCGTTAGGGATGATGTACGTGAATGAGATAATGCTGAAGTATATGTGCCATGCTTTTATTCAATAGATAGAAGGATAAATGTACATTGAAATCAATTTTAAACGAGAACAACTGACAATAGTTGATTAAAAGATGTGAAAACCAAGCATAACATCCCTTGATCCAAAATCAAAATGCTGTTAAAATGACTTGGCATTCTGTTGGTTTGTTTTCCTGAAGTTCAGCTTGACTTTTCCTCTCCGTTCTTGCGGAGAGAAGCTTTAATACTGTATTTTGAGGTTCAGAATACACAATTTTCCGGCTGGGCGTCTTTCCTGTGCTGAAAGAGTTCAAATAAACATGCTTTCAGTGTCCTTTTTTTCCACATGTGAGACTTTTTTCTTTTATCACATCCCCCCTCGCTCTCATGTTGCATCTTCTCCCTGGTGTATCCCCTCATTTTTTCCCTCTTTCGAGAAAGATGCAAGTGTGTTTTGCATACTTGCGCACAAGTCCTTGATGCCCTTGGCTTGTGTTTTCTTAAAGAAATCCTGAACAGAGAGCGTTCATTAGACGCAGCTGTTTTGTCAGTATCTCAGGCTGTCGTACAGAGGGATATTTCATCCATCTGTGTGTGTCTTTTAATCAAGCTGGAAAGCAGAAGTTAATCAAGGGTGTTTTGTGCCTTGGAAAAATTCATTTAAAACTGGTCAAAATGTAAAATGAACAACATCGGGGCTTCAAAACATGCGTGAGATGAAAAGCATAATAGGTTGCCTCACGAAAGAAAGGTTTTGTGATTTGAAGTAGAAAGTAGGAAGTGTTCGCAGTAAACAGCAGGGTTCCCACAAAATGGTAGAGTATTTTCCAGGATTGAAAATCCAAGTTTATTAAGTGAATTATTTTTTATTCATTCATATTTTTGAATGATGCTGAGTGTTAAAATATTATATTTATTGTGAGAGCAATCTATACAAAGTGCACTTAAAATTTGTTAACCAATAGACCAATTTCAGTGTTTGCAAACAGTGATGACGTTTTTGTGGGCGGAGCCTATCTGGTGGCAGAAAATGACAGTTTTAATGTAGCAGTCTATTCAAGCCATGAAATAAAATAATAAATATTTAATTTTGAGTTTATATTTCAAAATTTGGACTTTTTTCTTGCAATTCTGAGATTATATCTCACAATTCTGGCAAGAAAAATCAACTCGTCATTCTTTCTTTTTAGTTTATAATCCCACACTTCTGTCTTTTTTTCCTCAGAATTGACAAACTCGCAATTGTTGACTTGAATAAAGTTATAAAGTCAAATTTATGCTTTAAAAGTAGGGTGATCATAGCAGGTTTCATCCATAGTCTGTCCGTTTAAACGTATGCGTTTAGCTTCAAATGGCGTCTTTGACGACAGTGTTATATAACAATTATTTGCATTCCGATTCTGACATCCAAAGGCACAGCCATACATTTTTTCTCTTATTCCATGGATTTTACCCGTTTCCCTCCACTTGTTCCCAGTGTTTTTCTGCCACCGCAATGCGCGCGCAGCTGCATGTGACGTAACTGTGACGTCTACTCCAAATTGGTCTATAATCACAAATAACTGGGAAAGTCGTTGAAATTCATTGGTCACAAGTAGGTATTAAAAATACTTCAGAAATTGAATTCTATTTATTATGTAGGCTAATAGAAAATGCAAACAAATCCCCTTGCAGTTGTTCAAGATTGTAAACCAATTCATTTTTCATAAAATCACATTGTTCTTCATAGTAAACTATCTTTTGTCAGATCCTTTTATAAAAGTGCACAGACAACGACTAGTGCTTTTTGTACGAAAAAGCCTCTAGTAAGTTGTTTTTGTCAAACATCAGTCATTTTTATCCTCACAATTTAGTCAGAAGTAAACAAATACACCAATGTAAATGTTACACAAATGCAAAAGTTAAAACTGTGTCTATTTCTTTAAGAAACATTGTTTTATTCTTTATTTAACTTCAAAGTTTTAATGTTAAAAATAACGTTTTAATTTTGTTGTGCGTAAGTACCAGTTGCAAAAGAGACTTGTAAAAATTATATTTCTGTAATGAAAATGTTTAGTTCCCTGATCAAAAGATGGTTCCCAAATGAAACTGTGAATAGTAAATGCAAGAGTTAACATCAAGATCCCCTTATTTAAAAGTTGCATTAGGGCTAAATTTAATGCTAGTGCTTGATGCTTGTCTCTGTAGAGTTTAATGCATTGACATGAATCGTGTTGAAAGGGTCGTAGCATGTTTTTGGGTCATGCTCTGGTAGGCACAGGTGTTCAAATGGATAAGGGTGCAAAACTGTGATTCTTTAAGAGGCCTTGCGTAAGTCTAGCTTGCTCTCTTGAGTATCTTTCCATCTCCATTTCTTCTGTGTCCTCATATCTCTCTGAAGTGTTAGCTCTTGATGTCTCTAGCTAAGCATTCTCTCTTTCTCCCGCTCTCTGGAGGCCTTATCTCAAGTTAACTTTCCGCACAGCGGAGAATGGCTAGGCTCATGCTCAGAAAAAAGGAAAGAGTAGAAAATTTACTCACCCTTCAACTTGGCTTAATGCAACTATGCATGCGCTCGTCCTCCCCACCCAAACACCCCCTTCTGCTTTTGAAATTGAATCCATTTTACTTTTCTGGTAATTACAGTATGTTAAAGTGTGTGTGGTAGCTGTTTGCCTAACCCTCTGTTCAGCCACTGTGAAATTAACTTCATTCGCCTCCAACTCTCCTCACATCAAAGTCATAATTCTCGCCGCCTCCTGAGATCTAGTGTCAGATTCTTAAAGATTGCGGAGTGGCCCAAAGTGGTGCGCACATTGCCGGAAATAATCACTGAGAGAGGGAGTGCTGCAGCTGAGAGGATAGCTTGATTCTTATTGCTTGTTTTCTTGTTCTTGTCCTCTTCAAGATGATGACAAAAAAAACCTTAACGCTGCCGGTGGCGTCGACGCTGTTTGGCAGGTAGGGGTTTTGTGTTGCCGCCGTGGGATTGGAGAGATATTGCATCTGGGAAGTGAAGTACGGAATTGTTTCATGGGCCGTAAACAAGGTAAATGGGATGCGTCCCTTACATACGCCCAGGCACCTAAGTACCCTTGTATCAAAATCTCAAATGGTGTTTAGTAGGCGCTTTGTGTTCATTTCGTCATTCCGGTGGTACTAGAGGAACCTAAAGAAACTGGAGGCTTTCCTCCAAGTGGCCGTTTACAGTCACACCAAGTCAAGCGCCTCGGATTTACCTTGATTTCTGGTGCCCCTAGTGTGATTTTCATCAATATTTGCCTTCCTCCCCAGACAGTTCCAGATCGAATAAAGCAACTTTTGGTTGCCAGATAGAGTTAC
Source organism: Sinocyclocheilus anshuiensis (assembly GCF_001515605.1). NCBI lineage: Eukaryota > Metazoa > Chordata > Actinopteri > Cypriniformes > Cyprinidae > Sinocyclocheilus > Sinocyclocheilus anshuiensis. Next base: position 109,224 of record NW_015549649.1, read on the forward strand.
TGTCAGCTTGATCTGGTGGGGTTAGTGGGGTGTAAGGATACTCCTGCTGGCAGGAAGCAATCATACCCTAATTACAGCTGCCCATCAGATCCAGCTTTTATCTGCAAGAAAAGGAGAAAAAGAGCCATCTAATTATTATTGATTTGTGGTGGCACCTCAAACACCAAATTGAATCTACTACCGCCAGTGTCCTTAGAGTTGGGGTGCTTGCGGCCAGCCTTTCATTTCCCACTGGCTTCGTCTTTGGTGTTTCAGAGCAGTTCCCAATACATGCAACAAATGCAAGTCATCGTGGGAATTGATTAGCATTCATGTTTGTTGCAGGTGGAGGCCAATTAGTGGCATCCTTCTGTTTTGTAGTGTCCTGCACCGTTTTAAGACACTCTATGAAAGTTTTAAGTAGTCTCAAGATCTCTGCGTGCGCTCAAATTGTGCTCCAATTTGGTCTTAAATGTTTTTGAATGCAAGAATGAGTACTTTGTGATTGGCCGCTAGTAGAGTAATTTCTACATGTAGGTGCCAACACAATGGCACTGTTTCGAAAATATGTGCCAAAACTTTTGAGTCCAGGGTCATTGAGTTCAGGAGGAACAGTTTATTTCAGACAGTTCAGTTAATTATGAGATTGTGCTACTGCTAATTCCATAATTATATGAATATGGGACGCACAGGTTGCTAACTAGCAGCTTTCTTAGCATCCAAGTTTCCATCTCCATAGATCTTATTTCCATCCTGTACTTGTTCCCGTTTGGTTAGTGCATAGGCAGTTCCCATCCCTCTTTGTTTTCCCCCCATAATTCTTGTACTTTTTCTCCTATAACTTTTCAGTAAAAGCCACAACACATTGTAAAATAAAACAAACTCTTCTTGTACATCCCATCAGCTGCATACAAACACAACCCTTTAATCTGTCCACTTGGTATTCAGTTGACTTTCAGACGATCCTGCGCTTGTGTAGAGAAAACCACTGCTGTGAAATTGGCCTGTGTTTAACTAGAAAGTGCCACTCGCCCATAAAATCCCTGTTTTGCGTCCTGCTGCCAGTAGAGGGCAGTGCGACGCCGCTCAAAACCCTCCTGAAGCCACGTTCCCCTCATTGTGAATGTGTGATTTGGAGCTGGAGCCCAAGGGAGGGTGATGCACCGGATTTACATTTGCGTTCGAGGCCTCGGGAGGGTTTCGGCTCTCCAGAAACTTGAGGAAATAATTAGGCTGATACAGACAATGTCAATAACAACGTCAAGCGAATTGAACCTTTAGAAGATATTGTGCTGTTTCCTTCTCCAGCGAAATCATTTCAAATTAAGCAGCACAGCACAATCTGTATTAGCGTTGCGCGCATTTGAGCCGATTAGCTGAAATAAATTGGCTCTCGCGCAGCAATTTTCCAGGCTTTGTCTCGGTGACGTTTGAGTACTTTGTCTTTAAACTAGCATGTGACTGGTGAATGTGAAATAGGGGTGAAATGTTCTCTGTGTGTTTTATGATTTCGAGGGCTGTGTGATGATCAGACAGCGATTCTCACAGAGGCGTCTCGCTGCGCGTCCCTCCAGTGTTTTTCCCTCTCGTCTTTTTCCATTGATCCTGTTAATTGATCTCGGTTTTTTCCTCCTCACCGCAGGTATGCCATTCCTCCTGAGCACGGCAAGAGGTTGGAGCGGCTGGCACAAGGTAAGACCTCACATCCGTTCGTTAGCGTGTCTCCATGCAGAAATGGAGCGTGGTAGGTTAGGCAATCAAAACAGAGGTCATTTACATATAAAAGCCTTAAAGGAAAAGGAGTGAAAACAGAAATGTTGGAAACCTGTTCTCATTTTGTTCCAAAGTTTGTTTTTCCTTTGGTGCAACAAATATATATGTGTGTATATATACACACACACACACACACACACGTGAATTTAAAAAAGAAATGAATGGATAAAATATAATAAAAATATATAAATTATATAAATAATAGTTTTAATATTTTATATAAACAATAAAACTAAAACAATACCTATAATATATAATAAATACATATATGTATTATTATAGTATTATGTACTATTATATTATGTGTATTAACAGTACATAATATATACAAACTAAACTATCTATCTATCTATTATATAATAATATCCTATGTATTTATTTATATAAAATAAAAATATGTAGATATCTTTATAAATCTCTCTCTCTGTATATACAGGTGCATCTCAATAAATTAGAATGTCGTGGAAAAGTTCATTTATTTCAGTAATTCAACTCAAGCATACACACACATATATTTTAGTTTTTATAGACTTGTTCGGCATTGCTGGGAACGCCCACAAAAACGTCATAACCGTTTATGCCGTGGGGGAAAACAAACCATTCGAATTAACGCGCAGAGACCTTGTTAGTGCTTGATCTTTACTCTTTGTGATTTATTTGGATTGATTTTTGAGGTGCTTGATCTTTACTTTTTGTGATGATTTCGATTGATTTTTGCTTGGTGCAATGCCGAAAAGTTGCTGTGTGGCGTTCTGTACCTCTAATAAGTTAAAAAACCTGATCTGAAGATATATATGGCTGATAAACAGACGGACTACCGGAGGTAACACTGAGCGGGTAGCACAGATAGGTAACACTACTTCCCCTGCAATGATCTGTCATTAGTCCCGTGCACCGCAACCCATTTCTGATGGGGCTTACAGTAACTTAACCTTCCTTCGCATCACAATCAAATAAATCTCACTCCCTGATATTTTGTGATGTCATAATCTATTAAAACATTTATTTCATATTATTATACACAATCCCTTACGAAAATTAGCAATGGTATTACTATAGTAAAAGTATAGTAGGCTAACCACATTTTTTTTTTTTGTGGCGTTTTTATTACCAATTGTAGCCCATAACCACAGTTTTACTACAAATACCATGGTTAAACTATGGTTAGTGTAGCAAAACATGTTGTTTTTACCATGGTTTAACTATAGTAACCAACAACGATGTTTTTGGTATTTTATATACATATTTTCATGTTATCTTTTTATTTTACGGCATGTATTTGTGAAAATGATTAGGCAGCACACACCACATAGAATAACGCTGTGCACTTCAAGGCATTTCAGTGGACCTTAATGTTACCTGTTTGTTAATGTTAAAACCTTTTTAATATATCAATAAGAAAGTACGACAAGCTTTTACTCAAGTCTTTATCACTTTATTAAAATGAAGCAAAACAAAACGACAAATGTTTACTTTCACAAGCCGTCTCGTATAGGCTTGTAGTAGCCTAAGCTGCTAAGGGAAACGACACCTCTGGCCATTCCGTTGGGTCGTTTGTCCAGTCACAGATACCGTACGGACAGTCCGACCCAATACGGCTCAGTTTTTATACGTATGTTGCTCTGTCGAGCGGCAGAAATGATTTTATGTAGGCCATTCTGAGTCAACACCATGCTTTTCCAATGAGGGGGAAAGGGTTGTTTTCCCCCACGCCGACTCCGCCCACACAGCTATGACGCGACACCGATCAAGTCTATAGTATACTTTTATTTATTGTCTATATTAGTTTTATATATTTTGATGTATATCTTATATGTATTATTTTTATTGATATGTATATAATTTATGCATTTATAGAAATTCATTTTATTACTTTAATTTTTTGAACGTTGTAGTTTCTTACAATTTTTTAAGATATATAAGCCCTGTTGGTGAAAAATGGCTAAAAAGCACCATAACAAAATCGTACGATAAATTTGTGTGAGGAAAATCAATCCTGCAAAGTTTCTCAGTTTATGTTTTACTGGAGGAAGAAGGTCATACAGGTTTGAGTATAAATAATGGCAGAAGTTCATTATAGGATGAACGATTCCGGCCTGAGACAGGAAAAATCCTATACCGCAGGTCTTTTCCTGCCCCAAATTACGCAGACAAAACATCGCCGTAATCCTGAATGAGGTGCGAGCAGAAAATCCTCTCCGCACCTCCCGGAAGTTGTCTAGGAAAGCCCAGGCGTCTGCCTGTGGTTGTGTGGATTATGAGATGTGAAGATGTTTGTGCGTCTCTGAGATCTGAGGCTGCTGTACTTCAAAACGCTACCATAACCCACATACACAAACTCCTGTCCCACTTAAACAAACACCCCGCTTTAAACGAGCACTCGACACGACGCCGGGCTTTCAGTGATCAGCGCTGAGACGTCACACAGAGGACAGACGTATATACAAACACCAACAGCGTTTTAACACCACAACTTGTCTTTTTCCGCCCTCGTTTGGACGTTTTTTGTTGTTGTTGTTGTTTGTTTTTTCATCCTTTGATTGATGATTAATGTTGTATTTTACTGTCATCAAGCTTTAATGCACTTCATTTTTGTAATTCTGAAATAAGACTTTTATTGATATATATATATACAGTGGGTACGGAAAGTATTCAGACCCCCTTAAATTTTTCACTCTTTGTTATATTGCAGCCATTTGCTAAAATCATTTATAATTATATATAATTATTTTTTGGAAAGCTACATTTAAATTAATGTTATTGATGAATCACCATTGTATTATATTTTTTATAAAAATTCAAAATGTGTTATTGAACAATATTGTTTATTCTGTTCTTTATGGTTATAAACTCACGGTTATTTTTTAAATATTCATATTCATGTTTATTTTTAATATGTATTTTAATATTTTAACATTATATTTTATAATTATTCTTAACTTTGTTCTTATTTATTTTTTATTGCAGTATTATTTATAGTAAATGTTAACAGATTTTATAAATATTCTTTGAAAAAAAAATTAAGAGTGCTTGCATAATGTATATTTGTATAAAAAGTACATATTTTATCTCTTTTGAATATATTGTTTCATTTATTTTTCATAGATATACATTAAATATGATTTTTAAATATTCAGATTTATATTTTTAAATATGCATTTTATTTATATTAAATATTTTAACATTATATTTTAGAAATATTTTTAACAATATTTTTTAATATAAAATGTTAACACTATTTCATACAAATTTATACTTGCAATGTTTATTTTTATACATGTATTTTAACTTTGTATATAAAATATTTTAACATTTTATAAATATCCTTAATTTTATTCTTTTATGTTTGAACACTTGAAGTGCTAACACATTGATGAATACTGATTTCTGTGTGAAACTCTGTGAAACACAAGCACACGCTGTTACCAAAGGAGAACCTCTGCATTGAACTCATACGGTCCTGAAGAGAGTCAGAGAAGCGGCCGAGACGTGAATCGTGGCGAACTGCGCTAAAGCTTTCTGTTGTGCGAGGCCTGATGCCACTAATGGTTTATGCAAAACTCCTGTATATCCGTGCATAAAAATATGAATTCACACTCCATCGTGTCAGTCGCCTGGTTTTAACCATCGCCGCGTCCTTTTCATCTGTTAAATCTGCGTTAAAAGACGAAACAAAGGCAGACTGATGATATATTACATCATTACATAATATCCTCTAATAATGTATATCTATCTATATCTATATATCTATAATGTCCTCTAAAGATCTTCAGTCTGTTTATTTCAGGGCTTCTTCCGTTGGCATCGTCTTACTCTCGCTCTTTTTGCTGTTTGTGGCTTTCTGCAGGTTTTTTCCCAGGAAGTTCTCAGGGCTGCGACGCGTTTCTCCGTCACAAGATGACCCTCCTTTCTCCATCCATCCTGAAGAAATACAGCATCCCCTTTGACAGAGTGAGTTATTCACACATTATTGCATCACTTCCTGTCACTCAGACAGCACAAATGTTCATTCAGATAATATGTCTGGTGATAACTGGAATAAATTGACAATGATTTTATCAATGCAAATGTTAATCATAGTGGTTCACAAAATCAGAAATATTTATGCAATTTGCTGTGTGTTTTTGTGATAGTATGCAATACATTATAAACACATTAAAAGTGTAATAATAATTAACTATAAATCAAAAACTTATCAGTACAGCAAAATTTAATTTGAATTATTTATTTAGCATTATTATTGTTAGTAGTATTATTAGTAAATAAAGTATTACTGAAATGATAATAATAATAACAACAAAAATATGTATTTAATTTATTTACAATTTATTATTAATGTTCTGTTAATATAATTATAATTGTATTATGCAGATTGTCACATCATAATGTGAAGAATTTTTGTTTGATGTCATTATGCAATCATTATTTATTAATATAATAAATTATAAATACAGTAGTACTGTAATAATAAATTAATAAAAAAGAAATAATAAATATACAAGTTAAAAAACGTTGCTTTTAATAATTTATTATCTATTTATTATTTTTAAATAAAACAAAATAGTACTGATATATCATTTAATTTACAATTTGTTGTTATATTAATTTAATTATAATTTATTATGCAGATTATCACATAACATAAAACCAATTAAACAAAGATTTTAATTTTAATTTTTTAAAATTAGTCTTAATTGTCAATTGTGAACCTCTATGATTAACATTTGGATAAAATCATTTGCTGCGTCTCATTTCGGAGGGTCCAGAGGTCGCATTTGAAGGCTGCATACATCATTGGGGCAGACTCATTTAAGAAAAGTAACCGTAAAATTGCAAAAAAGAAATTACATTATTTTACACCTCACAAGGAATAAATATGTAAAATATTTATTCCAGTAAAATATGGAGTGCCACAGGGATCTGTCCTAGGCCCTCTGCTATGTTCAATATACATGTTGCCCCTTGGTAATATTATTAGAAAATAGGGGATTAGTTTCCACTGTTATGCTGATGATCCTGAACTATATATCTCAACAAGACCAGATGAAACTTCTAAATTATCTAAGCTAACAGAGTGTGTTAAAAATGTAAAAGATTGGATGACCAATAATTTTCTCCTATTAAATTCGGATAAGACAGAGATATTACTTATTGGACCAAAAAACTGTACACAGAATCTCTTGGATTACAATTTGCAACTAGATGGATGTACTGTTACTTCCTCTACAGTCAAAATCTGGGTGTTATATTAGACAGCAACTTTTGAAAATCATATTTCCCATGTTACAAAAACAGCATTCTTCCATCTTAGAAACATTGCCAAGCTACGAAACATGTTACCTGTTTCTGATGCAGAAAAGCTAGTTCATGCATTCATGACCTCTAGACTGGACTATTGTAATGCACTGCTAGCTGGTTGTCCTGAATCTTCAATAAACAAGGAATAACCGTCCATTTTATTACTGTTACTTTTCTTAAATAAGACATCCTTGATGACGTATGCAGACTTCAAATGCGACCTCCGGAGGACGCAGCCTCTGAAATGAGACGCAGCTATTGTCAATTTATTAAATTTTTACCAACTCTGAAATAATAATAATAATAATTTTTAACTATTATTCATAGTCTCTCATAGTTTAATAATAACTCTAATAAACTAATAATTATTATTATTTTTTTTTTACAAATGCCTGTTTATATATAATAATTTATTTCCTGCAGAAACATCATGCGATCTTCATGTCTTAGAGTTTGATTCAGTAATGATCTAAATATAGTCCAGTTTATATAAGTCGGTATGTGTGTTTCAATGTTGCCATAGTAATGGTATCTGATGGGACTTATAGAGATCAGCGCATCCATAGCAACCCAACTGTGCAATTTATATTGACTGAGACGCAAAGAGCAAATCTATAAAAGCCATAAAAGATCAGCATAAGATCAGGTGGGCTATCTGAGAGGATCAGATATAATTTACATGTGTCGGATTTTATTATATCAGCGAGCTGATTATTTATCAACAATTTACATAAATTCAATCTATTCATTTGTAATCACTAAGGCACATAGCTTTACATTTTTTAATGTTCACGTTTAACGAATTATGTTTTTTTTTTTGCGTGCAAAGTAGGGCTGTCAAAATGGCTGAAAAACTAAATTCGAATTTTGTACTAAAATATTATCAAAATTCGAATTATATTTGAATTTAAAATGCATCATTTCAGTTAGGGTGAAGAAAAGCTTTTGGCTTCTCTCCTGAGGCCACAAGAGGGTGCATCGAAGCTTTTGGCTTCTCTTCTGAGGCCACAAGAGGGCGCATCGAGCAAAATATTACTAATGCACATTTATTCAAAGCATAAGATAACATGACTATCTGTGAAAAAAGTGCATAATGTTTAAAATAATGTTTATAAACCAGTTATATTGCTTAAACGACTATAAACAAAACAGCATCATGTATGCATGCATAGTTTAATACAAAGGGCCGAAAGCCAATCACACAGTACATTTTTCATTTAAAAACATGAGTTGCAGTGGGATGGGGAAAAAACCCGCCATAAAATCTCGATATATGTTTTTTTCAAAGTTAAACCTGCATTAATTTTACATGGCTTTCTAAACATGCGGCTCCTTTGTGCGAGATGCGAGTGCAAGGGTGATAGATGTCCCTCTAGAAAATGCGCGAAATATGTGTTCTGTGTGAACGGCTTGGTTTCAGTTTTGATATAAACAAGATCTTCTCCGCATTAATGTTCTCTTTTTCAGCAATATTTTTAATGAACAACGCAGCAGCGCCGCATCTAGTGGCTTCAACTGGATAGGCTAACAAAAACATTATAATGCAACGTCACTTACATCGTCATCGCATCTCGTGCCCCACTGATAAGGCTGCCTGACGCACACCTAAAATTCGAATGCAGCGTTTTTGCATTCGAATGTGGATTTTTATTTAAATTCGACGAATATTTTTTTTGACAGCCCTATTGCAAACGATCAAAATTGTGTGAACAAAGATTTCAGAATGGTCTAGCTTGACCCAATAATATCCCAGTTTTGTATCTGACTCTGCTACATTTGCTAATGCTGAAGCGCTAATGCAAATTCATCAAAATTAATGCGACAATTTTCAATTCAAGAACTACTTATACAAACATTTTATTACTCATGTTTCATTAATACGCCAGTAAAAGAAGCAAAACTATTTATTGTAATTTTTCATGCTATTATGTGATAATTTGCATAATACATTTCAATTATTTTAAAAATGTGATGACTAGGGATGTAACGGTATGAAAATTTCTTATCACAATTATAGTGTCCAAAACTAATGAACTAAAGTGCGGTTATTGGTTAAGTTACGTTATCAGTATTATCACGGTATTGTTAAAATGTGCTGGAAATGTTCAAAAAGTACTGACACATAAATCCCTTCACCAAATTTTATATTTAAAATCAACAAATAAAATGACTTTTTGTTTGCATAATCACTGAAACAATAACATTTACCAGTGATGTCCGAATTTTAAATGACAACATGACTGACTACAGTTTATCTAATAGCATGTACGAAATGTTCAAATAAAGCTTTGAAAACGTTTCATTAAAAGGTAAACCTCACATTTCAGACTTTAAATAAAGAAAAGGGTTAAGTCAAAATGATAATTGATTAATAAATGATTACATGTATTTTATCTGCTCCATAAATATTTCTAGATAACTTATCTGAATTGTTTAAATGTGTAGAATCCACATAAGCTTGTTTTTCATCAACCGGTCAGAATTTACCTTGCTAACAGCGTATGCTTTTTCGTGAACAGTTTTTCTTAAAGAAAATGCAACTTGGATACAGTAGCTAAGCTTAGTCACTTAACTATTTCACACAGTTGTGGGAGTCTCTGAAGACACGTTTTGCATGCTAATGCTAATGTAGGCCGCAGTGCTAATGTCGCAGGCCGCCTGCAGGCAAAAATTGTAGCGTTAGCGCAAGGGTTGGGTATCGAAAACCGGTTCCATTTTAGAACCGGTTCCAAATTTTTAAGAACCGGGTATGCGATAATACGCGTGCATTTCGATTCTGCTTAACGATTCCTGCGTTCGCATTTTAATGTGATTAAAAACAATTTAAGTGCAGGAACGGAAAGAACTTGTGCCCTGTTTGCGTGCAGCGCACACGAAGCGCAAGCGCGAGCACAGAGAACAGACGTCGCGGTACGGGTTCCCGGTTTGTGTCCGTTCTCGAACCGTTCCGTGTATTTCCACTGTAGAAAAGGTTGTTCCGGGCCATTTGTCGACCAATATGCAGAAAACTACGTCAGTATATCATCATAAACACAGCCGTTTTTGTCTTACGTGAACGTAAACAGATGAGAAAGAAAACACACATGTACAGTATTTTTAGATCTGCGTGCGTTCGGTGTTAAAGAGACAGCAGCCTAATAAACGTGCTGCCTGTCATTAATGTTAATCAAAGAACAAAATAAAATCATTCACTGATCTTGACTGAATATATTTAATAACTTGAATTGATTAATCTATATTTTATTTATGAAAAGAAAACTATGCAGTGTTTTTAAACTTTTAATTACAGTTTCTGTACCTGAAATTTTGTTCAGTTGTATTTATTTATGATATTGCTAATTGATTTGTTTGTTCCTATCTTATTTTACTGACTGTTTACTTGTCTTTAACACTTTAATATTTGAAATTTATATTAATCTAGTTGTTTTTGCTGTGGTATTCTTTTTAAGGCAAAATTCCTCTTGCAGTGTTCTGTAGGCTGCTGATTTTTGCTCGTGTTATTCAGCTGCAACAGAATGCTTTGTAAAAAGACAGAATAAATGTTTGACTTAATTTTTTGGATTTTTTTATCTTATTGGAATCGAAACTAGGAATCGATAAGAATCTGAATCGATAAGCAGAATCGGAATCGGAATCAATTGGATACCCAACCCTAGTTAGCGCTTAGCTTCGCATTCAAAGATGACGAGGGTGGTAAACTACACACATAATTGTATGTGTATTTGCACAACAAACGCGCTTTATATGCCAACCAAGGATTACATTTCAATTTACTCCGCCGTCCATTTCCGTTCGCGCAAATTAGTCTTTTCCTCAGATAATTCCCATTGTTAGGAGCCCGAGACCCTTGCGGCGAGATTAAACCGGGAATAAATCTCTGTAATGAGGCTAGATAAAGTTCAGCGCCGCTGTACGTTACACTCAACCCTTGCAATCCTGATTTTGGCATCCGCCGCTCCTCCATGCGACGGATGTTATTGTCACTTTTGAGTCGATGTGACACTCGGTGGAGCTGGAGTGAGATGAAACGGAGAGGGAGACGCTGAAGTGTTGATCTCAGCAGGTTTCTTGTCTGTCTGTCTCTCTCTCTCCGTGTGTCTGGGGACGTTATTAGAGCTTCAGCTCAAACTCCTGCTAGCGAACAATCGGCAAGAGTGTGAGGAGAAACCCAGGAATCATGCATTAAATCTCATCCGCTCCGCCATTATAGTGACAGTTAAGACCATACAAAACATAATACAAGACTTAATACCAATATATAGGATGTTTCTTGGATGCTATACTTTGAAGAACCTTAAAGTAATGTCAACATGAAATCAAAATGCACTTTTTTTCTTGTTTAACAACACTCTAAAATACACTCATTATGGAAGTAAAATCGTTTGTAAATTATTTCATGTTGATTTTAAGGGATTTCAAACAAATGTTAAAAATTTTTTTGCGGGTCAGATTTTTGAGACTTTAAAGTCCTGTTTTTGGTTCTCTCTCATTTTCTGTAAATTTGCATTAATATTTGGTGAAAAAACGTTTAAAAACTAAAGTAAATATATTAATATGCTTTTAGGTTTAGGTTTTATTTTAAATTAATACTTTGTATTTATTTTAAATGTTTTTAATTTTTGATTTATTTTATTTACAATACATTAATGCAAAATGTAGTCAAAAGTCATTTTCGTTTTCATTAAATATTTTGTACATTGAATTATTTATTTATATTTTTATTTTAATATATATGATGTATTTATATAATATCAGATTTTATTGTAATGCAAATGTACAAAATTACACTAAATTTCTCAATGTATTTTTTATAAAAATTCTATTGTTTGCAATCTGATTTTTTTTGTAATGCAAATGTACACCATAATACCTGACTTTATTTTTTAAAATTAAAATTACATTTTATTTTAAAAGTGAATTTTATTACTTTGCTTGACTTTTTTCTTTCGATTCAGTTCAAATGAAAATTAGTTTTTTCATTATGGAAGTAAAATTGGAATATGGAAATTCAAATGCGTTATTAAAATCCGTGTATCATTTGATCATTCGTTTTTTTATTTAATCTTGAAAGTAGAAAAATGAGAAAACGGCTCCTTTTTTGTTTTTTTTGTTTTTTTCCAAAAAACGAAAAACGAGAATTCAGCTTAAATTTTCGTTTTTCGTTCATGGGTGGAAAAATGAATAAACAGCTTGAATATTCGATTTCTACATGTGGGCGGGAATTAAACACCCCTTTCTGCTGATTGGTCAGCCAAAGATCAAACCGTGCCGCCTTCAGTTCTTCCGAAGTATACTTCCAGTATCACGCAGCAGAATAATAGTCCTCCACTGCTGCAGTTGTACGGATTAATAACCCATTTTATCAATTTCATATTTTTCTCATCAAACAGACTAATGAATAGCTCGACACAACTCGTACCGGGGCAGAGTCTAGACAGGTCTTTCTTCTGTGTAGACCAGCGGTTCTTAAAGTGATAGGGGGTCCAAGAAATAATTTGCTATAGCCTAAAGTATTTCCAGACTGTAAAAGTCGCTTTTTTTATCATGATACATAGGCCTACTGTGATTTATTCCAAAGTGACTTATATGATGCATTTAATGTAAAATAATCTAAATGAAGCCTTTTAAAAGACAAGTATTCGCTGTGGTTCATGTTTGTGGCATGCGCCAGTAAGATGCTCAAGGAGACCGAGACGCGCTAAAGCAGCGCAAATGATACACGGATTTATTAACTACTTATTAAATAGTTTCTATATACAGTATAATATTTTCGCAATCAGATTTTTTATTGTAATGCAAATGTACACCATAATACCTGATGTAATTTTAAAAAAATGAAAATTACATTTTATTTTAAAAGTTAATTTTATTAATTTAGTTTACTTTTTCCTTTCAGTTCAAATGAAAATTATTTTTGTCATATTATTTTTATTATACTTTTTCATGTTATTTTTGGTGCTTATTCACACGTTGACATTTTTTCTTTTGTTTGTTCATTGTAATTATTTATTTTAAATATTTTTACTTTAAATCATGTTTTATTATTTTTATATTGCATTTTAAATGTATTTATTAAATTTTTTTTTTTTGATTTTAAAATATTTATTTATTTACTTATTCATTTATTCATTTATGTTTGTCTGAGCTGTAATCGACACTCTATAACACAATATCGCGTTCTCTACAGGTGTGGAATTAATCTAATTTCGTTAAATGTACAAACGCCCGAGGACTAATTCTACAGAAACACCAGACACGTAGCAGTGAAATATGACTCGAAACCGCATTAATGAATCTGACTTTCTTTCTAATGGACGTCAGCGTGATGCTGAAGTGTGACTCCACCGATCGCAAAGCTAGAAAACGACGGAGTGAAATGAAAATATTCATTAGCTAAGGCTGGCTAACTCTCCGCCATGCTCCGCGCCTCCACCTTAATTGCGCTCGTAGCGTCTGGAAATGTCTTTCCAGCGTTTCGTTTGGCCGCCGGCGGCCGAGGTCTGAAGGAGACGATGAATGGAGGGAGAAAACGAGAGGAGAGGTGGAAGATTTCTCACAGCAAATTTCTTTTCCCATCAGCCGCTAATGGCTATGGATATTAGCGCTGGAAGCCGGCGTGTTTCTCAGTCTCGGCTGATTTTCCCGCGATGGCCTTTTCTCCCTCTGAAGTGTCGTTTGCAGCTTAATTCAGCAGTTATTGGCTCTTTCATCAAAGTACAGTTCACTGAGTCCTTTAAATGTTGCCTTCGCCCAGAAGACTGTGGAGCTGGATGAAATTAATATGTAGGGTAGCGGAGCAATAGCCGGGAAAAAATTAAGTGTCCAGTGCTTCCATCTTCAGAGACACATGCGTCCCGTGAGGATGAGCCGAGGGCTTCTTGATTATTAGCACTCGTGCAGAATTCACAAGAAAGTGTTGCAGATATTGACAGTCAAACTCCAGTTATTCGCAAAGACACTTGTGCTTTTATATATATATATATAACATTTGCAATCTGTTTTTTTTTCTAATGTGAGTTTACACCATAATACCTGGCTATTAATGTTAATTAAATTTTATTCATTTATTTGTATTATATTTTTATGCATTTGTTCCTTAATTTGTTCATCATTTTTCATTAATTCCTTCATTTTGTTCTTTCACATTCATAATTCTCTCTTGCTTTTGTTTGTTATTTTTTAATTTAGTATTTTTGAATTATCCATGCATTAATTTTTAAATTACACATAATAAAAGCATTATTTTTTTTGTTCATTTGTCGTTTTTCTTTAATTTGATTTGTTTTTTATTTTACATTCATAAGTTTTTTTTATTTTTTATTTAATTGACTTAATTATTTTTAAATTCTTTATCTATTAAAACTTCAAACAATAAAAGTAACAAAAGAAATAGGTTGTTTCATTTATTTTTGTTTATTATTAATTCTTTATCTTGTTTTTTGTGTATGTATTATTTTATCTATTTTTCGCGATTAAAATTGCACATTTTTTACAGTTAACCTCACTTTTTAATGAAATTAAATTTAACTTAAAAGTTAATTTCATTATTTTAGTTGACATTTTAGTTGTTAATTTATTAATTAAATTATAATAATAAAAGGAGTTTGTTCCTTTTTTAAGTCAATTTAATTTAAAAGTATCAATTTGTATTTCATTTGAATTTTTTTATTTTTAAGAATTCATCAAATAAATAGCTAATAAAAGTAGTAAGTTGTTTTGTTTCTTTTTTTGTTTATCAATTTGTTCACATACTTTCTTTAATTTTTAATTGTTCTTTCAATTGTGTACCTTGTATAATTTATTCAGAGATCGCCATGAAAATAACCTTGATGCTGGCATGGCGTTAAAAAGTGAATAAATAAATAAATATTTATTAAAAAAATATATATATATTTAAAAAATAAAAAATAAATTTTATTGTATTAATTTTGTGCAACTAACAAGATTTTACACCATAATCCGCACAGATGACGTAAAGCGATGGCGTAGGTTTTGCGCAGTGGCCTCGTTGTGATGATTTTGCCGCTGTTTTGTTTCTGTGGTAGATCACGCAGGAGGAGGGCGAGTTCATGATCACGTTCCCGTACGGATATCACGCCGGATTCAACCACGGCTTCAACTGCGCCGAGTCCACGAACTTCGCAACCCTGCGCTGGATCGACTACGGCAAGATGGCCACGCAGGTGAGCGCGAGTTTAGCTCGACAGACGACAGACCCAGCGGTTCACTGCACGACTCACTTCAGTCACTGCGCCTTTCTCACACTCATTCTTGTGTTTTGTTCTTTTGTGCTTTCGTTGATTCTTTGCGCCTGATTTATTTGCTCGTTCATTCATCCTTTCATTTGCTGCCTTTGTTTGCTCGTTCACATCCCTTCACGTTTTTTTCCTTTCTTATGGGTTTTGTACATTTTTGTTTGTTTTTCTTTTCATTTTCCCTTTTCATTTGTTATTCTTTTTGCTTGTCATTTTCGTTCTTTATTTTTGTTTGTGCTTTCTTTTCATTTTCTTTTTGTTTGTTCTTTCTTTTTGATTGTTCTTTTTGTTTCTTTTTGTTTGTTCTTTCTTTTTGATTGTTCTTTTTGTTTCTTTTTGTTTGTTCTTTCTTTTTGTTTGTCCTTTTCATTTCTTTTTTCTTTCTGTTTGTCTTTCATTTGTTCTTTTCATTTGTCCTTTTTGTTCTTTCTTTTTCTTTTTGTTTGTTCTTTTTTTGTTTGTCCTTTTCATTTCTTTTTCTTTCTGTTTGTCTTTCATTTGTTCTTTCTTTTAATTCTCTTTTTGTTTGTGCTTTTTCTTGTTTGTTTGTTTCTTTCTTTTCATTTGTCCTTTTTGTTCTTTCTTTTTATTTTTGTTTATTTTTTGTTTATTTCCTTTAATTTGTTCTGTTCTTTTCTTTTTGTTTGTTCTTTCTTTCTATTTGTCCTTTTCATAGTTTTTGTTTGTTTGTCCTTTTTGTTGTTTGTTTGTTTGTTTTTATTTTCTTTTGCCCTTTTCGTTTATTCTTTTTGCTTGTCATTTTCATTTGTTCTTTATTTTTGTTTGTCCTTTCTTTTCATTTTCTTTTTGTTTGTCCTTTTCATGATCTTTCTTTATTGTTTCTTTTTGATTGTTTTTGTTTGTCCTTTTCATTACTTTTTTCTTTCTGTTTGTCTTTCATTTGTTCTTTCTTTTCATTTTTCTTTTTGTTTGTCCTTTTTCTTGTTTGTTTGTTTCTTTCTTTTCATTTGTCCTTTTTGTTCTTTCTTTTTCTTTTTGTTTCTTCTTTCTTTTTGTTTATTGCCTTTCATTTGTTCTTTGTTCTTTTATTTATATTTGTCCTTTTCATTGTTTTTTTTTTGTTCTTTTTGTTGTTTGTTTGTTTTTATTTTCTTTTGTCCTTTTCGTTTATTCTTTTTGCTTGTCATTTTCGTTTGTCCTTTCTTTTCATTCGTTTTTTTGTTTGTCCTTTTTGTTCTTTTGTTATTCTTTTTGTTTGTCCTTTTCTTTTGATATTTTTTGTTCCTTTTTGATTGTTCTTCTCTCTTTTTGTTTGTCCTTGTTTGTTTGTTCTTTTTGTGCGTCCTTTTCATTACTTTTTTATTTTTGTTTGTCGTTATTTAATTTGTTCTGTTCTTTTCTTTTTGTTTGTTCTTTCTTTCTATTTGTCCTTTTCATAGTTTTTGTTTGTTTTTATTTTCTTTTGCCCTTTTCGTTTATTCTTTTTGCTTGTCATTTTCATTTGTTCTTTATTTTTGTTTGTCCTTTCTTTTCATTTTCTTTTTGTTTGTCCTTTTCATGATCTTTCTTTATTGTTTCTTTTTGATTGTTTTTGTTTGTCCTTTTCATTACTTTTTTCTTTCTGTTTGTCTTTCATTTGTTCTTTCTTTTCATTTTTCTTTTTGTTTGTCCTTTTTCTTGTTTGTTTGTTTCTTTCTTTTCATTTGTCCTTTTTGTTCTTTCTTTTTCTTTTTGTTTCTTCTTTCTTTTTGTTTATTGCCTTTCATTTGTTCTTTGTTCTTTTATTTATATTTGTCCTTTTCATTGTTTTTTTTTTGTTCTTTTTGTTGTTTGTTTGTTTTTATTTTCTTTTGTCCTTTTCGTTTATTCTTTTTGCTTGTCATTTTCGTTTGTCCTTTCTTTTCATTAGTTTTTTTGTTTGTCCTTTTTGTTCTTTTGTTATTCTTTTTGTTTGTCCTTTTCTTTTGATATTTTTTGTTCCTTTTTGATTGTTCTTCTCTCTTTTTGTTTGTCCTTGTTTGTTTGTTCTTTTTGTGCGTCCTTTTCATTACTTTTTTATTTTTGTTTGTCGTTTTCGGCTGTTCTTTCGTTTTGATTGTTCTTTGTGTTTTTTTTGTTCTTTTTCTGTTCTTCCTCTCTTGCTAGCTTTATTTTGTTTGTCCTTCTCTCTCTCGTCTGCATGTATTGTAATGATTAGCGATGTGCTGAATGTGGGGTCACAGACGCGCGGCTAATTCAAGCTCATGAGCGGATCTTGTGTTTGAATCTCTCTCGCGTCGCTCTCAGTCCCACTCTTTATTTCAGTTCCTCTTCTACAGGCGTCTGACGGAGCGCCTCGTTAGCCAGAGATCTGGAAACCTGCACATTCATGACAAAACACTGATTTCTGGTCTGTTAAAGAATCTTTTATGTGCAATAGCAGTGTTGCTGATGCTGTGAACTTGCATATTTGTTAGATATACATTTTTATGCATGAAAAATTTACATTTTTTAATTGTGCCGTGAATGAATCTTTCAATCAGATTAAAAAAAAGCACATTAAAATCATTGTGATATTCACAATATTGCTTGATTTTCTATCATTGTGAATGTACTGTGAATAAATCGCCCATCACGCATGAGATCTCAGAGAAACTGGTAATAATCCACCTGCAGCGGCTCATGTAATGGCCAGACCGGGTCTAGAGAGAGAGACACGATGAGTTTACAGAGTTATTAACATGTTCATCTCCGATATGAGACGCAGCTTCATTGCTCTGGTGTCTTCAGAGGCCTGTGATTGTTTCTCTCTCCATTTCCATTTATTGGTTTAGCAGTGAGAAATTCAGCAATAAAAGAGATTGATCTCAGAGAGTTCAGTGTCAAAATAATTGTTTTTGTTCTTTTTTCAACCTTATTTTACGGTGTAAAAACTTTTATACTCACTTTTTATTCACTTTTTATACATATCTTTAATTCTTTTTTTTTCTTTCATTTTAAATTTATATATTCACTACAATGCGAAACTTTGACATTTTTTAAGGCAAGGATGCATTAAATTGATCAAAAGCTAAAGTAAAGACATTTACAATCTTACAAAAGATTTCTGTTTAAAATAAATGCTATTCTTTTGAGCTTTCTATTTATCAAAGAATCCTGAAAAATTAAGCTTTGCATTATGGGAATAAGTTACATTTTAAAAAAGTTATTTTAAATAGTAATAATATTTTACAATTTTTGATCAAATTAATGCAGCTTTGGGACCATAAGAGACTTCTTTCAAAAACAGAAAAAAATATTGCCTCAAACTTTTAAACCGTAGTGCATATATATATATATATATATATAT
>NW_015549649.1:127827-130686 GCF_001515605.1 Sinocyclocheilus anshuiensis
AACATTTTATGCGTTTTATTTTTATTAATTTATACTATTATTTTTATATTTATTAGTTTTAACTTATATTACTTTAAATTATTATGCATTATTTTATATTACTCATTTAATTTACTTATATATATATTTATAAATATATGCTTTTTATATGCTTTTTTCCAGTTTTATTTTTCATTGTTGCAGTCTAAAATAATCACAATACATACTTTTTCTTTTTTAAACAGATTTTGAAACACACACACACACACACACACACACATATGTATCTGCCTATTGTCACAATTTTTGCTAAAGAAATGTAGAAGTGTTTTGGAAACAGCTGAGTCTCAGTTACGCTCCTGAAAAATGTTCACAGCATGATTGTACTTTTAGTTTTGGTTGGTTCCTCTCCTCAGCGCCGCTTGTTTTCCAGGTGGAGTCGGATCCTTCCAGTCGGGCTGGAATTGCATTTCTGAGCATAATATGGCAAGCCCTGGAGTTACTCTGTGAGACATTGACATTTCAGAGTGAAGAATAGCGCTTGTTGCCGTTATTATGCCCACACACACACACACACACACACAGGGTTTGCCGTGTTTGTCTTCACTTCAGCTGCAGAATGTTTCTGGTAATTGAACAGCAGCTCCGGCGCGGCGCAGGAAATAACGGCTCGATGTAATACAGCCAACTGCAGCTCGCAGGAAAATGACTTTCATTTCCATCCGTCTCTCTCTCGCTGTTGACTGAGAGATGTTGATTTGTGTGTTTTTCACTTCGGTCCACGCCGCGCAAACTCTGCGATTAAAAGCGTGTTTTTTTCCCTTCCAGTCGTCGGCGCTGATGATTTAATAATCTCACGTCTGCGCACCTGCATGAAGACTTATTTAATCTAATCATTACGTCTCGTCTCCATCGCCTTCGTTTTCCTTTCAATCGATGTTTCAGACACGACTCCCATGATGCAGTTCATTTGATTCTCATCTGTTATACAGTTTCATCTTTTTGAACCCCAATATTTTGTAGTTTTTAAGGTCCTTAAATTTTAAGTGAATTTGCATATATATTATAAAAACACATAATATTTTGTTGTCATTGAAATATTCTACTTCAAATTTACTTTAAATCTGCTCCTAGCAAATTTATTTAAAAGTACTTATGTATTTAAATAATCTACATTGAATGTTTTGTATTTAAATATTTGTATTAATGTGTAGTATTATTTTTTAATGTATTTTATTTTAATTTAGATTACCTTGTATTATTCTTTTAATTTAAATATATTAATTTATATATTTGTGTGTTAGATATATTTGTTTAATTTGCATAGTATTAATTTTTATAGTATTTTATTTTATAATAATGAATGTGTATTAATATTACATTAATTATGCTAATATTTATTCATCATTATTAATACATTAATATTTTTAATATATAATATTTATAAATATTTAACACATTTTAAATTAATTTACATTTTATTCATATTACTCTAGATTGTTCTTTTAATCTCAAAACTGAAGGCCAAAAATAAAATGAAAAATGCGTGCAAAAGTGTATGTTTAAACTGAATAATATAATGCAATATAAATTAAAATTAATACATTTTTAAAAATTATACTATACAACAATACAAAGAAATAAATAAATACAATTTTTTTTGTGCTGATTAGCCCCGCCCTCCCTGGAATCTCATTGGTCTACAATATCACTCCTCATAGTTGTGCACTAAACTTTAAATTCATTCTTATTGGCCGTCATTGTGTCACATCATATATCATGCAGTCAGAACTGTTTTACAATTGTTGACTTTAAAGTTGTTGGTTCTCGTTTGTCTTCTGCAGTGCACGTGCCGTAAGGACATGGTGAAGATATCCATGGATGTCTTCGTTCGCTGTCTGCAGCCTGACCGCTATGAGCTGTGGAAACAGGGGAAAGACAACACGGTCCTGGACCACCTGAAACCCACGAGCCTCACCAGCTCCAAGCTGGAGCACTGGAGGAAAACCAGAGTCACGTACAGAGAGAAGCTCCTGCGCAGGTGCCCACAATTTTCAGTGTTTTATTTTGTTGCGGCAAAAATCTGCTAGTTGGCCTTTATTGTTGATTTTAGAAAATAATTTTCGTCAGTCCCCTGAAAAAAAAAAAAAACATGCTTTGTGGAAACTTGTTTTGTTTTAACATGTCACCACGAAAATTTTCGTAAGTAGTGAGTATACTATGTGCTTTTAACGCAAAACATTGTTAAATTGCTCATAGTATCTTATTGGAATGATAAAAGTAAAAAGTCGAGATGTAGGAATGACACGTTACAATGACGTTTATGGTCAGATATAGTAGTGCTGGGCGGTATACCGGTTCATGCCGAATACCGGTGTTTATTTTTGTTATGATATGAATGTTTAAAATACCGCAATACCGGTGTATGTCGCTTAAACAACGTTTGGAACGCGACACTGTTTGAAAGGGGTCCCTTTTCACTGTTGCACTGTGGTGAGGAAACAGCTGTATGTGTTACTAAGCGTGAAAGTTCCGAAACTGAAGCTGTAGAACTAATAGAACGTGATGACACAGAAGAACTCATCCACAATATCCACATTGACCACCACAAATATCCACCGCCCCCTGCCATCAGCTCCCACGTCTCACACACACGAGCACGACTTTAGCACTAGATTTAGCAACTTTCAGACCCTTTTAGCGGCTTTTTTTCCATAGAATATTCATACTGACAAACCTAGCGACTTATTTGGATAAACGTTAGCTGTGGTTCAGTTGGAAGATTTCACCAGTGCTGTCCCGCGAACGCGAGGTCTGACTTTCCCGGAGAAGTGTCTCCTCTCTCGTGTGTGTTCTGTGCAGTGAGCGGCAGAGAAGCAG
>NW_015549649.1:130888-137579 GCF_001515605.1 Sinocyclocheilus anshuiensis
GTGAAACCGGTATAATTTTGAAAAATGCCGTGATATAAATTTTTGGTCATACCGCCCAGCACTAATATATAGTAATAGTACAGCTATTGTAATACAGAAAAAATGGAATTTATGGTATTTTTTTTGTTACTGGTCAAAAAACGTTTCGTTTTAACAATGTCTCTGTGAAAATTTGCCATGGATGTGAAATTACTTTTATTGTTAGAATTTTAATAAATAGAATTTTATCAAGTCAGAAAACTTGGTTTGAAATAAAAGTTATCCATTTT
This sequence comes from Sinocyclocheilus anshuiensis, assembly GCF_001515605.1. Classification (NCBI taxonomy): domain Eukaryota; kingdom Metazoa; phylum Chordata; class Actinopteri; order Cypriniformes; family Cyprinidae; genus Sinocyclocheilus; species Sinocyclocheilus anshuiensis. Next base: position 131,158 of record NW_015549649.1, read on the forward strand.
GTTTGTTCTTCATAGAGCTCACGCAAACTTTTTTTCCGGTGGAAAAACATCATGGTTTCATTTTAATGATTTTAATTCATTTTGAATCGTAACAAGTAAAAACTATCAAGAGGGAAACGTTTGGGTTGAAATAAAAGTTCATTATTCATTGCGTTGTTTTTTTTTTTTTTTTGAAGTGCTTAGGCAAAGTTTTTATCGACCTTTACTGTTCGAATTGTAATAAATAAAAAAACTATCAAGCGAAAAGTTTTTGGGTTGAAATAAACGCTTGTTATCCGTTTATGTTGCTTTTTTGTAGAGCTCAGGTGAAGTTTTTATTAACCTTTGACCTTTACTGTTAGTATCGTAACAAAAAAACTACCAAGCAGGAAACGTTTGGATTGAAATAAAAGTTTATCTATTTGCATTGTTTTTTTTTTTATAGAGCTTAGGCAAAGTTTTTATTAACCTTTGACCTTTACTGTTCGAATCATAACAAATAAAAGCTATCAAATGGGATAACATTTGGTTTTAAATAAAAGTTCGTTATCCATTTGCAATGTTTTTTGTAGACCTCTGCAAGGTTTTTATTGACAATTCACCTTTAATTTTCGAATCGTAATACATAAATCTATGAAGTGGGAAAATGTTGTGTTTGCGTTGTCGTTGTTTTTTTCGTAGAGCTTAGGCAAAGTTTTTATTGACCTGTTACCTGAATTGTAAAATTTGCTTGAATTGTAATAAATAAAAAGTATCAAGCAGGAAACGTTTTGTTTAAAATAAAAGTTTATCTATTTGCGATGTTTTTTGTAGACCTCTGCAAGGTTTTTATTGACATTTCACCTTAAATTTTCAAATCGTAATACTTTTTTTACTCATTTTTACTTTTAATACTAATTTGTGTTTGCGTTGTTGTTGTTGTTGTTTTTTCGTGGAGCTTAGGCAAAGTTTTTATTGACCTGTTACCTGAATTAATAAATAAAAAGTATCAAGCAGGAAACCTTTTGTTTAAAATAAAAGTTTATCCATTAGCGTTGTTTTTTGTAGAGCTCCAACAAAGTTTTTATTGATTTTTGACCATTACAGTTCAAATCATAATAAATAAAAACTATGAAGTGGGAAATGTGTGAGTTGAAATAATTTTGTTATCCGTTTGCGTTGTTTTTTTGTTTTTTTTCGTAGAGCTCAGGCGAGGATGAAACAGTTCCGGCGTCTGAAGCTGGAGGAGGTGAAGGTCCTGGCGGAGGAGGGAGTGGAGCTGGATATGAGTGAGTATCTACGTAAGGTGGAGGAGCGCGAGCAGCAGCGACGGCAGCAAAGGGACGAGCGCATGGCGCGGGAGGCGCTCCTCACGCTGGAGGCGCTAGAGAGGGAGGAGCAGGAGCAGGCGGAAGCGGAAGCGGCGCTTCGGGAAGAAGGTAAAGGGGGTGAACTTTTAACATATAGAAACCACCCCATAAACCCTAGCAACCACATAGTAACACGCCTTGTTATTACTGAACGTGTGATGGTATTTGCTTGCCATTCCTCCATCTTTGTTGTTGTTCAGCCGGTGAAGACAGAAAAACAGATTCCCAGGATCCTCCGCCGGAAAACAGAGAGGAGGAGAAGAAGAAGAAGAAGAAGAAAAAGAAGAAGCCAAAGCATCCCGACGAGCTCTCCTTCCAGCAGGTGTTTGAGCATTTCGCTTCCAGCGACATTGAGAGTAATGGAGCCACTCCCGGCCTGCAGGTCAGCGCTGTCTCTCATCCCAAAAGGGTTTTTAGGGGATTTTAAACGTTGAGGTAAATTATCGTTAAATGTTTTTGTTCTCAGCCAAGTCCCTTCACGAAGCTGAAGAAGAAAGTTGAGGTAAAGAAGAGTCGAAGACATCCGTTCAGCAAGCCGCCCATGCGCTCTCCTCACTCCATAGTCAAACAGGAAGCCTCCAGCGACGAGGGTGAGTACTGCTTTCATGACGTCATTAACGATAAACAGTAAGCGCGATGTACTTTAAGTATGAAATTGAAATTAATGCTTAATATTTTGGGCCTCATTCATGAAACGCAAGCAGATTTCTGTGTAATTTGTTCGGAAAAACATTATTAATAATCATATATTAATAAATTAAATTTCAGTGTAACATTTTATGTAAGATCGGATTTACAAAAGATTTTCGTGAACTTGTTTTGCTCATGTTTCGAGTGAATTTCATAATGACGTCCTTAAAATGACATTCATAAAGCCATTCTTGCATGCACAGAAACGTTTTTGTTAAATATATTCAAAATAACTTGCAAAATATTATGATTTTAAGGTTATTCGTAATATTTTTTAAATTGTTCGTAGAGCTACGCGTGTTTTTTAAATGTAGTTTGTAATAATGTCCGTAAAATGGAATGTTTGTAAAGTGTTGTTGCATAGTTCATTGAATTTAATGCAGAAAATTGTATTAGAATAGTTTTACGAAAAATTTTGATGAATTAATTTTGCTCGTTTCAAATTAAGTTCGTAATGACATTTTTAAAATCAACTGTTGTGTGTAAATTTGTTTATAAACCCATTCTTGCATACACAGAAAATAGTTTTTCTAATCTTTCAAAAATTACATTTGCAATAACGTACGAAAAGTCTGATGATGTTCTTACAACTCTGCGTAAAATGTGCATAAATTGAATGCGGCAATTTATCCAAAAATAACTTTTTATGAAAGATTTACTGGAATTCGTTTTGCTCCTCATGCATAGATAGCGTTCGCAATGGCAGTCATGAAATCAAATGATATTTTAAAATTGTTCGTAAAGCTATTGTTAAATTGCATGTTTTGCTTGTTTTTTTAAAAATGTAGTTTGTAATAATGCCAGTAAAATCAATGATGTTCATAAACTATTCATGCATAATTAATTGAATTTAATGAAGAAATTTTTGTTAGTATAGTGTTCCAAAAAAATTACATTAATTCATTTTGAAAGTTCTTAGTGACATCAGATGACTTATGAAAATGTTTATGGAGCCATTCTTGCATGCACAGAAACTCGTTTTTCCTCATGTTTCAAAAATTATATTTGAAATAATGTACGAAAAAACTAATGATGTTTAAATTTTAATTAGACAATTTTTAAATTGTTCATAAAGCTGCTCTTGAATTACATATTTTTTGTCCATATAATCCAGTAATGTCCATTAAAAAAATTGAATGACATTAGTAAAAACATTCTTGCTTAAATTTTTGAATTTGCATTAGAATAGTTTTATGAAAAATGTATGCAAAATTGTCTTGCTAGTTTCATAAATGACCATAAAATTTGTAGTCGTAAAATCATAAAGTCGTAAAATCGAATGACGTTTGTAGAATTGTTTGTAAAAAAACATCCTATGTAAATTTAAATCTGTGACATTTCATTGTTTCATGAGTGAACTTCATAATGATGTTCTTTAAAGATGAAAAAAAAAAAAGTATGTAAATTTGTATGTTATTTTTTAAATTGGTGAAAATTATTTGTTAATTTATGGAAGAAAGGTTTTAGAAACGATTTGTAAATTTGTTTTACTAGCTTCTTGAATGAGGCCCGTAAATTGGATGCAAGTTAACAATGCAAGTTATTAAATTACAATATTCAGCAATTGTTATCACATGGAGTTCAGGAGAGCAAAAGAAACTTTGCACCCTGGGTAAATGTCTGATGGCATATTTTCCACTGAAGAAAAAGATGTTAAAAGTTATGTTTTTACACTATGAATGTTTCTAGAACATTTTAGGCCGGCGTTTCATTTCAGAGTGTTCGGGTTTGATGGCGAGATGTTGTTTTGTGTTTGTTTGTTTGTTGTGAAAGTGTACACTCGCGAGCACAAAGAGCAAAAGCAATAAAGTATGAAAGAAAGCAGCCACAAACAATCAGCGCTTTATAAGACGGGGCGGGTGAAAGATGGTTATTGATTTGTCTGTGCTGTGAGTTATGAAGAGACAGACAGCTGTAAACCCGCACCACCCGCTGTCACTGTAGGGGGCAAAATACAGGACAGAGGGGCATCAAATCTCTCCAAAAATACATCTTCACCTGCTGTCTGTAGAGTCACGGCTCAGAGGAAGAGGACAACACTCATACTGAGCCATGTTTCACTTCTATCTGATTAATTTACCTCTAAACTATGTGCATTTTCAGTGCTTATGAGGCAGAATCGCATTAAAATTCTTCTTATTTAGCTTCTGCACATTTTACAATTATTGTTGCATCTGTCTGTCTAGACATCTAAATATCTGTCAGTTTGTCTAAAGATTTGTCTGTCTGTCTAAATATCTATCTATTTCGTTCGATCAGTCATTCTATCTATATTTCTATCTATCTATCTATCTATCTATCGTTTGTTCGTTCGTTCATTCAGCCTATCTATCTATCTATCGTCCATTTGTTCCTTCTATCTATCTATCTATCTATCTATCTATCTATGTATCTATCTATCTATCTGTCGTTCGTTCGTTCATTGTATTTTCTATCTATCTATCTATCTATCTATCTATCATCTGTCATTCGTTCATTGTATTTTCTGTCTATCTATCTATCTATCTATCTATCTATCTATCTATCGGACAGCCTCTCACTATTCTGGGCAGCACTGGACCCGTTCTGGTGTTTGAGAAAATATTATTCAAATTCTGCAAGTATGTCTAATATAAAGATCTCAGTGTTTTATATTTTGCTTAGTGCAAACACTAATTTAAATTTTATAAATGAATTAAGGAAAATAATTTACTATCTATTGATCTATCTATCTATCTATCTATCTATCTATCTATCTTCTATCGTTCGTTCGATCGTTCATTCGTTCGTTCAGTCATTCTATCTATCTATCTATCTATCTGATAAGACTGTCTACTGACAAGCTACGCAAAATCGCAGGCGATTCATTGCCGATTATGAACGCGATTTTGCGTAGCTTGTCAGTGATTTACGGCTCTGTGAAGTAAATGCCGCTCCATCTGAAAGCACAAGCTGGAGATTTACTACTAATCACAGAACCGGCTTTACTGACAATACTGACGCATTCGATTTTTTGCACAGCCCTAGCTGTAGTGTGTATCTCTGATGTGATTCTCACACACGTCATCTCGCTCTGTGTTTCTGTAGAGCTGTACTCTGGACTGCCTGTAGGTGGCGGCGTTCAGCCGGAGGCCAAGAAGTCCGAGGAAAGCGCGCTGTGGCAGAACCGTTTGCCAAACTTCCTGGCCGAGAAACAGTTCAACGCTGCGATGGCGACCATCGAGCCGCACTGCGCCGTCTGCACGCTCTTCTGTCCGTACACACAGGTAATGCACTGAGCGCTACTACAGTATCAAAATACTGAAATAGTATGTAATCAATACATAATAGTATATCATAATACATAATCAGACTTTTGACTATCAGCACAAAGTCTGGTCCACTTCAATGCTTTTTTTAACCAAAAACTGCCCGATTGAAGTGGAAGTTGTTTTAAATCCGTGTTTATTTCTCTTTGGTTTAGCATGCTCTCCTCTCTCTTGTGTTTTTGTGCGTGTTTAGCGCGTTAAGGACCCCTTCCACCTCTCAGACACGTCCGGTCTGGTGTTGCGGGTCGGCTGTCACACGCGTCCGCTGGTTCCAGAGATGTGCTTCAGCGCGGGTGCCGAGAACACCGAACCGCTGCCGTCGAACTCCCACATCGGTGACGACGGCACCAGCGTCCTGCTGTCCTGCGGGAGCTGCGGCCTACAGGTCCACGCCAGTGAGTAACACACCTCACATGTGCTTCTCATGATGCAAAGAGACTTATCACAGCGTTAATGTGTTAAGCTAAAGGCCAGTTCACACAGAACATGTTTTTGAATTACAGTGCACTGGCATTTAATCATTTTTCTGTACAAATGTGCTTGATGGACGCCTTTGACTTGTTACTTCATGCCTTACTGCTTTTTTAGGTTTATACTATTGTTTGATACTTTAATACTGATGCATAAAAAGGTTAATTCATTATTACATTTTTATTACATTTTACAAAAAAAGTTTCTGTTTTAATAAATGCATTTTTTGTCAAGACAAATGAGACAGAATCAGCCGTTGTGAATGGTGTGGCCAACCTAACCCCGCCCCTGTGTTAATTGTGTCAAATATTTTTAACGCTGTTAAACTGAAAAAATGAATCGCCTGCGATAATTTTGACAGCACTAATATATACATACATACATACATACATATATATATATATATATATATATATACAGTGGGTACGGAAAGTATTCAGACCCCCTTACATTTTTAACTCTTTGTTATATTGCAGCCATTTGCTAAAATCATTTAAGTTAATTTTTTTTTTCCTCATTAATGTACACACAGCACCCCATATTGACAGAAAAACACAGAATCGTTGACATTTTTGCAGATTTATTAAAAAAGAAAAACTGAAATATCACATGGTCCTAAGTATTCAGACCCTTTGCTCAGTATTTA
>NW_015549649.1:146016-150768 GCF_001515605.1 Sinocyclocheilus anshuiensis
TACGGCTCTGTGTAGTAAATGCCGCTCCATCTGAAAGCACAAGCTGGAGATTTACTACTAATCACAGAACCGGCTTTACTGACAATACTGACGCATTCGATTTTTTGCACAGCCCTAGCTGTAGTGTGTATCTCTGATGTGATTCTCACACACGTCATCTCGCTCTGTGTTTCTGTAGAGCTGTACTCTGGACTGCCTGTAGGTGGCGGCGTTCAGCCGGAGGCCAAGAAGTCCGAGGAAAGCGCGCTGTGGCAGAACCGTTTGCCAAACTTCCTGGCCGAGAAACAGTTCAACGCTGCGATGGCGACCATCGAGCCGCACTGCGCCGTCTGCACGCTCTTCTGTCCGTACACACAGGTAATGCACTGAGCGCTACTACAGTATCAAAATACTGAAATAGTATGTAATCAATACATAATAGTATATCATAATACATAATCAGACTTTTTGACTATCAGCACAAAGTCTGGTCCACTTCAATGCTTTTTTTAACCAAAAACTGCCCGATTGAAGTGGAAGTTGTTTTAAATCCGTGTTTATTTCTCTTTGGTTTAGCATGCTCTCCTCTCTCTTGTGTTTTTGTGCGTGTTTAGCCCGTTAAGGACCCCTTCCACCTCTCAGACACGTCCGGTCTGGTGACGCGGGTCCGCTGTCGCACGCGTCCGCTGGTTCCAGAGATGTGCTTCAGCACGGGTGCCGAGAACACCGAACCGCTGCCGTCGAACTCCCACATCGGTGACGACGGCACCAGCGTCCTGCTGTCCTGCGGGAGCTGCGGCCTACAGGTCCACGCCAGTGAGTAACACACCTCACATGTGCTTCTCATGATGCAAAGAGACTTATCACAGCGTTAATGTGTTAAGCTAAAGGCCAGTTCACACAGAACATGTTTTTGAATTACAGTGCACTGGCATTTAATCATTTTTCTGTACAAATGTGCTTGATGGACGCCTTTGACTTGTTACTTCATGCCTTACTGCTTTTTTAGGTTTATACTATTGTTTGATACTTTAATACTGATGCATAAAAAGGTTAATTCATTATTACATTTTTATTACATTTTACAAAAAAAGTTTCTGTTTTAATAAATGCATTTTTTGTCAAGACAAATGAGACAGAATCAGCCGTTGTGAATGGTGTGGCCAACCTAACCCCGCCCCTGTGTTAATTGTGTCAAATATTTTTAACGCTGTTAAACTGAAAAAATGAATCGCCTGCGATAATTTTGACAGCACTAATATATACATACATACATACATACATATATATATATATATATATATATATACAGTGGGTACGGAAAGTATTCATATATAGATCCTACAGAACCTTTTTTTGTAAAATGTATTTAAAAAGTCATAATAAATTAACCTAGAAATTATAATTAATAATAATAATAATAAATGATAATTAATATAATAATAAATACAGCCAATATCTATCCAAAAATTGGATCGATATTGAAAATGGTAAAAAACTATATATTTTATAAATAATATATATTTTAATATATTACCTTTATTTTTTTCCTGGTTATTTATTTATTTATTTTGTTTATTTATTGGTGTGTTGCCACTGTTTTTCCTAAAAGACATAAAATAAGTGTATTATAGACTATTATACTATATAATAATTATATAATACTAATATAAAATGTTAGTATTGTGTTAGTCTCTTGGCCTTCCTCCTAATAAAAGAAGTCAAAACTCTCCCATCTTTTCACGTCTGCACCTGTATCTCCAGCTGTTTGTTTGCCTCCTTCACACCAATCTGCATATTTCCGTCTGTGTTTGCTAATAAACGCCCTTGAATTCTGTCTTTATCTGGTCGCGAGAGCGTCTCACGGCGTCACTCCAGCCAATTTACCGTCAGTCAGGCTGAACTCCAGTTATTTATTTAGACGAGCACAGAAAAAAAACCTCCCGAAGAGGAAAACACAGACGAGAAAGCGGCTCGTTTCGCCGGTTTCTCTCCACGGCGCGAGTCTAAGCCGCGTAGCCAATTAGCCGCGAGTTCACCGAGGTGACGCCGCGCTCTGATTGGCCCGTTTATGCTTTAAGCGAAAATGACAGTTTAGACCAAACTATTTCAGTTTTCCTGCTGTTTTTGTGTTTTCCAGAAGCATCCGGCCGTGGTATTTGCCATCGGCTGACAATATGATTAGATTTACTCGCGAAAGAACGACGGATGAGCGTCAGCGTGCTAAAAACCGCTCGGTTTCGCTCAGATACCTTTTCGATGACTGTTTGTAAGTTCATTACGGCGAGTTGTTCAGATTTATGAAGTGCGATCGCTCTCACACGAGCCGTCACGCGTTCGTCTGCTTTTAGCAGCGCTAATCAGTTTACCGTCGCTCTGTTTTCACTCTGTCAAACTAATTCAAGTCGTCACTGTGTGTCAGAAGAATACTTGCTCATATTTTACCTGCGCTGCTGTCAGCTCCACTCAAGCTTTCTGAAAGAAGCACGGCTTATGAAACAGATATTTCTAGCTCGTAAATCTCACCCGATGACCCGCGTTCGATAGAAATAGCTGATATTTAATGTGCACCTGTGTTATGTGATACGTCATATCAGCTATATATTGATATATGTCATATCAGTTATATATTAGTGCACCAGATACGGTAAACAGTTACAGTTACTGTATTAATTAGTGGAAGCATTGTTCATGCAACTCTTATTAAAACTACAATAATAATTATTATTAGTATTATTGTTATATTTTTGTACATTTAACTATTTCTTTGTTCATTTTTATTTTTTTGGTCATTTATTAATTCATTTTGTATATTATTGTCTTCTATTGTTTGTTCTTGTGGTTTTTTTATTTTCTTTTGTTTATTCTTAATTTGGTTCTTTTTATATTTTTTGTCATTCTTTTTGTTTTGTCACTCATTTCTTCCATTCTATACTTTGTTCTTTTTTTCTTTTGTTTATTTATTTATTTAGTTTCTGCTTAATTAGCTTTTTTGTCTTTATTTGTCTATTCTTTCTTTCTTTCTCTTTTTGTTATTCTCATATTTTGTTCTCACTGTTTTCTTTTCCCCCTTTTGTTTACTTGTTTAGTTGTTTTTTTCCCCTTTCATTTCTCCCTATTGCTTGTTCTTGTGGTTTTTTTATTTTCTTTTGTTTATTCTAAATTTGGTTCTTTTTATATTTTTTGTCATTCTTTTTGTTTTGTCACTCATTTCTTCCATTCTATACTTTGTTCTTTTGTTTATTTATTTATTTCGTTTCTGCTTAATTAGCTTTTTTGTCTTTATTTGTCTATTCTTTCTTTCTTTCTCTTTTTGTTATTCTCATATTTTGTTCTCACTGTTTTCTTTTCCCCCTTTTGTTTACTTGTTTAGTTGTTTTTTTCCCCTTTCATTTCTCCTTAATTTGTATCTTTTTTATTCTTTTCTTTTTGTTTTTGTGTCACTCGTTTCTTCCATTCTATATTTTGTTCTTTATTTTTTTCTTTTATTTGTGGTTATTTTGGTGCTTTTTTATCTTACCTTTTGTTCTTTTTCTTTAATAATAATAATGCTAATAGTTTAAGTATGATCATTTTATGTATGTATATGTTATTTATTTTGTTTGCTTTTTGTTTACTTTCTTTCTGCTTAATTAGTTTGTTGTCTTTATTTGTCTGCCATTCTTTCTTTCTCTTTTTGTAATTGAATGAATGAATAATGCCGTTTATATTGTCATATTTTATATTCATTAGTTAACTTTTTATTAGTTTATTCTTTTTTTTTCTTTCATTTCTCCTTAATTTGGATCTATTCTATTTATTTTGTCTTTTTTTTCATTCTTTCACTCTTTTTTGTTTCTTTTTTGTCTTTAAAGTTTTTCTTTCATTTGTTTTTTCTTTAATAATAATAAATATATTACTATTATCACTTTTATTTATATATGCATTATGTAATTTGTTTGTGTTTGTCTTTGTTTTTTATTCTTTTGTTTCAGCTTTTTTTGTTAATTTTTAATTTGTGTCTTTTTCGTCTGTCATTTGTTTTTCATTTTTTCTTTTTGTTATTCTCATATTTTATTTATATTCATCTGTCTTTATTTTATTTGTTTATGCTTTGTTTTTGTATAATTTTAATATAATAATACTTTTTTCACAAATATTTTAAAGGAAAAAAATCATTTCTTTAATCAGTTTACTCTTAACTTGGTTTAATTTAATTAATAAGCCACTCAAGGCTGTATGCAATAGAGGTTTTACTGCATCAAAGCCCCTTTCCTATAGTAAAAAATCCCTTTACTATAGTAAAATCACTAAATTTTGACCTCAAGTGGCTTAGTGCTTTCATTTACTGTCTCCATGCCGTGAGCTTCCCGCGGCTCCCCGGAGGTGTTTGAAACGCTCAGATTCCCTCGACTTCCTCTTACAGAGGCGACAGCGAACCACCGACCCGAATGAACAAAACAACAACAGCAGCATCTCCAGCTTGTTTGCTTTCCAAAGGCTTGAAGAAAGGGCCGTGAAGTGAAAGACAGCTTGTTAGTCGACGCTGTCTTTTCCTCCTCGCTTCTCCATGCTATTTTGGGTTTTTGCTAAGCGCTCGTACGCTTGAACTCACTCGCAGCGCTTATGAAAATGGCTCGCCAGAACATGTGCGCGTGTCGCATATTAAACTAATGCCCGGAGGCCGTGTGTGTATCCCGTCCTCCATTACGGCTCCAGCTGGGCTCGGCCGCGCCGCCCCGCTGCTCGTGTTTACCTGCAGAAAGCTGCTGATTTCGATAAGGCGGGAAGAGC
>NW_015549649.1:150803-152731 GCF_001515605.1 Sinocyclocheilus anshuiensis
GAAGAGCGGCAAATGACAGCGTGTCAACAGCAGCTTTCACCTCCGGTGCGCGCGATATCACGGTGCATTTTCCTGACGCGCGCTCGCAGGGAGTCCGCGGTAATTACCAGAGATTGTCTTACTATAGGGAGATGAGAGCAGTGTTGCCAGATTGGATGGACGATTTCCAGCCCAAAAGCTCACAAAAACACGCCCAAAACTTTACCTGTCAACAAGGTTGATAAGGACCATTTTTAACTCCTTAAAACAAAATAATGATGACACAATAATATAAATATAACGTTGGATAAATTTCCCAGGTAAACTGATCAAATCGGGGCAAATAGCCTACATTAAAGAGAATTAGGCTACCGAACATGAATAAAATATGCAACCAGACACCGTCAAAACGGCAATCAAGAAATTAACCAATAGCAGTTTTCAAGGATTTATCAATCTGGACCGTTTAAAAGATAAAAGACAGGATTGTATAAACCGACATATTTAGTTTCGGTTTTGATTAATTAATTCAAATGTGCTCTGATTTCGAAGTTGCAGTGATAGAGCCTTCGGGTCATCTCACTCCACAATAATTCATGTTTTGAGAGTTGAGTCACTCTCCCACTCTTTATATTTAGGCATTGTGATTACTTGAATATACAGTCATACTACATTGAAAATTAGATGCGTTATAACTTATCACGCTAAAAACATAACGTCTGTCTGCTGAGCCCTCGTGATAAGTGCGGCTGTCGACGTTTACATCAGCACCAGCGCCTCTGCAGTGTGTGTGTGTGTGTGTGTGTGTGTAGTAACGTTATGATGACTGATTGGATGCAGTATACATACTTGGGCTTGTTTTGTTAAACAATTAGCCTATGCAATTTATATGTTTGAAAACTGCCAAACTGACCCCCAAACCAGCCCAAATTTTGTCCAGCCGCCCAAGCCTATTGGAACCCGTCCAATCTGGCAACCCTGGATGAGAGGGTCTGTATTACTTACTATTCACCTTTTTCTTCCCGTAAAAATGGGCGCGGCCATTTGTCAATTCTATGGGACTGACTTCCAGTCTCATCCGCATCCAGCTATTTTTAGCTGTACAAAACAGTTAGTTTTGCTGCTTGATATTGAAAATTGTCTTATCATATTATTTTAATGTATTATCTTAATTATGAACACACTGGTTTGGACGAAACCAGAATCACTCAAAGGATGGACGATCTGACAGGATTGAGTGACTCACATCTATAGAGAAACCTAAAGTGTATAGTAAAGAGAAACTCACCTGTGTCTATCTAGTCATGAAGATGTATATATATTTCAGTGTCAGCAGGCAACTATTTTTACAGCTACATGAACTGGGCCAAAAAAAAAAAAAGAAAGAAAAGTTAAACATTCAATGTGATGGATATGTTATTTGAAGATGTATGTGTCATGTAACGATCAAACAAGATGATATTTTAAGCTCCTTGTGTAGCCGAATCTGTGCTGGTTTGAATTGGCCGTCTCCAGTTTTCCCTTTGTTTTTCCTCCAGGTAGCGCTGTGACATAATTGTGACGTGGCCCCTAAAAGGATCTATTAGGGAAAGCGTAACGGCTAACTTGGATCACGTGTGCATTAATAACCAATCACATTACAGCCTTGACGTCACTGAACTTCAGTCAGAGTTGTGCGACACTCAATCGCCGTTTACAGATACCATAGGAATGAATGAGAAATGCCGTAAGCTGTGTCTCACCTGTCGCAAAAAGTCAGTGACTTCTCTTATAAAATGGCAATTTTTCCAGTGTAAACTCAAAAAAATAGTTCAATTCAAAAGTATTGCTTAGTGTAAAACATGTTGGAGATTAGCCAATAGGCTGTCAATTAATTAAATGATAAGCTGTTTCCTCTAAAAAGCTGTTTATTCAGCGTAGTGAAGCCTCTCCTCCATTGACATCCATTT
>NW_015549649.1:152997-163128 GCF_001515605.1 Sinocyclocheilus anshuiensis
AGTTTGTTGTTTTACACACATGCACACAGACATTATTTCATACACGACATAGTCGTGAGATGCAAGAAACATCTGGCAAGAAATCTGTAGATGCGCCCATAACAACAAAAGACAATACTTCATTGAACCTTTCCTGATAAGAAGTGTGCGCTGCAAACGTGAGCATTTTTGAGGATCGTTTCTGTCCAGTCTGCTCGTTTTATCGCGTTTAACCACAGCTGTCGTCGGTTTTTTGTCTGGCAGTAGCAGCAGCTATGTGTTAAAATTTCAATTGGAGCCTGTACTACGTCGATTCTGGCACCCAATATCACAACAAGATGATATTTTAAGCTCCTTGTGTAGCCGAATCTGCGCTGGTTTGAATGGGCCGCCTCCAGTTTTCCCTTTGTTTTGCCTCCAGCTTCCTTGTGTAGCCGAATCTGTGCTGGTTTGAATTGGCCGTCTCCAGTTTTCCCTTTGTTTTTCCTCCAGGTAGCGCTGTGACATAATTGTGACGTGGCCCCTAAAAGGATCTATTAGGGAAAGCGTAACGGCTAACTTGGATCACGTGTGCATTAATAACCAATCACATTACAGCCTTGACGTCACTGAACTTCAGTCAGAGTTGTGCGACACTCAATCGCCGTTTACAGATACCATAGGAATGAATGAGAAGTGCTGTAAGCTGAAGCCCACCTCTCGCAAAAAGTCTGACTTCTCTTATAAAACAGCATTTTTTTTCACGGTAAACTCTAAAAATAGTTCAATCCAAAAGTGTCGTTTAGTGTAAAACATGTTGAAGATTAGCAGATAGGCTGTCGATTCATTAAATGATACGCAGTTTCCTCTAAAAAGCTGTTTATTCAGCGTAGTGAAGCCTCTCCTCCATTGACATCCATTCAAAAAAACAGCCTCTGGTAAACAAGTACTGGCAAACCGGAAGCGTTAGCATTAGCCATTGCGCTTTTTTGGCTAAAGGTTGCAGGCTTGCCTTCCAGTGGCTTTGTGGCTTCCGGTGTCCTCCGCTTCCAGCTATTTTTAGTTGTGCTCATTTTGCTTCTTGATATTGCAAACTTGTGTTTTTCCTCCATTGACATCCATTCAAAAAAACAGCCTCTGGTCTCCTTTCCCACTTACTGACAAACTGGAAGCATTAGCTTTAGCCGTTACGCTTTTTCGGCTAAAGGTTGCAGGCTTGCTTTCTAGTGGCTTTGGTAATTACGGGGAACGTCGGCTGCGACAAACACCATCTGATGACATTGGCGCTCTCGCGTGATGCTCAAGTCTCAAATGTGACGTATTCATTTTGTTTGCACTTTCTAAGCTTGTTTAATTGCTCCAAATCTAAAAAGTTATTTATTTATTTATTTTTATTTTATTTTTTTAAGAGTAATGATTTGAAACAGCCTTGCGACATCTTTAACTTGCGTTTTGATTTATTACCTGTGATTTGATTGGCTCATTAAAAGTGTGCTATGATGTTATTGGTTATTATTATTTGTCCCTGCCTAAAATTTAAGGTTTTAAAGTTTTCTTCATCGAAAATTACAAAATCTGTTTATTTTTTAAAGAAATGTACACCGCTGAATTGCGCACAATATATTTTTGTTTTTGTTAATTCGTTTGTTCTTTCATCATTGTGCCGTTTTCCTTCAGTTTTGATTTATTAATTGTGATTTGATTGGCTCGTTAAAGGTGTGCTATGATGTTATTGGTTATTATTATTTGTCCCCGCCTACATTATTTTTTTAAGTAACATACGCTAATGAATCGTACATATCATGTTTAATTTATTTTGGTTTTGTTTGCTTTTTTCCCCTTCATTCTTTGTTTTGTTTTGTTTGTTTTCTTTGGTTTTGTTCTTCCAATTGTTTCTTTTTGATTTTTGTTTTAATAAGTTTTTTTTTTTGCTCTCTTATTTTGTTTCTTTCATCTTGTATTATTTTTGCATTAAATGTAGGTGAATAAAGTTAAGTTAATAAACCTGTTTATTTATTTTTTATTACGTACACTAGTGAACTGTTCACAGTATGTTTAATATATTTTGTTTGGTTTGGTTTTACTTTCATTTTTTTATTAATTTGTTATTTTTTACATTCTTTCATTCTTTTATGCTTTTGTTTGTGCTTATTTTCTTTGTTTTTTACTTAGAACGCGGCTCAACCAATCAGAATCAAGGAGCGGAACTCTCAGTTTTATAAAACTCTATATGGCACATTTATTGTTGCGCTGAAGTGTTTTGTTCGTTATTGTGTTCATTGGTGTTGTTTATGGTCGCAGGCCTGCTGTTTGTGCAGTTTAAGAGGAGGAGCTTTGAAGAAAACCACAGATGACAGGTCTAATATCTCAAACTCTGTTTCTCTCATATCGCATGTCAATTACAAGAAGCTACGCGGCATCTGTTCATGCTCGTTTGCCAGACGAACTCTGCATATAAACCGTGCGTTTGGTGTCCCGTCCGCAGGTGGGTTCACGTGATCTGCGCCGTCGCTGTGGCCGAGGCTCGTTTCGTTAACGCTGTGGAGCGAGAGCCTGTGGACGTGACGGCCGTCCCCGACACCAGGAAGAGTCTGGTGAGTCAGGATGAAACCACACTCCTCCTCGTTATTTTACCACGTAATGTTTTAAAATGGAGATTTCTCTGTTTGTTCATTCGCTCGTTTGCGCCTCCTTTGATTTGTTCTGTTGTAGATGTTCGTGTTTTACATTTTTGTGTTTGTGCTTTTGTTTATTGTCTTTCCCTTTCGTTCTTTATTTTTTGTTCATATTGTAGCTTAGTTTATTTTTCTTGCTTTTTACATTTTTTTTCTTTCGTTTTTTTACTTTTTTGTTTGTTAATTCGTAAACGTTTCGTTAGTTTGTTCTGTTTCATTTGTGCTTTTGTTTTGTTTTTTGTTCATTACTGATTAGTTTTTCATTTTTGTTTTTCATACCTTATTTGTTTTTTCTTACGTTGTTTTTCTTTTTCGCTGTGTTCTTTTTTTTAACTTTTAGTTCGTCAATTTTTTTCTCATTCATTTGTTTGTTCTGTTCCATTTGTGCTTTTGTTTTTTTTTTTGTTCATTACTAGTTAGTTTGTTTTATTTTTGTTTTTCATTCCTTTCATTAGTTTTTTCTAGCATTGTTTTTCTTTTTCACTGTTTTGTTCTTTTTTTTTTTTACTTTTTTCGTTTGAGTTTGTAAATTTTTCGCTCGTTCATTTGTTTGTTCTGTTTCATTTGTGCTTTAGTTTTTTTGTTCATTCCTAATTAGTTTGTTTCATTTGTGTTTTTCGTTTCTTGTGTTTTTCTCTTTTTGCTGTTTTTTTTCCCCATTTTTGTTCATTTGTGTTTTTGATTTTTTTTGTTCATTCTTTGTTTCATTTGTTTTTCATTCCTTTTATTTGGTTTTTCTTTTGTTTAAATTTTTTAATTCTTTAGTTTTTTTTCTTTACTTTTGTTTGTTTTTTTTGTTTAGTAAATTTTTCGTTCATTCTTTTGTTTGCTCTCTGTTTCTTCCGTTCTTTCTGTTCTTTCATATGTGCATTCATTTTTTTGTTGTTTGCTTCTTGTTTTTTTTCTCTTTAATGATTTCTTTATTTTGTTTGTTCTTTTTACTTTCATTTAATTAATTTAATTTAATTTTGTATTGTTTTCACTTCGCTTTCATTTGTTTATTCTTTTACTTAATGGCCTTTTCTTAGTTTTTTTTTTCTTAGATTGTTTCATTCTTTTTGTTCTTTTGTTGGTATTTTTATACTTTTAGTTTCTTTGTTAATTTTTCGTTCATTCTTTTGTTTCTTTTCATTCACTGTTTCTGTTTCCGTCATTTTTTTATTCTTTCATTTGTGCTTTATTTCTTTTCTAATTTGTTTGTCTTTATTTTATCTATTTATTTTTTCTTTTGTTTCTGCTTGTTTCTTTCATTATTTCTTTCGTTTTGTTCTTTCCATTCATTCATGGTATTTTTTTTTTTTTCAGTTTTTAGTTAATTTCTTTTGCTTAATTTCTTTTGTTCTTTCATGTTTGTTTCTTGCTTTTGTCTTTCTTTCATTCATTCGTTCTTTAATTTCTCACTTGTTTCATTCATTATTCTAATTCTTTCATTGATATTTTTTAGTTTTTGGCTTCTTTAGTTTGTTTTCATCAATTCGTTCATTTTTCTCTCATTCATTATTTTGTGTTTTCTTTTTTTTCTTTGTTCATTATTTAGTTTCTTTCTTTTGCCTTTTTCGTTCTTTCACTCTTTCTTTACTCTGTTTTTTCTTTCATTTGTATTTTCATGTTTTATTGTTGTCATTCTCCCTCTCTCTTTCTCAGAGGATATGATGCATTATTAATGATGTGCAATGGCTGAATAATCAGGTGTCGTTCCTCACTGTGCTAAATGAGCTGCATTGATTATATAGGCAGGTTTCTTCTCCTCCGCCGTGCATCTGAACGCTGCTCAATGCATTTGTGCCGACAAATACACAACCCAGAGCATCTTCAGCACATGATGACATGAAAAACGTGCTTCGGCGAGACTCATAAACCTCTCGTACTGTTAATACGGCTGACTTGCGCTACCAGTCGCCATTAGCAAGCGGAAAAACCCAGGTTTGCTGGAAATCAGTGCAGTAACGAATGAACACCAAACATTTAGTTTCACTCTAGAACAAGAAACAGCGTCGTATTGTAGATTAAAAGGAGGCCGCTTTATCTGCCAGCTCTTGATGTATGAATGAATAACTGAGAGCTCGATGCTCATAAATCACGTATATTTTTTTCCCTTCTCTTGTCCATTGGCCTGTCTTGCGATCAATCCCTGGCGAATGATAAAGCAGAGGCTTTCACCGGCCGATGAAATATTTTGAGCCGGCACCTCATCGAAAGGCCGTCGTACATTACGGCCGCTTGGCCACAGGAGGCTGAAATGAAGTATTGACAATTTAATAAAGAATTTTTATTCCTGTCGATATCTGTCTGTGTGTGTATGTGTATGTGTGTGCGTTTGGAGGCGATTTATGCGGAAATGCAGGAGAAGAGGAGAGAGACGGGGATGAACGGACACAAAATGTTTCCATTTGAGAGGATATTAGAAAAAAAAAATGCTAAAATATCAACTGCTTTTATTTTCAAATGCACTCTCGTGCCACAAACTCAGCCCTAATTTCTGCGTAAGACTGTTTGTGTTCACTTTATTAGTAAATGTTCATCTTTGTAATCTTTCATCGGAGCTGCTGCTGCTGCGCTCTTGAAATGACTTTCGTTTTCAGCTGACACGTGAAAATAATGTTAGCCAAAAGCCAAATAGCTGCTTAGCATTGACTTAGCAAACTCAGGCCACATTCTGGTGTGAAACTGCCTTTTTCTGATGCGTAAAATCGCTTTTTCTCATTTAATATCTTATTACTAAATGTCTAGTTTTTCGTTCGTTCTTGTTCATTTGCTTGGTGTTTGTTTGTTTCGTTGTTTCTGTTCTCTTTTGTTTCTTGTTATTTTTTTATTTCATTTGGACTTTTGTTTGTTTTTGTTCAATCTTAATTTGTTTCTTGATGTTGTTTTTCAGTTCTTTCACTATTTCTGTCCTTCATTCTTTTCTCTATTTTTTTGTTCGGTTTTTTTCTTCAGTTCGTTAGGTTTCTACATTTGTTTTCATTTCATGTTCTTTTATTCTTTCATTATTTCTTTCTTTTACTTTGTTCTCTTTAGTTTTGTTCTTGCATTCGTTTTGTTTCATTCTTTTCTCTATTTTTTGTTTCTTTGTTTTGTTTTACTGTTTCCTTTCTACTTTTATGTTCATTCGTACTTATACTTGTTTTTCTTTATTTTGTTTTCATTCTTTTTCATGTAGTTTCCTTCCTTTGTTTCTTTTGCTGTTTGTTTAATTCATTTTTATTTAATTTGTTCATTGTTTTTTTCTCCATATTTTTGTTCCTTTCTTTTAGTTCGTTTCCCTTCTACTTGGCTCGTTTCGTTAACGCTGTGGAGCGAGAGCCTGTGGACGTGACTGCCGTCCCCGACACCAGGAAGAGTCTGGTGAGTCAAGACACACAGATGAAATGAAAATCCTCCTTTTCTTTCTTTGTTCATTCTGTGTTTTGCTTCGTTTTATACTTTGGTTTCGTTCACTCGCTCGTTGGCGCCTCCATTGATTTGCTCCTTTGTGTATGTTCTTCTTTTTCATTTTTCCGTTTGTGCTTTTGTTTATTTCTTTCGTTCATTCTTTTTTTTGTTCATGTTGTAGTTTCATTCATTTTCTACTGTTGTTTTCAGTTGTTTGTTCTTTCTGTTCCTTACTGGCCTTTCGTTTGTTTTTCAACTTTTCTCTTTTTTTCCGTTGTTTTCTTTCATTCTTCTTATTTATTTTTTGGTGTTTTTTTCCTGTTCTGTTTCTTTTGTTTGTTTTTGTTAATTTATTTATTTTTTATTCATTTGTTAGTTTGCGTTTTTATTATTTTTTGTTCATTATTTAGTTTATTTTGTCTTATTTGTTCTTTCACTCTGTATCTTTTGTTTGTTTTTGTTTGTATTTTCATTTATTGGCCTTTCAATTGTTTTTTTCTTCTTAACTTAAATTTTTTGTTGTTTTTTTATGCTTTTTTTTTTTTTTACTTTAGTTAGTTCGTAAATTTTCCGTTCATTTATTTTTGTACTTGTACTTTTGTTTTTGTTCATTCCAAATTTGTTTTTTGTTTTTGTTTTTTTATTACCTTTGTTTGTTTTTCTTAAGTTATTTTTCTCTCATTTTTGCTGTTTTGTTGTTGTTTTTTATTTTTGCGTTTTAGTTCATACATTTTTCTCTCGTTCTTTTGTTTGTTCGGTTTCATTTATGCTTTTTTGTTAATTCCTAATTTGTTTGTTTCTTTTTTTTGCTTTTATTCATTTTTGTTTTTTATTCCTTTTGTTTTTCTTTCCTATTGTTTATTTGTTGTTGTTTTCTTTCATTTGTTTCATTTTAATTTGTCAATTTTTCGCTCATTCGTTTGTTCGGTTTCATTTGTGCTTTTTTTTTTTCTTTTGTTCATTTCTAATTAGTGTTTTTCTTTTTTGTCTCTTTCATGCTTCAATTATTTATTTGTTTAAGTTTAAGTTTCATTTTCTATTGTTTACGTTTCTTGATGGCCGTTTTTCTTTTGTTTGCTCTTTCAGTTTCTTATTATTTTGTTGGCTTCTACTTTTTTCTTTTTTCTTTAATTCCCTAATTTTTCGTTCATCCATTAGTTTGCTTCTGTGTTTTCATTTGTTCATTTGTGTTTTTTCGTTTAGTTTCTTTCTTTTGTCTGATTTGTTCTTTCACTCTGTTCCTTTAGTCAGTTTTTTCTTTTGTTTGTATGTTCATGTTTTCTTTTGTTGTTTCGCCGTCATTCTCTCTTTCTCAGAGGATATGATGCATTATTAATGATGTGCAATGCTTGAATAATCAGGTGTCATTGCTCACTGTGCTAAATTAACTGCATTGATTATATAGGCAGGTTTCTCCTCCTCCGCCGCGTGTCTGAATGCTGCTCAATGCGTCGGCACAAACACACAACCCAAAGCAACTTCAGCACACGATGACATGAAAAACATGCTATAAACCTCTCATACTGTTCATGCATCTGACTTCAGCAGTCGCCATTAGCAAGCAGAAACACACAGGTTTGCTAGAAATCAGTGCCAGTAACGAAAGACCATCAAACACTTAGTCTCGTTATTTGCACAGCTTCACTCTAGAACAAGAAACAGCGTCGTATTGTAGATTAAAAGGAGGTCGCTTTATCTTCCCGCTCGCCACGCTCTTGATGTATGAATAAATAACTGCGAGCTGGATGCTCGTAAATCACGCATTTTTTCCCCTTCTCTTGTCCGTTGGCCTGTCTTGCGATCAATCCCTGGCGAATGATAAATCAGAGGCTTTCACCGGCCGATGAAATATTTCCGAGCCGGCGCCGCATTAAAAGGCCGTTGTACATTATGGCCGCTTGGCCACAGGGGGTTGAAATGAAGTATTGACAATTTAATAAAGAATTTTTATTCCCGTCGATATTCCTCTGTGTGTGTGCGCGCGTTTGGAGGCGGTTTATGCGGAAATGGAGGAGAAGAGGAGAGAGACGGGGATGAACGGACACAACATGTTTCCATTTGAGAGGATATTTGCAAGAAATGCTGAAATATCAAGTGCATTGATTTTCAATACACTCTCGTGCCACAAATTCGGGCCCAATTTCTGCATTTTAAGTCAACGTGGAATCAAAATGGACTGTGTTTGTGAACATTTCTGCTGTTCACTTTGTTAGTAAATGTTCATATTTGTAATCTTTCATCAGAGCTGCTGCTGCACTTTTGAAATTACTTTGGTTTTAGCTGACACATGGAAATAATGTTAGCCAGAAGCCAAATAGCTGTTTAGCATTGGTATTCGGCTCAGGCGCCGTTCTGGTATGATAATATCACTTTTTTTTCATTTAATATCTGGTTTATTACTGAATGTCTGCTTTTTGGTTTGTTTTCCTTCATTTGCTTGGTGTTCGTTCATTTGTTTCGTTGTTTCTGTTCTCTTTTGTTTCGTTTCTTTATTTTATTTGGCTTTTTTTTTATCATTATTTTATCATCATCTTAATTTGTTTTTTTGTTTTCTTGACTGTTTTTCAGTTCTGTCTTTCATTCATCTTTTATCAATTTTTTGTTTTGGTTCTTTTAGTTCATTTTCTACATTTGTTTTGCTTTTTTATGTATATTTGTTTTTCTGCTTCTGTTTCTTTTGTTTGTGCTTTTTTAATTTTTTTTCTTTTTTTTGTTTTCTTTAGTTTTGCTCTATCATTCATTCTTTGTTTCTTTTCTCCTTTTATTCTTTTCGGTTTTTATCTGTTTGTTTTAGTTTTTTCCTTTCTACTTCTGTTTTCCTTCTTTCTTTTCTCTATTTTTTCTTTTGTTTCTTTTAGCTCATTCCCTCTACTTTTGTTTCCATTAGTTCATATATTTTTTTATTTTTAGTTCCTTCGTTCATTCTCTTGCTTGTGCTTTTTCTTTTTATTTCATTCACTCTTTCTTTTGCTGTTTATTTTCTATTTTCTTTATTTTATTCATTGTTTGTTTTGTTTGTTTCATTCATTCTTTTCTCTGTTTTTTGTTTATTTTTATAAGCAAAAAAAATGTTTATTTGTTTTAGTTTGTTTCTTTCTCTACATGTGTTTTCATTCGTTTATATGTTTGTTTGTTTGTTCTTTTTGTTTCTGTTTCTTTTTGATTGTTTGTTCTTTCATTCTTCTGTTTGTGTCTTTTATTTTATTTATTTATTTTACTAGTTTGTTGCTTTGTTCTCCATTTCTGTTTGTTTATTCCATTTTTCTTTGTAGTTTTTTTTTTTTTAAATGAACTCTTATGCTTTTTCTTTGGGGGTTTTTATACTTTTCTAAAATTGACTATCTTTGTGAACATTTTGGATGTTTTATTGTAGTTCACACATTAATAAATGTTTGTATTTGTAATGTTTTATTAAAAAAGACGTTCTTTAGCTGTTTACTATTAGCCTAATAGCTTTATAGCACTGAACTCCCATTTGGTCTTGGCTCCAGTGCCCTTTTCCTGATGGATAAAATCACTTTTCATCATTGAGTATAGAAGTTCGTCATGCTACAAAGGTTGCAACTCAAGTTTCATGTTTCCTCGTTACAATTTGCAGAAGTGCGTCTACTGCCACAAGACGACCAAGCAGATCTTCGGCGCGTGTATCCAGTGCTCGTTGGACAACTGCTCCACGTCCTTCCACGTCACCTGCGCCCTCCTCGCCGGAGTCGTCATGAAGCCGGCCGATTGGCCGTACGTGGTGTCCGTCACCTGCCACAAACACAAACAGACCAATCAGAAGGTGCGTAGCTGCTATAGAAGGGATCTCAATGCACACGGTGATCCTCAAACTGACGCTTTGCCTCCGCTGCAGGTCAAAAACAGCTCCCGCGAGCTGTCTTTAGGTCAGGAGGTCATCGGCAGGAGCAGCAACGGTTGGTTCTATCGCTGCACCATCACCGGCATCGGCACGCAGAACTACTACGAGGTCAACTTTGATGACGGCTCCTACTGTGATAATGTCTTCCCAGAGAACCTGCTGGTGAGAATGTTTTTTCATTATTATGGTGATCATGGTTGCCAAGTGGCTTTGGTCTGGAAGTCCATTTCCACCACTAAAAAAAAAAAAAAAAAAAAGGAAATT
>NW_015549649.1:163378-188705 GCF_001515605.1 Sinocyclocheilus anshuiensis
CTCACAATTCTGACTTTTTTCTCTCAGAATTGCGAGATATATAAACTTTTTTTTTTTGTTTATATCACAACTCTGACTTAATTTCTCCGAATTGTGAGTATCTGCGCAATTCTGACTTTATAGCATGCATTCGTGAGTTTATATTTCACAATTCTGAGAAAAGTCAGGATTACGTGATATAAACTCGCAATTGCGAGAAAAAAAATAGAATTGCGATGGAAAAAGTCAGAATTGCATGATAAACTCACATTTGTGATAAAAAGTAAGAATTGTGTGGAAAAGTCTAAATTGCATGATATGAAGTCGCAATTGCAGGAAAAAAGTTTGAATTGTGAGAAAAAAGTCAGAATTGTAAGATTTAATCTCCCAGGTGTGAGAAAAAAAAGTCAGAATTGAGTGATATAAAATCGTAATTCTGTGAAAATAATAAAGTCTGAATTATATGAAAAAACTGAGAAAAAGTCAGAATTCTTTTTACAGACTTTGTAACTCATAATTATGAGTTTATATCATGCAATTCTGTGAAAAAAAGTCAGAATTGTGAGATAAATACCGTATTGGCCCGAATATAAGACGACCGCGTTTTTTCAGATGTATTTCCAAGAAAAAAACATCGTCTTATATTCGGGTCAATACGGTAGTCGCAATTACCCTTTTTAATGCTATGATGGAAATGGGCTTCCACACTTTGGCGAATTTGTTTGGCTCATCCAAACAGATTTAAGAGATTTTGGTTACTGAAACCTTAGTCATGGGGAATAAATAAATAACTGTAATGTCTGGCATCTTGTGGCTTATTGTGGTCTAAAATGCATAGCTCTGGTCCTGGATGCTGATTGGTCGAAATCTAGATTGGCTAAATCTACCTCTAGGTTATTATGGTTGGCAAGTGGCTTTGGCCCATTAATTCGGCTCATCCAATCAGATTTTAGAGCTACAACTGTCTGTTTGATCCATCATCTGTTTGATTTCTCTGTCCCAGAGTCACGACTGTCTGAGGAACGGCCCTCCAGAACTGGGCGAATTCGTGGTGGTCAAGACAATCGATGGACGGGTTCTCAACGCGTCTTTCATAAAGGAACATGTCCAACGATACTACCAGGTAACTACGACGTCTACATTTTTTATTTGTATTTATTTATGCCCCATATATATATAAAGAGTAATCCGTTTCAAACCAAACCATTTCATTACTTTCTTTGTTTGCTTTGCGGTTTGTTTTCTACTGTATTATATTTCTACTGTATTATAGTTAATTGTATATTATTATATTTTATTGTTTTGTTCTGTATATAGTTAAGACCTGTAGTGAAACCCAATTTTTAAGTCAAGAACCTAAATCTTTAAGTCAGTTTCTTGTAATTCCACATCTCATCCGAGTCTTTCAGGAGTCCCACATTTGGTGCAAAGTTCACTTTCCTCGTACACAGAGCAGCCGTAGATGTATTGAGCGGAAGGGAGCCGAGATTAATGGGAAAATTAGAAAAGTAGGCAGATGTGGCGCATGGGGGATTTACGGAGTCTGTAGATGAAGCTTATGAGGTGTGATGGACCGCAGACGGCGAGAGTAGACCGCCATTCATCTGCTATTTCACGTACACACGCCGCTCCTCACAGGAAGTGCTTTTGTGTTCTTGTGCAGTGATGGGTCGATGCTTTAATTCACATCTGGGTCACATTTGAATGGAAAAGTGACTCAGAAACTACCAGAAAGCGTATCCGAACATGTTTTTTCAGTTTTTCTCCTAAAATGAGGCTTACCAAACTATGTTAATACATTGTTTGACACATTGTATGAACTAGTTTTGCTTCTCGTCAAATTCTTTCTCATTAAAACTCAAACCCACACACACACACACACACACACACACACACACAGACACACAGTGTTTCATTGCTCGGCTGAACTCTTGAGAGACTCCTCTGTCAGCATTAACGAACCGCTTGATTCTCTGCTCCGCCACAAGACTCCATTATTTATCAGATCCGTGTGAGTCATGGCACTCGTAACAAGTGCTTTCATGACGTCACTTTTACCTTTGCAAGACGCGACAAGCGCTCTCCCACTCGCTGCGGGCGATCTGTAACTGGATGTCTGTAAGTCTGACAGGTCTTGAAGCCGTTGGGAATTGATATGGAAGAGGGTGTTGATTGCAGACTGGTTGAAAGTTTGCAGCTTATGTTGTTGTTGGATGCTCTTCCAATCAAAAATAATATAAGAGATTTAAAGGAATATTCTGGGTTAAATGCAGTTTTTACAGCTCTATCAACAGCAATGATACATTAGCATTAGATTTTGCATTACAGAATTCATGTGGATTTATGTATTGTCAGGACGTGTGCCCTACATTTTATAATAAAAAATATAATTTGAATATTTTGTACATATTTAAATTAATATATATATATATATATATATATATACACACACCTATATATTCATTTCATATCATAATTTTATATGATTATAGTTATTTAAAATAATCGACATATACATTAATATATAATTATACATTTATATTAAATATAATAATTATATTTAATTTGAATTGAAGTATTTTACCCACACACATATATAATTGAGTGTTATATTTAAAGATTAAATTATTTATATATAATTGCTTTTCTTTTTAATTTAGTTAACAACATTTAACAGATTTTCAACCGTTTTTTTTTTTGTATTTATATTTTCTATGTTCTACTTGTATAACTGGAAAGTTGTTTCCCAAGAGTGTTAGAAAGATGGCCGCCAAGCAAACTGACACAAAAGCTTGGAAATGATGCTAGTTAGTTTTTCTAAACTTGGATTGTATGAAGGAAAGTGGTTCCAAGAAAAGGGTCCGAGGCATCTAAACTGCCTGTATTTCTTTCCAGGTGGAGTTTCAGGATGAGACGCAGATCTTACTGAAGCGTAGCGAGATTCACTCTCTGAACCAAGAGCTGCCTAAGAGGGTCATGTCTCGTCTGGTAAGCACTTTTATTCACTTAGGGCCAAGTACCGTATGTTTCTGCACACAGAATTCATCAACGTGAAGTCAAAGTGCAGGTTTAACATTTTACGGCTTTCGTGGTTTTTCAAGCTAACAGTGCAGTTGGAGTCCATTTGGAGGGTTCTGACTGACATCGCTGAACGATTATTGTCTTCTTTTTCCTTTTCAACAGGCAACTGTGAACCAACAGCAACCTCAGGCGCAACCGTCAGACGAACCTCTGGCCGCGAAACGCCCACGTCTGCCGACACCGCCACCCACACTAGCCATTGAGCCCTCGGCGCTACCTCCAGGAATAGTCACCGCTTTCCTGCCCGCTACTATTACTCCAAACACCAGCACTGCCCCCTGCCTGCCTCCCCCCACATCACTTCCTGTTTCAGCACCCACACTTCCTGCCCCGGAACCCAGTGAGAGTTACACCCACAGCTCCAGCTACATAGCCTACATGGAGTCTCTCCTCAACTCGGACTTTCCTCCAGAAGAGGGTGAACATGGCGTTGAGCCGATGTATTGAAGTGCTGTTATGCGCTACCAGCTATTTGTCAATGCTTCATACAGACTTTAAATTCATCCACTGCATGTCTTTGTTTCATTTATTCGCTGTTGTGCTAATCTGAGTTTCCCACCCATGAATGGTGCGCGTGGGACGCATGCGTGTCATTATAGACTGAAGCCGAAACGGACCCAGTACATAGCCTTGGGGGATGCCGCACTCTTCCGACCCTTTCCACGATCCCTCGCTCTGGTTCTTTCACTAAACGGAAAGAGCCGCCGTTTTTAGATGGGATAATCATTCACTGTATGTGCTGTTAAATTTATACCTGATTTTGTTCTCTAATGAGGGCTAAATATTTTTCTAACTCAAGCCAAAACATCATGCTACCCGGTCACAGTTCAAATAGACAGTCTATATCTGTACAGTTTCAGGTATTTTTCTCTGTACTCAAGTGTTCGGGGGTGGGGGGGTTTAGCTGGGCTCATGGGATTTAACAAGTATTTAAATGTCTTTTGTCACATATAGGTTTAATATTTGTATAAAGAAAATCAATTATGGCAGCATCAGAAGCTACAGTTTTCAGTTAGTGTACACATTTGTGTTACGATAGATTCGCGCGTCTTAATGTATTCTTCTATAATCAACGATAAAATGTTTTTTCAGACACCGATGATTTGTTTTTGTAGCATACTTGGTAGACGTTGATATTGAATACTATTCACCTTGTCTGTTTTTTATTATGATTACCGTTGTTGTTATGATTGTTATTTTTAGTGATTTTTTTTTTTTGGTGAATCTTTGCAACACAATGTCGAAAGATGAAAAAAAAGCTGAATTTATCATTTTTATTCAAGAGGTTGAAGTGGCGTACATGTAAGCGTATAGTCATAGGTGATATTAAACAGATACGCAATCCGCCTTCTCAAGGTGCTATAGAGGTCTTAGACTACTGAGGGGTGATCCGGGTCAAGTGACCCACAATGAGGTGTACATACTAGATGTCCTGCTCATGAATTGGAAAAATTTTCTTCAGTGTAACTTCTAGTCTTATCAAATGCCATGTCACATTCAAATAAAGGGTCTGGTTGTTGCTTTGTATTTCTTTTCTCCTTTTTGTTGTTTGCCCATCCTTGTTTCGTTTTCTGATGAGAGCGATTATCGATCGGCACACCTCCTCCGCCGATATTTGCGGGTTCATCATCCATATAGCATTGAGAATTTGCTTCAGCGCCCCTCTATTGATTTGGAAACAAACACTCTGATAAGACCTTTGCAGACAGGATCGTCGTTTAGACTGAATCCAAAACGAACCCAGTACATAGCTTTGGGGGATGCCGCACTCTTCAGACCCTTCCCACAATCCCTTGCTCCCAATTCTTCGCTAAACCGAAAGAATGGCCACATATTTTCAGATGGAATAATCATTCATTTGAGCATGCCAAAGATTTTGGAGAATTGTTCAAAATGCAAGATAAATTAATACAAGCAAAGTCCCCAGATGAAGTTATTAAAATATTAAATTGACAGCCCTTCATTTTCTATATATTCTCATACATCATGATTTCTTTTTAAAATTTCATACTATTATTCCTCCCACTTTCATTTTGCATGTTTTTTTAATAATAACATCTGAATTACGCCTTTACGTATGAAGTGCATACTGAGGTTTGAAACTCATGAGTGCTCTCCTTCCGTTCAATGTGACAACCACCATTCTCATCTCAACACTGTTGTTTTCCGCCCTCCAGTGACGCCTACGGCTGCTCTGACACTAGACGCAGTGTGTCGATGGCATTTGTTCTCCTCTGTTTCTGGGGTTTCTGCTTTGCATTAACAGAAACGTCACAAGGGGCAGGTTTAATAAATTAACCCACCACAGCTTGCATACTGATGATGGCAAATGTTTATCTGTGCAGAAGTACTAGGAAAGATTGTAATAAAATGTGAAGTGAAACTGTGCTTTGTTTTTTACTGTATTTATTTAACTGGGAAAGCAATGAAAAACCTGGTTTAAATAATACCAATAAAAATAAATGTATGAATGAATAATAAATAGGTAATTGTAGTAATTAATCAATAATCAAATATTTTTACATTTATAATATAAATCATTCATAAAAAATTTATAAATGCAGAGAAATTTCAATGTTGAATTTATACATTTTTCTAAAAAATATGTAATTAGCTAGGTTTTGTTCTTGTATACAGGTTTTGTATGTGGTGATTTCCAATTTGCGAGCAAATTATTTTTTTTTAATTGGTTTTTGTAATGAATCACATGACCCAGTTTATAAATTAGTTACTTTCCCCAAATTCAGTCTAAATGCTTCTTCAAATCAGTGTTAATTTCGTTGACGAATAATTTTCGTCATAATTTTCGTCAGTGACATTTTTTTCACCGACGACAACGAGACGATAACGAACTAAAACTCTTTTTGAATGACAAAAACTATGACGTAAATCTATTGATATTTTCGTCAACGAATAAAAACGAGACGAAAATGTTAGGGAGGGATGATTTGGGAAGAGATTCATTCAGAACGAATCTGCTGCGTGGTTCCAATCTCCGTGGTTCGGAGGTTAGATGCGTACATATGAACCGGCGGGACATAAGCTAACATACACTTGCTGCCCGTCGCATAAAACGTTCAAAAATGTCAATATGTGGGAGTAAGAGAAGAGCAGACATATGGATAAATCTGACGACGCAAGAGAGAACATGTATCAGTACATTGCATCTGTGCATCCGGATGACAGCAGCCTAATTTAGTTGCTATTGTCAGAGTCATTGATGTTAATCAAGCAACAAAAGAAAGACAGAAAATCACGCACTGTTCTTGACTGAAAAACTTTAGTAGCCCTAAAGATTAATCTAAATTTATTTATAGAAATAAATATGTCTGCTTGAAAGAATGAAGAATATGGTAAAAAAGTTGCTATAAAGAACGCATAATTAGCCTGTATAACCATTGGTATTTCATTAAAAAGAATACCATGTTCTTGTTCTTTATGAGAAGTGGTTTTATTTAATTTTAATATGAAGGCATGTTGTGTGTCACCGCAGTTAAATCGGTGTCTATCATGCTAAAACCTTAATATCAAACCTATATAATGAGTTTGGAAATTTTAGAGAAATGCTTCATAAATGCACTGTAACTAACCCATTCTATTTTAGCCGACTAAGTTTACTGTAGATTTAGTTTTACTAAAACTAGACTAAAAACAATTCAAGATGACTAAAATATGACTAAAACTAAACGGCATTTTAGTCAAAAGACTATGACTAAAACTAAATCAAAATTTGCTGTCAAAATTAACACTGCTTCAAATCCTTATCTATTAATCACAAAATTTTGTAAAGGTCATGAAAATCAATTGGCCTAGAATGAGCTTTGGCTCTTGAAAATGTGGTGTTTTTATAAATTGCTTTCTGGAAAGTAGTTTTCTAAAGTTCAGAGGTCAGTAAATTGCTGTTTATTCAGTTCTAACCATCACAAAAGAAAAGATTAAAAGCTTTTCTTGAGACCAGAGCCATTAAAAATAAACCATTATGAAAAAATACCATGAATCATCCGAGGCAAAAAGATTCATCTGGTTTAGAGTTGTTCTGTCAAATCGAAGCCTCATTGACATTTAGCCGCTCTAAATGTGCCTTTATCTGATTAAAAACCAATTAGGCTTTTAAAATGTTGGCTAATTGTTTTGCACAACTAAAATGAAATGTCGGTCAGGATTTGTTTGGCGCCACTGTAGATCCCATAATGCAGTGCGCACGCCATCGTGACACTCGCACACAAACTCTGTTCATAAAGTTATGAATCCTCTTACGCTCTGAGATATTTCGAGGCAGCTGCCTCCGTAGGGGCCGAATTGAAGAGATGTGAAATGACACCTTTGCTCATTACCTGCTGCGTATCTTCATTAGTTCCGCGTGTGTGTGTAAGTTCAAGCTCAGATGACTTAACCCACCAGAGCGTTACGCGTATCAAAAACACGCAGCTGCGCCTCATAATAGCACAGGAGACGAGATATAAAGCCATTGCTAAAGACATAAGTAGCTCCTTATGAAAGTGCTTTGCATAAATAGACTCGTTCGGAGGATTCATGAGAGTCACTAGGAATCATTTGTGTAATCAGGTCTGAAGCAAATCATTACACACATGGTTCTGTCCGTCTGAATCAAAATCTGTAAAAAAAAAACAAAAAACAAAAAACAAGGTGATGGTCTTTTTTTGCTCTATTTCGCTAACAAAACCAGACAAAGCCATGTTGAGCGTCTCTGCAGCAACACAGCGGAGCGTAATCAGGTCTGAAGCAAATCATTACACACATGGTTCTGTCCGTCTGAATCAAAATCTGTAAAAAAAACAAAAAAAACAAGGTGATGGTCTTTTTTTGCTCTATTTCGCTAACAAAACCAGACAAAGCCATGTTGAGCGTCTCTGCAGCAACACAGCGGAGTTTCCTTACTAAATGAATTTGAGTTTTGAACAAATCGGGTGAATCAATGATTCACTGATCCATTCATAAAATAGCATTTCTTACTTCCTGAATGAATCAAGTGATTCACTACGCACTTAAATTCCCGAATCAAAGAGAATCAAAAGATTCACAAACCCACTTCGAAGTTCCGATCTAAATCAACCCAGATAGTACACGTACGTCTGCAAGATGTCTGTTAAAGATCACTTCATCTGGAGAGCATCTGCTGTGTACAAACATCTGACAGACGTCTATAAGATGTCAGTTTTACGTACATTCTAAATCATAAACATCTTAAAGACATCTTCTAAACATCTATTTGACATCTGATACGAAACGTCCTATAGACGTATTGCAGATGAGCAAACACTCTAAAAAATACGTCTTGCAGAGGTCAAATAGATGTCTCCGTGATGTACGTGTGCTATGAGGGAAATGATTCACGAACAGAGTGCGTCCCGATCTGAAATGATTCACGAACCCACTCTTGAGTCCCGATCTAAATCAAAAGATTCACGAACCCGCTCCGAAGTTCCGATCTACTTTAGATGATTCGTGAACGGACTGTGTCCCGATATGAAATGATTCACAAACCCGCTCCTGACTCCCGATCTAAATCAAAAGATTCACGAACCCACTCTGAAGTTCCGATCTAAATCAAATGATTTGCGAAACAAAGTGCTTCCCGATCTGAAATGATTCACGAACCCGCTCCTGAGTCATGATCTGAAATGATTCATGAACCCGCTCCTGAGTCCCGATCTAAATCACGAACCTGCTTTGAAGTTCTGATCGAAATAAAATAATTCGCGAATGGAGCGCGTCCCGATTTGAAACGAGTCGCGAACCCGCTCCTGAGTCCCGATCTAAATCAAAAGATTCATGAATCTGCTCCGAAGTTCTGATCTAAATCAGACAAGTGTTAACGAATTAAAACCTACATGGTGTCTTGTTGGCGTCGATGGTCTTGTGGGCAATGTGCTAGAGCCGTTGTTCTTTAGGCGTCACGAGTTCGAATCCTGACTGTGATGGTAAAAATCGTCTTAATTTATTTCATTATTATAATTGCCCATTATTACATTAATGAAGTCAATGAAATGAAAAATACCAAATTCTGAACCATTTAAAATCTATGTTAAAATATATTTGGAAACGACATCGAGCAATAAAAACTTAATGCCTTTCAGTCTTTCTGTCTGTATGGTTATACAGCCTATATGTTCTGTTTTTATTAGAAGTCAATAAAAAAGGCTTAAGAGAGCTCTCCCCTCAGTGGTGAACTGTTAAAATTTCGAAACATTTCAAAACAGTTATGACGTAACAAAGCCTTGTTTACTGAAATCACGTGACTCTGGCAGTTTGAAACACATTCCGAATCAATGATTCGAAACAAAAGATTCGTAAAGGTTTCGAAGCTTCATGAAGTAGTGTTTCGAGCGCACTCATCACTTCTATTGACTTAGCTTACTAGTATTATGATATTCACTGAAATAAGCGGTAAAAGTATGATGTTTACAAATCAATTATTTAATTATATTTCCATTCTGAAGAGAACATCCAACACAAATCTGTGAACATATTCAGGTGACTTTTAAT
This sequence comes from Sinocyclocheilus anshuiensis, assembly GCF_001515605.1. Classification (NCBI taxonomy): domain Eukaryota; kingdom Metazoa; phylum Chordata; class Actinopteri; order Cypriniformes; family Cyprinidae; genus Sinocyclocheilus; species Sinocyclocheilus anshuiensis. Next base: position 172,946 of record NW_015549649.1, read on the forward strand.
ATGTTTATTAATTTGTTTATATACTTATTTTTTAAAATCGATTTTAACCTATTTTAATCTATCTATCTATCTATCTATCTATCTATCTATATATCTCCGTCACTCCCTAATTTATTTCATTATTATAATTGCCCATTATTACATTAATGAAGTCAATGAAATGAAAAATACCAAATTCTGAACCATTTAAAATCTATGTTAAAATATATTTGGAAACGACATCGAGCAATAAAAACTTAATGCCTTTCAGTCTTTCTGTCTGTATGGTTATACAGCCTATATGTTCTGTTTTTATTAGAAGTCAATAAAAAAGGCTTCAGAGAGCTCTCCCCTCAGTGGTGAACTGTTAAAATTTCGAAACATTTCAAAACAGTTATGACGTAACAAAGCCTTGTTTACTGAAATCACGTGACTCTGGCAGTTTGAAACACATTCCGAATCAATGATTCGAAACAAAAGATTCGTAAAGGTTTCGAAGCTTCATGAAGTAGTGTTTCGAGCGCACTCATCACTTCTATTGACTTAGCTTACTAGTATTATGATATTCACTGAAATAAGCGGTAAAAGTATGATGTTTACAAATCAATTATTTAATTATATTTCCATTCTGAAGAGAACATCCAACACAAATCTGTGAACATATTCAGGTGACTTTTAATATGTTTATTAATTTGTTTATATACTTATTTTTTAAAATCGATTTTAACCTATTTTAATCTATCTATCTATCTATCTATCTATCTATCTATATATCTCCGTCACTCCCTCCATCCATCTCTCTCTTTCTTTCTCTCTTTCTTTCTTTCTTTCTGTGCTGTTATACGTGATCAGCATCTCAATTTCCATCTTTGATGCTGGTGAAAGTTGTTTTGAAGTCAGCAGATGAAACGGGGCCCGGCGTGTCGAGAGCGGGTTTTTGCGTGAGCCCCAGTGACCCCGTTGCCGCAGCGGGGCCGTTTGATGTGAACGCGCTCCCCCTAATTACAGGCCCCAGACCGTCGCCGCCTAGGATAAATTCTGCCCGAGCAACGGAGCTGCAAGTGACAGCGTCGCTCTGACCCGTCTGTCTCTCTCTCTCGGGGCGGCCCGCATTGATATTCCACTTGTGTCGTTACGTCCAGAACAGGGCACTGGGATCGTGCCAGATTCGCAATTACAGATATTAAAATGCATTTAGAGAAAGACAAGGCCTGCTTTGATATTACGGATCAGGGCAGTGAAATACTAATGGAGAATTTAGTGCCGGCCAAGCTGAGATCACCTGTCATGTGACAGGAAATGAACAGCCTTGCTGAGACATGGACATTTTGAATTTGTAGATTTAGTTTAATTCTATTAAAATAATTCTACTTAAGTCCATTATTGTTGTTATTATTTTAAAGTCATTGTTCATTAAAACTTCCAAAAGTTGAGACATTTTTGCACAAAAATGGATTAAAGATACATGTTTTAGATTAGTAGTTTTATTTAAATTTTATTAGAATTTTTAAACAATTTTTAAAAATGTATTATTTGTTGAAACTTCCAAAAGTTGACACATTTTTGTGCAAAAATGGACTAAAGATGCACATTTTCAATTTAGAGTTTTATTTTAATTGCATTATATATTTTTTTACATTATTTTCTTGATGTGTTATTCGTTAAAACCTACAAAACTTGGAAATCCAATGCACTTTTTGGATTTGTGGTTTTATTTTAGCCCTGTTAAGATTTTTTAACATAATTTTTTAACATATTATTTAAAACGTCAGTTTACACAAACCTTTTGCTCAAAAATGGTTTAATTTGGATTAAAATGTTTTGGATTCGTGGTATTATTTTAATTTTATTTAAAATTGTGAAAATTTTTTTACTCATTACTTGATAAAACTTCCCAAATTCGAGACGTTTTTACGCAGAAATCGATTGAAGGTGCATGTTTTGGGTTTGTATTTTTATTTGAATTTTATTCGTATTTTTTAAACAATTTTCCTGACTCATTATTTGTTCAGTTTCCAAAAGTTGAGACATGCCGGTACGAGACTCGAACCCGCAACCTTTGGGTTACCTTTGAGTCCGACTCTCTAACCACTAGGCCGCGACTTCCCCATAGTCGCAGAATGAGTCCTGTTTCATATAATATTTTTTAAATGTAAACAGTATATTTACCATATAAACATTTAGCATACTTAGCATTATTAAAATTCAAGTTGTATAATGTGTTATTTCTAGGGGTTGCACAGACTAGTCGACTAGTCGATTAATCCAGTGTTTCCCAACCGGGGTGCCATGTAAAAAATCAAAAAAAAATAAAATTGCTAAAATGTTCAAAAAAGCATCTATTATATAATATCCATTTCTGATGTCGCCAATAATTAGAGATGCACCGAAATTCCGGCTGCCGAAAATTAGTTCACCACTCAGGTTTCACTTTCACGTGGTTTGACGCTCTGCGTATTATCCGCTCTATGCGTGTGCGCTCTGCTCAGTCACTCACGGCCCACATGAGCGTTCCTTGGCTCCACTCATCGGAAAAGCAAAGTCCACTCAAAAATCAAGCCGACAGGAAACATCGAGAAAAAACAAACAAAAAAAACTACATGTCTTAATAGCCCTACTGTTAGACCTACCTGAAAAACTAAAAAGTAATTTATTTCATTTGTAGGCATATCGTTATTTTTTATTTGTACTATCATTAGTAATTTCTTTATTTGTTCTTACTTTATTACTGACTGCTTACTTGTCATTTTTTATTCAATTCAAAGTTTGAAATCAAGCTATCTCGTGGTACGTCAACAAAATAACCCCACTGTAAAATAAAAAATACACTGAGTGAGCAAAACTTTGTGAGATAGCTAGTTATAATGGTAATTAAACTATGTTTACATATGAATAAAAGCCTACATTAAAATCTGTCATATAAATTGGTCTCTTCCTACTGATAGCCACCAAATTTTTTTTTATAATATTAAAAATATCTGTATGACAGTATATTCTGCAGTTCTTCCCTGCTGTAACGAATATCTATACTTTTCAAAGTATCATATCGAAGTGGAAATTCAAGTATTGTGACAAAATTAATTTTGTAGGGTGCCACAAATTTGTTAAAATTTCCAAAGGGTGCTGCGACTAAAAAAAGGTTGGGAAACATTAGTCGACTTTAATGCTCTGCCATGACTCTTTTAAGCTTGACGTCGACTAGTCGCTAGTCCTATAGAGGGCGCAACAGGATAAGAAATCATTGAAGTCTACATTTACGCTCTCTTTCCAAACAGTTAAAATGACAAATAAATGCATACTACGAAAGCGCTCCACAAGACATACGCATGTCTTGTGGAGCGCTTTCGTAGTATGCATTTATTTATTTATTATACCATTTGAATGCTCGAAATTGAACGGGAGAATGCACATTTTAAACAGCTTATTGTACAGGTAAGTTAATCGCCGTTTACGATTAACGCACACACATAGGCTACAGACAGTAGCTTGTACATCACGCGCAGATCGCACCCACACAGAATCATTCAGTAGCGCGGCGCAGAAATGTATTGCCAACATTGTTCTGTGATTTCTCAAAAAATAGCATATATTTCTTAGTAACTAAAACCCAGAGCTTCACTATTAGTAGAGAGATGCTGCCAGGTAGAATTAATTCACACAAGCAATAGCTCTCTCTAATGCATTCATATAAATATAATATTTACTGTGCTGCTTTATCTGTACCTGATTTAGAACGAGCAGAAATCTGTGAGAAACATAACGACCCAAAGACAAAAGAACTGATACAAATGAGCTGTTACAGGAGCAATAGCTGTGCACAAGGTGTTCGAGTGTCAGCTCCAGGTTCAGGCTTATTTGTTCATTAATGACGTCATCAGCGACTAGTCGACGTCGACTCGAAAAACTGAAGTTGTTCAACCCCTTTCACACATAGGCCTATTTTAGCACATAAATGTGTAGCATACAGTGTTTAGCATACTAAACATTTTACTTGCCTGTTATAAAGAAAAATCATACTGTACACTATATTTAGCATACAAGCATCTAGCATAGCATTTATCATTGTATGTTTAGCGTAGTGAACGTAGCTTCATTTTGTGTACTGATTGCAGTATATACTTATAGAAATATTTCTATATTTTTAATAGTACGTATTTAAACATTTAGTTTGTTAAATTTACTGCATGCTAAACGTTGAAGTGGTGTCTAGTTTCTACAGAAATGGTACTTGTAGTATGGTAGTATGCAATATTATGAATGTAAGCACAGTTTGAGAGTTGTTTTCAGTCGCTGTTTGAATACAAATGTCTTGTCTGTGGAGTTTGTGTGTGTGCGTGACAGACGGAGAGAGAAAGACGTATAAGCCGTCCTCTAAGTTTAATGAAAAACAGCGTCGTGAGTTACTGGCATGCTAATGAAGCATCTTTGTCCAGTCAGGGACGACAAACTAATCGCTCCTCTCCTCCAAAAGCTCCTAAACGCTCCATTAGTCCAGAAGTGGATGAGGGATCTGATACGCCGAGCTCGGCTCTATTTATTAGCGTCTCTGAAATGGCTAGTCGCACACACACACACGCGAGCGTTTGCTAGCTACCTAAATGAGGCCATTTGTTCTGTTTATATATTAAGCTAATTGCAGTAACTAACACAAAACCCTAAAAGAAGTCTTTGAGTAAATTATGTTTAAGCTACTTTTTAGCTAACAGCTAATTCCTCCATCTAGCTGCACGAGAAACTTTCTTCTCTTTACAGACAACTGGTTATTTTTAACTGGAGTTATAATAGACAGAAGAACTGGTCTCAGATCAGCTGCAGAAGGACCGTGTCCTCCGACCTCTAATAATTCTGCTGCTTAAAACCTAATTTCAGATACAATTAGCCTTTAACCCGTGAAAAGCCTTGACAGACCCGTGAAATCAAAATGGGAGTTTTGTGGCTTTTAGTCCATGTCTGTTAGCATTAGCTTTGAGGTCATCGAAGTTGATGAAACTTTCAGCAGACGTACAAAATGTCTTTCTCTTCCTATAAATGAACCAAAAATAGTAATCTATATGATCTAGATTGACTAGCAATAGCACGTGGCAAATCATGGCTCGCCAGCTAGCATGCACAAGTGTGTCGTCTTTTGTTGGTGACCTTCAAAAGATAGGCTGTTCTAAAGAGAGAAAGACAAACTTCATAAACTCGGCGTTCGTTTAATTTAGTTCTGCGCTTAAAGCAGACTGCAGGAGATTAGCCGTAATTGTTCTTGCATATGCAGGATTAGCCTTCGCCAGGTGTTCAGCTTCCCGCCAGAAAGACACTGAAAGCAAATGAGAGAATGAGTGATATTTGACCCATGATGCACCAGGGCCAGTTCAGATGATGAATCTAATGAACAACTAGATAGATAGATAGATAGATAGATAAAAAAGTACGTTTTACTAAAATTTCCATTAAGTTATAAAAACGTTATCTCTAAATGTTCTCTGAACATTTCAAACTTCCAGTTTAAAAAAAAACAAAAAACAAAACATTTATTCTTGGTTTCGCAAATGTTAAGGGAACATTCTGTTTGATCACTTGGCAAACGTTATGGGAATGTTACTTTTGAAAGTTCTTTGAACATTCCGAAACAAGTAGTTACATTTAAATAAGTTACACTAAAACGTTTTAGAAAAAAACATGTATAAATGTTTTCGCGCTACTACTAACGTTTTGTGAACAGCTAACTTTGAACAAATGTTCTATTAATGTTACTGGAAGAACATTTGTTCATAACTGTGAGAGAACTTTTTGAGAATATTCCCTGATAGCTAGATGGATAGCTAGATAGATAGATAGATAGATAGATACCCATTTAACAAAAATATGTTGTATGGATGTTTTGCTTACGTTCTTATTTATGAAAATTTTATTTCTGAAAGTTCTCAAGTGAACATTTGAAACATCTGGAGGTTTTTTTGTTGGCTTCGCAAACATTAAGGAAACATTCCATTTCCTCATTTTGCAAACATTATGGAAATGTTACTTTTGAATGCACTCCAAGTAGTTACTTTTAAAAATGTTAGACGAACGTCCAGCTAAAATGTTTCAGAAAAAAATGTTTCATGAAGGATGTATAAATAGCATTTTTGTGCTAATGCTAATGTTACGACACTAGAGGACTTTGCCAGAACGTTCTATTAAAGTTACTGGAAGAACGTTTGTTCATAACAATGAGAGAACCTTTCCAGAACGTTCAGAGAACGTTTCCAGATAGATAGATAGAACATTTTATTTGATGGGTATCCAAGAATGTTTTGCTTTCAATCCCATTAAGTTATGAAAATGCTATTTCTGAATGCTGGCAAAAGTTAAGGAAGCAAAGTTTTAGCATTTTGCAAACATTGTGGGAACATTACCTTTAAGTGCTCTCTGAAAAATCTGAAACAAGTAGTTATATTTGCAAAATGTCAGATGCATCTCCAACTGAAACTTTTTAGAGAAAAAAAGGGTTTCATAAACGATGTAAAATGTTTTTGTTGTTAACATTTTGAGAGTAGCTGCTGAAAAAAAAAACAGCTAAAACCAGCCTAAGCTGGTTGGCTGGTTTTAGCTGGTCATCCAGCTTGGTCTAGGCTGGTCATAGCTGGTCAGCAGGCTGGTTTCAGAGGGGTTTTGGCCACTTCCTTAGCTGGCCAGGCTGGGAGACCAGCTAAAACCAGCTACTTCCAGTTTAAACCAGCTAAGACGAGCCATCCAGCTTAGGCTGGTTTTAGCTGGTTTTTTTTCCAACTGTTTTTCAACTGAACATTTGTCATTTCAGTAATTTTTAAACAGATTAGTCTTGAGTCAATTCATTAAAACGTACAATGTACAACTGATTGACAAAATTTAATCAAACTTACCATATCTAACGCCATTTTATTGTTGCTCCTTGAAAGGATTATGAAACTAGTCCAACATATGAATATTCAGTAGCCTACATACCCTAGTTTATGGATAAATATATGGACAGATAAATCTTCATCTATTGTTGAGAATTAAAGCATATAAAGTGGGCTGATAAGAACAGAAGCCTCTAGAAGCCCTCGGGTTTTCTTAACGTGGCCTCAGATGTGCTGGCTCTCCGCGTAGCTACATGTTGTGCTATAAACCTCAATGACAGTCTGACATGTATATAAATATGCTGTATGATCTAATTCCTGGTATCTGTGGGTCATGGTGTAATCATAACTGTAATCAGTTATTATGGCGTGTGTCTGTCAGCCCGCGTTCCCCTCCGAGGAAACCTCCGTGTTTAGCTGCGTTTCTTCTGTATTTCTCACAGGATTGTAATTAGAGAAAAGCGAGGAAGGCAAGAAAACGCTTCCGCTCCTTAATTATCTGTGTATGTGTGTGAGTGTGTGTGCCGGCGCGGAGTGGGAGATTTCATTTGAATAAAATTGAATTTAATCACCATGTAGAGAGCGCGAGAGCAGGGGAAATATTTGCAGCCCTCAGGGTCAACATTACATGAAAAAGAAATTAAAACAAGTAAACATATTTCTCCTGTTTGCTGCCGTGGAGCTGGAGGGGGCTGCAAAATTGTATTTGCTGCTGTGTGAACAAATTTTTCACTCTGTTCCGGGAATATTAGCTCTTATCTCTGCCCTCTAGCCTTTCTTTGACATCTGCCTGTTTACGTCCTGTGACCGCTTTTCCCCCCAAATTAACGTCTAATCTAATATTCTGCCCAGTGTGTGGTAAGTGTAGATAGCTTTATTGATTACAACAAGAGCGCTTGTTTGTTTGCACACTTGGACTGCAGAATTTTGTTGATTATTGACGGAAGTGACGCAAACTGCGCGAAGGCATATTTCACGAGTCAGTGCGTTCTGCACATAAAAAAAATAACAACGTAAAAGTCGTCTTTTGTGGGTAGTTTTGTTTGTCAAGTGAACTATTGAAAACTGTTTAAAGTGAGTCTTGCTGAACAAGCTAGTTAAAGTCAGTATGTTATTAACTTGTCTGAATAATATTAATGTAGGCTAACTATCGCCCCCTTGAGTACACTGTAAAAATGATGTTTCTAAACTGTAAATAAATTAAATTATTAGAGTACATTTTAAAAGAAAAAAGTATCTACTACAAAAAAAATCATGTTTTTAACTTCATGTGTTACTTGCTGATTCGTTGTAATTGTGTAACAGAACGTTCTCGCAACTTTCACTGTTTTTTTTTGTTTAAGTTAGGCTATATAAAAATGTTCAAAACGTTCTTAAACTAATGTTTATGTAACGTTCTTAAATTTTATCAATATTTGATATACGTTGTCATAGCGTTGAGAAAATGTTCTGAGATCAACATTCTCGGAACGTCATGATGTTATTTTTTACTTGATGAATATTTTAGGTGAAAATAAAGTTAGTAGGATGTTGCGAGAAACGTTTTAGTAACATTTAACGACGTTACATTTTGGGAGAAAATAAAGTTAGTATAACGTTGTAAGAAACATTTTTGCAACCTTTAAATAGCGTTATATTCACAACAAGAATTCTAATTTTAAGAATTTTAAAAACAAACGTTTAAATAATGTTATGTTTTTTGGGGTAAAAATAAAGTTTGTATAATGTTGTAAATAATGTTCCCTGATAGCACACAGAGACTTTACATCTGCAAGATGTATTTTTTTAGAGTGTTTACTCATCTGCAATACGTCTATAGGACGTTTCCTATCAGATGTCAAATAGATGTCTATTAGATGTCTTCAAGATGTTTATGATATAGAATGTATGTAAAACTGACATCTTAAAGACGTCTTGCAGATGTTTGTACACAGCAGATGCTTTCCAGATCAAGCGATCTTTAACAGACGTCTTGCAGATGTACGTGTGCTATCTGGGTTTATAATCACAACAAGAAAATTGGACATTTTAACATACTTATTCAAATAATGTTTTATTTTAGACATTAAAACATTTTAGAAACATTTCAAAACAACATTCACAGGAATCAATAATCTATTGTAGTCTATTATTTGTGCAGATGCAGTGAGAGGGAACATTTAGTTAGTAAACTGGCTACATTGCTTGCAGTGAATACATTTTGTGCACATTTTTAATTAAATTAACATCTAATTAAATATTCTGCCTAAAATAGTTTTCTCTGGAGTTGTGCTGGAGTTACCACACTGTGACTTCACACAACTTTCATCGTCTTCGACTCAACTTTGTTTTTATGTTCCTTGTTAATTTAAAGGAAACTAACACACCACCGCCTCCTCCTGCTTTATTTTTGAGCGCTCTTAATCGTGTTTTAAGCCCTGCTTTGCAAGGGGGATTGTAAATTCATTACGGCTTGCGGTCAGCAGACGGATGCGGCCTGTTTCTGGTCTCACTGCATTATAAATGGACTTGCTGGGCAGATAATTAAAGCCACGATGCTCTGACATAATTCTCCATTAAGCAATAATGCGATAAGGATGAAGTGCGAATCCTTGCCCTCTTTAGGAACAGATGAGCGACTTCCAGTGTAATGTAATTCTGTTTGTAGCAGTTCATAAACGTCTTAATGAATCAGGAATAGCCTACAGGGGACATCAACTGTTAGGGTGGCGTTTCAGTTGTGTAGAAATACCTCGTTTAAATTTATTCACAACAACAGGTCAGTAAATCCTTCAGAATGCAGATGAAGTGGTTCATTATGATAATAATGATATTTGATATTTAGGGAGGAAACATGAATGCTAAAATTAACTGAAATGCCCATCTTTTGATTAGAGAAAGTGTTTGGATGTCAAAGGCAGTAAAAAAATAATTTAAACAAGTCAAGTCAACATATGTTTTAACTTATCAAATGAATTTAACCAGTTTCAACTGAATTTTTTTTAAGCTATACAAGATTCAAATCGACTTATGTGCCGATAGCGCCACCAAGTGGTAGTATTTTCTTAATTGTTTTCAAACAGGTTTCCCAGACACTCTGTCTGCCATTGGCAGTCGTTCCCTGAAAATGTAATTTCCTTTCTTTTTTTTATTAATATTTATTTATATTTGTCTCTGTATAATAATAATAATAAGAAAAATGATAGTTCACTCAAAAGTGAAAATTGGCTAAAAATTGTGCTCTCCAAAAGCCATAAGATGTAGATGAGTTTGTTTCTTCATCAGATTTGGAGAAATGTAGCATTGCATCACTTGCTCAGCAATGGATGCTCTGCAGTGAATGGGTGCCGTCAGAATGAGAGTCCAAACAGCTGATAAAAACATCACAATAATCCACAAGTAATCCACACCACTCCAGTCCATCAGTTAACATTTTGAGATGTTTGTAAGAAACAAATCCATCAAGACGTTTAAATTCATAATCCATAATAACACTTTCTCCAGTGAAAAAGTCATCTGATCTGAATCGGGAGAGAAATCTGCACAGCACTGTTTACAAGCCAAAACAGTCCGAAACAGATCTAAACAAATATGTGGGTGGATTTTGATGTGAAAGACAACAGGAGATGGATTTTTCACTGGAGGAAGTGTTATTATTGGACTCGTATTTGAGTTAAAATCATCTTAATGATGGATTTGTTTCAGCTTTTGTCTTCTCCAGATGTTAACTGATGGACTGGAGTGGTGTGGATTAGTGGGATGTTTTTATCAGCTGTTTGGACTCTCATTCTGACGGCACCCATTCCTGAAAATGTAATTATCTTTTTTTTTTTTTATTAATATTTATTTATATTTGTCTCTGTATAATAATAATAATAAGAAAAATGATAGTTCACTCAAAAGTGAAAATTGGCTAAAAATTGTGCTCTCCAAAAGCCATAAGATGTAGATGAGTTTGTTTCTTCATCAGATTTGGAGAAATGTAGCATTGCATCACTTGCTCAGCAATGGATGCTCTGCAGTGAATGGGTGCCGTCAGAATGAGAGTCCAAACAGCTGATAAAAACATCACAATAATCCACAAGTAATCCACACCACTCCAGTCCATCAGTTAACATTTTGAGATGTTTGTAAGAAACAAATCCATCAAGACGTTTAAATTCATAATCCATAATAACACTTTCTCCAGTGAAAAAGTCATCTGATCTGAATCGGGAGAGAAATCTGCACAGCACTGTTTACAAGCCAAAACAGTCCGAAACAGATCTAAACAAATATGTGGGTGGATTTTGATGTGAAAGACAACAGGAGATGGATTTTTCACTGGAGGAAGTGTTATTATTGGACTCGTATTTGAGTTAAAATCATCTTAATGATGGATTTGTTTCAGCTTTTGTCTTCTCCAGATGTTAACTGATGGGCTGGAGTGGTGTGGATTAGTGGGATGTTTTTATCAGCTGTTTGGACCAAATCTGATGACAAAACAAACTCATCAACATATTGGATGGCCTGAGGTGGAGTAAATTAATCAAATTTTAATTTTAAAGTGAGCTATTTATTTAAACTGTGATAGAAAAAATACCTTTTTTTTTTAACTTTAGAGTACAGTTTTAGTATGTTTTCAACTTCAAATCTGGGCCCAGAAGCAAAACCAGCTGAAAACCACTGATTTAGGCACAACCACATAATCGGTTTGAGGCTGGTCTGGAGCCCTGCTTAGAAGCGAACAGCTTGCAGAGATAGAGGGAAGGAAGGAACGGTGCCAGAGAGATTGCAGGGTCAGTCGGCTGAAGGACGCGTGTTGTTGGCCCCTCTGGCTGTGCTGTCCACAGCAGGCATATGTTCCCGGCCTCAGCGGTCCCTCCTGTCTGAATGTGAAGGGGGTCGCAGCCACTGCTGCATTTTAATCCTCTAAATGGAAAGTTTGGAAATGCTATTATCTTCCATCTGTCGGCCCCCCGCTCACGAAAGGGCCCCACTCCAACTGCTTGACAGGACCCAAACGCCTTTTCCTCTCACGAGAGGGCAGCCAAGATCTGCGCTAACGCGAGAACACGTCTGACATCAAACGAATCAGAGGTTTAAAGATTTTTCACTTAAAAACTGCATTTACATTCCAGCCGGAGATCTTCAAAGGCAAAAAGTGCTTTCTTCAGTTAGCTGGAGCGCTTAACCAAAGTTACCCAGAGAGACATCACGCAAACACAACAACATATATTATTTATACTTATTTATCAAATGCCTATTTAATGATTCTGAGGAGCATGAAACTGCATTCCACACTGAAAAAAGAACTGTGCTTATAGCATGGTGTTTTTTGTATACTGTAGTATTTACATAGTATTTAAAGTTTAAAGAATACCATGGTACTTTTTGATGCTTTTGAGATGACCAAAAAACATGGTATCACATCAAAATAAATAAAAACATGGTACTCTTATTGTAAGTGAAGGGAAAACATGGTTATACCATGATACTTTTTGGCACTTTTGTGATAACCATATTTATGTTTCATGGTATATACTATAGATTATGTCCAAAAAACATGGTATCATATAAAAAAAACAAACAAAAAAACATGGTACTTTTATTGTAATAGATTGAAAAACATGGTAAAACCATGCCACTTTTTGGCATTTTTGTGATGATAGTCATATACCATACTATAGAACATGTCCAAAAATGTTTTTTGTTTTTTTTTGTATAAAATAAATGTAAAAATAAATACACAATCAAACAATCATGGTACTTATATTGTAAGAGATGGGAAAACATGAAAACACCATGGTACATTTGGCGCTTTTGTGATAACCATATTCATATACCATAGTATATACTATAGAACATGTCCAAAAAACATGGTATCATGTAAAAAACATGGTACTTATATTGCAAAAGATGGGAAAACATGGTAATACTATGGTACCTGCACATTTTTTAGCACTTTTGTGATAACCATATGATGTTCCATGGTATATACTATAGAATATGTCCAAAAAACATGCATCATGCATTAAAAAACAAAAACAAAACATGGTACTTATTTCGTAATAGAGATGGGAAAACAGGGTAATAACATCATACTTTTTGGCACTTTTGTGATGACCATATCCATATACCATGGTATATACTATAGAACATGTCCAAAAAACATGGTATCATGAAAAAAAAAATAAATAAAAAATATATATATATATATATATGGTACTTATATTGTAAGAGATGGGAAAACATGGTAATATCATTGTACTTTTGATACATTTGTGATGTCCTTATTCATATACCATGGTATTTAAATGTTTTTCAAAGTACTTACCATAACGTTGTAATGGAATATGTCCAAAAAAACATGGTATCTTATAAAAACATTGCACTTTTTTGTAAGACATGGTAAAACATGGTAATACCATGGTATTTTTTGTATTTTCTTGTGTGAGCAGTCACTGTAAAAGTGGATGTACTCACTTCCAAAAAGTGACCAAAATACATGGTTTTACTATGTTTTCGGACATTGCACCATGGTGCTACCATGGTGTTTTAAATCATCATTAGTGTTTAAAGATTATTGAAATTAGTCGATACTCATCTGTGAACCAGTTGCTAATCGAGTTTACCTGTCATTTGAAAAATAACATGGTAATACCATAGTACTTTTTTTAGCACTTTTGGGATGACCATATTCATGTACCATGGTATTTAAATGTTTTTTTTTTTTACGTACTTACCATGATTACTATGGAACATGTGCAAAAAACATGGTACCGGTACGGTAGTTTTTGTATTTTGTTACAATAATTAATCAAAAATATGGTATTACCATGCTTGTGACCATTGTAACATAGTACTACCATGGTATTTTGGATATGTAACATGACCTTGGGATATATACAGTAAAAAAAACATAGTACAATTAATATATCATAGTGATTTTAAAGAAATATTTAGATGATACTCCAAGTAAAAAGGTACAAGAATGATTTCCATGTCCAGAAAAAAACAGTAAAACCGTGGTAATTCCATCGAGTATATCTGTTTATATGGATGAGGACACCACAAACACACACATTCAGGATAGTCCAGGATGTGGTCAGACCTGAAGTCTGTGTGTGGCGGCTTTGTGCACCTCCTTGGATTCGTAGCGGATGTTATTCTGGAAACTGGAATTAAACCTGACTCTAACCTAATCCTGGTTTATTGCCATCTATTTCATTTCACAGAATACGGAGGGGTGCCACTAAGCACTAACACACACACACACACACACACACACACACACACACACACACACACACACTCATATCAGAGGTGATAAAGCTCTGCAGTAGGATAGTGTGCGCTTAGACAAGCCGCAAACACTTTGAACTCACATTACGATCATATTCACATCACTATACCTAATTTTACACTGGAAATTCAATTTCAACTCAGCAGCTAATGCTGATAAAATAGCTAGCTGCTTACCGCGGTCGCCCTTCTTGATTATTCATATCTTCATGTTTCTCGTTAAAGATATTAGTAGCACAACACCTCAAATCTCAAGTTATAAATAAAAATTAATGTAAATAACCATGAGGGATTAAGTCATGTGTTTGCAGTGTAGATGTTGTACTTTGACGCAAGTTTTCCCTCAATTTAATTTAAATGTAGTCAACTGTCCAATCTCTCCGAACTGTGTGGTTCTTCCCAGCTAACAGGGAACATTCTCACAACTTTCACTCACATTTTTTTAAATGTTATATAAATGTTAGGACAACATGTTCTTAAATTAATGTTGATGGAGCGTTCTTAGAACTATTAATATTTGATATACATTCTCATAACGTTGAAAGAAAATGTTTTTAGAATGACAATCTCAGAACATGTTATTTTTACTTAATGAATGTTCTTACAATGTTGAAAGAAAACGTTCTTAGAATATTAAAAATAAACCAAATAATGTTTTATTTTGGGTAAAAATTGGGCACAATTTTTGTCAATTTAGCTGTTGACCAAAACATATTCAAGTTACAGTTATATAATGGATATGAGCTTTAAAGTGCACACTCCGAGCTTTAATTTGAGGGTATACTCATCAAAATTGAGGAAAGGTTAAAGGGTTAGTTCACCCAAAAATGAAAATTAGCTTGTGTTTTACTTACCCTCGAAGCATCCTAGGTGTATATGACTAGCGTGCTGCGCATACGTCATACGCCTTCTGCCGAAACGCCTTCCACATAAGAAAGATAACGGAAGTGAGAGAAAAGTGTTTATTACGTTTGAAATATGGATATTTTCCCAAAAGTAATTGGACAATTGACTCAAAAGCTTTTTTATAGACAGGTGTGAGCTATTCCTTTGTTATTTCTACATCAATTAAGCAGGTAAAAGGTCTGCAGTTGATTCTAAGTGTGCCATTTACATTTGGAAGCTGTTGCTGTGAACCCACATCATGCAGTCAAAAGGAGCTCTCCATACAAGTGAAACAGACGATTGGTAGGCTTCAAAAACAAAACAAATCCATCAGAGAGATAGCAGGAACATTAGGAGTTGCCAAATCAACTGTTTGGTACATTCTCAGGAAAAAGAAGGCACTGGTGAGCTCAACAACATAAAAAGGCCTGGACGTCCACGGAGGACAATAGTGGTTGATGATCGGAGAATCCTCTTCATGGTAAAGAAACACCCTTTCACAACATCCAGCCAAGAGACAAGAGAACACCAGGAGGCAGATGGGTCTCTGTCGAAGTCTAGGATCAAGAGAAGACTTCACAAGAGCAAAGAGCAAATACTCAGCACAAGCTGCAAACAAGGCCAAATGAGACTTTGCCAAAAAAACATCTAAAAAAACCAGACCACTTCTGGAAAAGCATTCTTTGGATGGATGAAGTTAATATCAACCTGTACCAGAATGATGGGAAGAAAAAAGTATGTAGAAGGCTTGGTGATCCAAAGCATACAACATCATCTGTGAAACA
>NW_015549649.1:189273-205852 GCF_001515605.1 Sinocyclocheilus anshuiensis
TAAACAGCTTGAAAGATCAAAGACAATTTTTAATATAACTCCGACTGGATTCGTCTGAAAGAAGAAAGTCATATACACCTAGGATGCTTCGAGGGTAAGTAAAACACAAGCTAATTTTCATTTTTGGGTGAACTAACCCTTTAAGGAATTACAGCTCTTTAATATGTACCTCCCCCTTTTTCAAGGGCCCAAAAGTAATTGGACAATTGACTCAAAAGCTTTTTTATAGACAGGTGTGAGCTATTCCTTTGTTATTTCTACATCAATTAAGCAGGTAAAAGGTCTGCAGTTGATTCTAAGTGTGCCATTTACATTTGGAAGCTGTTGCTGTGAACCCACATCATGCGGTCAAAAGGAGCTCTCCATACAAGTGAAACAGACGATTGGTAGGCTTCAAAAACAAAACAGATCCATCAGAGAGATAGCAGGAACATTAGGAGTGGCCAAATCAACAGTTTGGTACATTCTGAGAAGAAAAAAAAACGCACTAGTGAGCTCAGCAACATAAAAAGGCCTGGACGTCCACGGAGGACAATAGTGGTTGATGATCGGAGAATCCTCTTCATGGTAAAGAAACACCCTTTCACAACATCCAGCCAAGAGAACAACACTCTCCAGGAGGCAGATGGGTCTCTGTCGAAGTCTAGGATCAAGAGAAGACTTCACAAGAGCAAATACAGAGGGTTCAGCACAAGCTGCAAACAAGGCCAAATGAGACTTTGCCAAAAAAACATCTAAAAAAACCAGACCACTTCTGGAAAAGCATTCTTTGGATGGATGAAGTTAATATCAACCTGTACCAGAATGATGGGAAGAAAAAAGTATGTAGAAGGCTTGGTGATCCAAAGCATACAACATCATCTGTGAAACATGGTGGAGCAGTGTGATCTATGAGCGTGCATGGCTTCCAGTGGCACTGGGTTACTGGTGATTATTAATGACGTGACAGAAGACAGAAGCAGCTGGAAGAATTCTGAAGTGTACTTGGATATACTCTCTGCCCAGATTCAGCCAAATTCAGTAAAGTTGATTGGACGGCGCTTCATAAAATAGACAATGACCCAAAACATACAGCAAAAGCAACCCAGGAGTTTTTAAAGGTAAAACGTGGATTATTCTGCAATGGCTAAGTCAATCCTCAAGTCAACCCGATTGAGGAAGCATTTCACTCGCTAAAGACAAAACTAAAGGCAGAAGGAGCCACAAACAAAGAACCACTGAAGTCAGCTGCAGTAAAGGCCTGGCAAAGCAGCACAAAGGAGGAAACCCAGTCTCTGCTGATGTCCATGAGTTCCAGACGTAAGGCAGTCATTGCCTGCAAAGGATTCTCAACAAAATATTAAAAACGAGCATTTAATTTTTTATTATATTTATTTGTCCAATTACATTTGAGCCCCTGAAAAAAGGGCGGGGTGGGGGATTGTTTAAAAATGGTTGTAATTCTTAAGCATTTTATGTTACATTTTTGTTCAGCCCCTTGAATTAAAGCTTAAAGGCCGCACTTCAATTTTGTCTTTATTGTTTCATTTTAATTCTATTCTGGTGGCATACAGAGTCAAAATTATGAAAATTGTGTCAGTGTCCAAATATACTGTATATGGGCCTAACTATATATATATATATATATATATATAGAGAGAGAGAGAGAGAGAGAGAGAGAGAGAGAGAGCAAAAATAAAGTTAGTAGAATATTTTAAGAAATGTTAGGAAACTGACCATTTTAATGTTCTTAGAATGTTAAAAATAAACGTTCAAATAACGTAATATTTTGGGTGAAAATAATGTTAGTACAACTTTTTTTATAAACTTTAAATAACATTCTAATCACGAGTAGAACTTACAAAATTACAGGTTACAAAATGTTTCTTACAACATTCTACTAACTACAGTATATTTACACCCAAAATTAAACATTATTTGAACGTTTATTTTTAATATTCTAAGAACATTAAATGTCCAGTTTTCTTGTTGTGATTAAAATGTTAATTGAAGGTTATTTTTTTATATTTTCATTTTAAAATGTCTAGTTTTCTTGTTTTAGTTTAGTTTTCTTCTTTCGTGATTAGAATGTTATTTAAAGGGTCCTAAAACATGCTTTGTACAGTGTGCTGCTAACTTTATTTTCACTCAAAAATATAACGTTAAACGTTTATTTTTAATATTCTAAGAATGTAAAAATGTACAGTTTTTCTTGTTACGACAAGAAAACTGGACATGTCACGGTTTAGAAACATTTCAGAACAATGTTCTCACAACGTTTTTGTAACATAAATGTGTTACCTGGTTAGATGTTAGCAACACAGTACCAATTCTCTCATCTCACTAAGCTTCATGTAAACAACCACGAGAGATTATGAATGGAGTGCTTCACATGATTCATATTCAAATATGTTTTCTGATAATTAATTGACCTTTAGCCGCTCACCATTATGCGGAGGCTGAATATCGTTAACTCCCAGAACTCAAATGTCAACAAGCGGAGTGGGGAGCGTCTAATTCACGCAAGTGTAAAATAAATTGCTTCTCATACATGTTCCTGCATATGACAAATTGATTTGTGGAAACTCAGATGGAAAGAGGGAAAATCCAGCAGACAGTTCTGCAAACACGCACTCAAATGTAATTGAAGTCCCAGCAGCCCGAGGGCAAAGCGCGCGCTTTCCCACCTTTAATTTGTTCGGATAACAGTCGCGGCTCTCTTTCGGTCAATAAAACGAATCTAAATCATTTTCCCTCCTCGTGTGAGCGCAGATGATTATTCAATATCAAGCTTTTTTTTTTGATGTTTGCTTGCTGATGCACTATTTCCTGTCAGTCTTCCAGCAATACGCTGCTGGTTATGCCAATAACGTGTTTTTAATTTACAGTTCGTACAGCAGTTGAAAATCCATTATGTCGCGATGTGAGGCAGAGTGAAAGAGATTGCTTTTTGTTTGCTTCCATGTCTGAGGGATATGACAGTAGTCGGATTTCACTCTTTTTGCTAGGATGTGGTTGTGACTGGACGCTTTCCGGCAATCTGGCGCTATAAAAAGATAGCTATTCATGAGGATAATGCCCAAATTCCTACAGGTTCCTGCAGCTGAGCACCTGGCCTCCGGTTCTTCTTTAACCATAGTCCATTTAGTCATGTTCCCTGCTCTCCAAAGCACAGGTGATGATGACATTGGTTAGGCACATTATCTCTCCTAATTGCCAGGTTGACACAAAACATTACGAATGGTTTGCGCTTTCCCCCGTTCCCGCCCTGCGCGTGCTGGGCTTCCTCACCCGAAAAGGGAAGCTGCAGCCCTTTTTAAGAACTGCTGATGGCCTTGTTTTTCTTTTTTTCCCACACCAGGGATAAGGTTATCTGAGCAATTCGTCATGGAGTTTGCAGATAATTAGCTTTTTAAAGTTTCCCCCGAAGTCAGGACTGTCCTTGCAAGGGCGAACCTGTCTCTGAAAAAATGATTCAGCTATAAACAAAAGTTTTGAGCCGGAATCCAGAAATAAGTAGAGTTTCCCACAGCAGGACTTACGCATGATGCACTATTGCATCAATTTAGATGTGTCTATACTGCATATATGCATATATATATATGTATATATGTATGTATACATATATCTATATCTATGTGTGTGTGTGAAGAGTTTGGTTCCAAAACACTATAAATCAATTTTATGGGGGGGGGGTTATAGGGTTAGATCTCTGCCACAATTATGTGCGCGAAAGATCATATTTTGAGCGCACAAAAGTGCATTTTGTGCGCGCGCGATCTGACTTTTGTTTAGAAAATGTTCGTTTCGCAAAGAAAAAAGTATTTAGAGCGCACTAAAATAAATTTTTTATCAAAATCAAAATAATTTTTTGGATGTGTGCAGACCTTCTCTTTTGCGCGTGCAACGTTTCAGTAGCTTACTCACCTAATGCCCGCCCTCAGTGCTCTGTAAATGCCGACGGCTCGCTTGCTCAACACAACCCAGCGTTACAATATGCCATAATTCCAGCCAATCAGAGACGAGGCTGCTAAATTCTGATTGGCTGCCTTGACAACCAATCACAACATTCCTTGCATTGCTGATGAATAATTCTAGCCAATCAGAGACGAGGCTGCTAAATTCTGATTGGCTGCCTTGACAACCAATCACAACATTTCTTGCATTACCTCGACAGCAGAAGAGGAAAAATACAGTGCATGCATAATTATTATGCAAGTTGATATTCTGATTATATTTTTTTCCAAACACATTTTACCAATTCCAAACAACATCAATCTTAATAACTACTATTAATCTTGTATTGAATCACTTATACATATATTATTGTTCATGAAGGCTGGAAGTGAAAAAACACCTTATATTCAGGTGTGCAGGTTATCTTCTACAGATAAAATCTCGAGATGGACTAAAAATTAACTCCCAAAACTTACTGCCAGATTCTGGAATTGGAATTCTTCAAACAGTGGTACAAGAGGATGTGGTGCTGGTCCTTCAAGAGTCATTCTCAAATTATCTGTCTATAAAGCCTATATATATATATATATAATCAGTCTTCAAGTATTTTACTACTCTTCAGTATGTGATTCTTATTAAGTAGGGGTCATTTTTTAGGATTCTATACTTAACCTAAGTCTCTGAGAACCTGACACCTTGTACTTCTGGAGACTCCAGGTAGATTGCAGTTCTGGAAAATGGTGGCGCTGGAGACTAAATGGTTCCTGGTGATTTCACACCTAATTCTTCACCTTAATTCCTAATTCTTTTGCGGTTAACATGCATCTTTTCTTCCCCACATGTTTTTGACTGACCCTGCTGACCCACTGAGCATTTTGCTGTCCAATGGTTATGCATCAACTTTGCAATTTCTAGTATTGTATTAGTTTAGAATTTCTCATGGGCATTTACTCATTTTTGACTTTCAGTCTGAGTTAAATCTCTTTTTTTGGCTCATTTTATCTGTAAAAGAAAAGATGCTTAACAATTATGCACACCTGAATATAAGGCGTTTTTCACTTCCAGCCTTCATGAATAATTATATATCAATTATAAATGATTAAATACAAGATTAATAGTACTTATTCATATTGATGTCGTTTGGAATTGGTAAAATGTGCTTGGAAAAAATATGATCAAAATATCAACTTGCATAATAATTATGCATGCACTGTATTTTCTCTGATTGGCTGGAATTATGGCATATTGTAACGCTGGGTTGTGTTGAGTAAGCGAGCCGTTGGCATTTAGACAGCATTGAAGGCGGGCATCAGGTGACTAAGCTAGTGAAACGTTGCACGCGCAAAAGAGAAGGTCTGCACAAATCCAAAAACATATTTTAAATGCAAAATTGATTTTCGTGCTCTCTAAATACTTTCTTCTTTGCGAACATTTTCTCCACAAAACTCTCAAAATATGATCTTTCGTGCACAGAATTGTGGCAGAGATGTAAGCCCATACTGCAGCAAAACTGATTTTGGCGGGAACTCAATAAAAAAAAGGCGTTTATCGCGTTTTGGAGCCAAACTCTTCATATATTCTAGAACAACTCTTTAGTGTTCTGAAAGCTTATTATAATAGTTAAATAAAAGTTAAAATATGATTAAAAATATGAAATTTCTTTATATCTTATTGTTAAACAAAGTATTGGGTAAATAACATAGTAGCCTATTTAACAAAGTAAATAACTGGGTAAATAACAAAGCATTACGAGAGTAAATAAAAATATATCCATTCATTTGACAGGAGTATTTAACAATCCAGCAATAACCGGATGTGATTGGTTCAAGCCTCCCAGCGCTGCGAAAAGTAACGGGTTCCAACGACAATGTTTTTGGCGCTGTTTCGCTTTATTTGCAGTATGCATAAAGCAAAAAACAGCAAAACTCTTAACCATCAATAAAGAGTAATCCATATGTAAAACTGTGGGTTTTATGTTAACCACTCTGTTTTTCCCACATGCATGTGACATTTGATGTCATCAAGCCTATTTGACTAATCAAAAAAAGGATTTCCCGCCACACCCATCTAACAGAATCGGCACGTCATGACCAGCACACCAAACAGGTCGGCCATTTTGAGCTTCTTTGATATTATGCTGGCTAGTTATGTATTTTTGCGGCATTGGTTTGAATATTGCTTCTGAAATGAATGGTATATTGTTGAATTGTGTGGTAAATAATCCAACTGCGATTAATAAACCATTGGTAAATAATAAACCACTGTTTGGTGAGGTAGTTTGCATGTAGCAGGTGTCATGTTAACATCTATTATTGATAAATAGTTCAAATGAAACGTAATTGTTTTAAATGTTGGTTAAATGGACACATTTATTAAAGTATTGATGCTTTACTAATTGCTGGTTGGTTATTTACCACAAACAATGCAAATGTTTATTTTTGCAGTGCTGTGTTGAATTGCGTTTGGGATTTTACGTTGCTTGCTGGTATGTTTTGTTTTGCTTTTATTATTGATGCTTAAATTATGATGTTGCTCTGAGTGGTAACAAATAACCACTGGTGATTAATAAACCACTGTTTTATGAGGTAGTTAGCATGTAGCAGACAAGTTTATCAAAGTTTTGCTGCTGCAACTGCTGGTTTGATCTTTTCCAGGAGGGCATAAAAAGGCAAATATTTGTTTTTGCAGTGCTGTGTTGAATTACTTTTGGGATTTTACTTTGCTGGTCTGTTTTGACTGGCTTTTGATGTTGCTGCTGGAATAAACACTGGCCTGTTGCTTCTTGTGGTAAATATCATTTGGATTCGTAACTTGTTGGAAGTGTAACTCTTGACAATTAAATATTTGCAAAAAGTAATGAATGTTTAAACTAAAATAGCCAGGGCTTTTGATAAGGACGAGTTTAGCAAACGTTTGCCACTTTTTTGCTGGGTTTTGGGTATTTGAATGTGTTGTTTTTGCAAGTTTACTGTAATAAAATTGCTTCTTCATTGTACATTTTGATTTGATTTTAATATCCCAACTGAATATTAACACGATAAGCAACAGCAGGTATTTAAGAAACTGCAAGTTGGCTTGACATTTGCATTTAATACCTTTTGTCCTTTTGGGTTGTTTGTAATGCATTTCCATTTGAACTAAAATAATCTAGCATCAGTATGCATTTATACAGTTAGGTTTCGTGAAAACACAGGTTGGTTTTTAATTGGTTTTGTTGTACACGGCCTTCAAGAGCTTTTGTGCACATGGAAAACTTTGCAAATTCATATTTTTATGGAAATTTTCGGTGAAAGGAGTGGGTTAATTTCAAAGACTGTGCAAAGACAACTGTGGGATTAATTTCTGTGAATGATTTTGCGAATTTCAGTTTTCAGTGCTATGTTTTGCTGTATATGATTGAGTAGCCAACTAATAAAAAAACGTCCTTCACAGTTTGCTTTACACAAATTAATTCAGTGTTCTTTAGATATTTATATAAATATTTTTTTAATTTAATTATTCGCATCTTTATTTATTCATTTTATTTCTTAAATAATTTTGAATGAGTTACTTTTTTTTCAATTTGAAGAGAAGGTGCAACACTCCCTAGAGGAAAATATTTTTATTGTATTAATTGACTAAAAACGGTTAAGTCCTTTCTTCTAGAGTTAGTGTAGCATTTTGTTTTTTCCAAGTTAGATGAACATTTGATTTTTGGTTGCAACTTCTTTTTAGCACCCCCCCCCCATCTAAAAAAATTAGACATTTTCTAATATCCTGCTGTCCAGAATAATTTTGCATGCTTGAGATCCAGTGTGAGCAGGTGCACTTAAAGCCACATATATATAATAGGTTTCTGTGTAGCAGGTAGAGGTCACGTCACCCTTGCGTTAGCTCTAGCACGCAGCATTAGCCCTGGACTCTTTAGCGAGGCACAAATCCTAAAGTCCCTATCGACAGCCTGGGCCTCGTTCTATTGACTGCCTCATTTCCTGTTAGCCAGAGAGCTCAGCCGAGCGTGTGCGTGAATAACCGCGCTGCGCGACCTGGCCGGGTGTTTGCGTGAGCGAGAGTGTGTGGTTTGACCCGTGACTGCTGGGATATGGACACCACTGCTCCTGCTACAGCAATGAGTCATCGTGCGGCCCGGCCTCAGTGAGCACACAGCAGTGATTGATAACTACCCAGAAAGATTGCTCATCCCCTCGTTTATTTATACCGCTGCCCTTCACTTCTGCTTTCTTCTGAGCATACTTGCGTTTTTAGAGCGTTGATGAGCTATACGCATTTGTTTTGCCGTTATTTTGTGGATCTGTACATCTGTAGTTGCATGTCATAAAATGTAAGTTGCTTTGAGTGGCATGTAATATTTAGGCTATGTTTTTACCCAAAACGACATTGAATTTAAACTATACATTCACCCTCAGGCCATCCAAGATTAGGATGAGTTTGTTTGTTCATCAGATTTGGAGAAATGTAGCATTGCATCACTTGCTCAGCAATGGATGCTCTGCAGTGAATGGGTGCCGTCAGAATGGGAGTCCAAACAGCTGATAAAAACATCACAATAATCCACAAGTAATCCACACCACTCCAGTCCATCAGTTAATGTCTTGTGAAGATAAAAGAAACAAATTCATCATCCATCCATCATTAGAGTCCATAATCCATAAAACCACTTCCTCCAGTTGTCTGTTCTGAATCAGGAGAGAAATCTGCACAGATCAAGCACCATTTACATGCCAAAACAGGAGCGTTATTATGGATTATGGACTCGTATTTTAACCCAATCTCATGAAAGTGCATATAAATAGAATGCCAAATAAAAACAAAAACTCGTAGTATTGATGCGCAAAAATTGACTGGCGTGTATATGCTATGCAATGGGTAGGATTAGGGTTGTGGGGTAGATGCGTATCATATGTACGCGAAAACTGCGTATCAAATGCGTGCGAAAACTGCATATTATATGCACGCAGGGCCGTTTCTAGGCATAGGCGAGCTAGGCGGTCGCCTAGGGCGCCGTTTCCGTATTTTAGCCAGAAGCAACAGTTTGAAGTTATTTTTAATGATGGATTTGTTTCTTACAAACACTCAGTTTTTGACTTCACAGGATGTTAATTGATACATTTAGAACAAGATTTAGTGTGTATGTTTTCGATGATGATTTGTGAAAATTCAAAAAAACTTTTGATCCTGTTCGTTTTAGGATGATATCAAGAATCTGTGGATGAGTTTAGTGCTGAACACGCTAATCGTTTTAGACCTACTTTATTTGACAATGTAGCATTTGAAAGGTTTATTGAAGTATTTAGGCAGAATATACTTTGCAGTATGCTAGCTTATGTCTACTTTGACTTAAGATCCGTCTGTTTGAGGTGTAAACGTTGACCCCATGTCTTTCGAGATAATCGTATCACACATGCACATCCGGTCCGTGTTTTCTCCTGTGCTGTTTGAGGCTCAGTGGCTTCACGCTCGGCTGTCTGATGAGCCTCTGTCACGCTTGATCTCTGTCAGAGTTTTTGTGCCAACCTCTGTCACCTGTCAACCGTCACTTCTCACTGTCATTCAGAGGAAATACCCTCACACACGGTGGCCTAGAGTGAGCGGCGGCGGCCTATAGTGAGCATCCAGTTCAACAAATCCTTGATTAGCTTTAACCTTTAGTAAGATTAAGAAAGTGTTTTTCATTGTTAGTTTGTTAAATAATGTAGTTAACTATTTAAAGACCACAAAAAAATACTGTACGTTTTTATGATGTGTGAAGTATTAAATTTAAAGCTATACCTAATTTTGCACTTTTTTAAATTTATTTTTCAAAGTGTGAATAAATCCAATTAAAACAAAAGTGTAGGCTACTCTGAATTTGAACCTCATGCAGTTAAACTGTTGTCTAATTTCTTTAGTAAATGCTTAAAAACTGTTAAACAACTACCAGATCATTGGGTTATATTCTGTCTGGGGTTTTTTTAGGCAAACGCACAGATTGTTTCCAGAACGATCTAAAAATGATACTTGAGCAGCTTAAGGAAAGACAAGGTGAGTAGCCCATTTCTCCGTCTCCTGAAGCGAGCAGTCAGCAGAACACACGGAGGCCAAAAGTGTCTCGTCAGAAACAAACTCCCGCGTCTCGCTCGCGACCTGACAGAAACACGGCAGGCCGGAAATTAATAGCGTGTTTGTGAGCGGCGGCGATCGATTTTTCCTCGTCACCTGCCGGCGTCCTCACAGCGCTGTTCTGCAGCGTCAGACGCTCAGCCCAGCACAGAGAAACGATTCAAACTTTCCTCTTATGGATGGACACACTAGCACTCGCCTACTTCCTGTTGTTTCATGGTCTTGCAAGAAGTAAATGATTAGTTTGGCTACTTAAACCATCTAACCAGACTAGCCGGAACCAGAATGGTGGCCAGCTAAGATCTGTAAACCACATTAGGCCGGTTTTAGGAGTGTTTGTGTGTTATAGTTCATCCAGACGTGCTGAAATGTTGCAGAAAGATGCAAAATACTAGTGTTCCTTAAGAAATACTGTTTGGTATGGAATTACATTTTGGGTCACACAATCATAAAAAAAAAAGAATAAATAAAAATAAATCTAAAGAAATATATATATATAATTTATATTTTGCTTAAATAAAATGAAACCTATTTTTATGATCTTTGTAAATTTTTTGTATTTTGACATTTTTTTTATGACAGTTAAGCATATTGTCACCCAATTTCTCTAAATAAAAGTAATAAGTCTCTCAAAGTATTATTATTATTATTGTTGTTGTTATTATTATAATTATATTTGCCTTTAAAAAGTAAGAGTGTGAATGTGCTTAATGCTCAGAAAAATGCCCAAATGCAAACTATGCATGGTCCTATTTAAACTTTTATTATTATTATTATTATTATTTAAAAACAATTAAATTAATTTTATTTATTTTTTTATTTTGGGGGGTGAAGTACAGTTACATTTTTTTTGAAGCTGTAAAAAAAAAAAATTTAGTACATTTTACAAGATAATACTAATCAGTTTTTCTTTTTCAAAATTTTCACGTTTAATTTAATGTAAATGTGTTTCTTTGTAATTGTTAGTGAAATTATTTATTTATTTGTTACATTTTGACATTATTTTTATGACAATCAGGCATATTGTCACCCAATTTGTCATTTTTGTAATGCCAAAAAATTTAAATAAAGGTATTATTACATCATGGTAGTATTTGTTGTAGGCTACTGCCTTTATTCATAATTAAGAATATATATATTTTTTTATTAAAGTCATAAAAGTTCATATCATCACAGTAAATCATCATAGAAATATCAAGTATTTTTCTGAAGTATTATTATTATTATTAGTATTAGTATTATATTTGAATTTAAATATTTAAATGTATTTGTGAAATTTTCTGCACAATTTATTCTTTCTTTTTTCAGTGTATGACCCATGTGTTTGAGCATTCGTTCATAATTTTCATGAAATATGAGCTAGACATGTTCATGACAGACATTATATGTTTGCTTTTTAAGTTGATTTGGGAGGAAAACCTTCTCGTGCAAAGATAAATGCATGCGAATGGAAATATTAATGTGATCTGCATGATTTTCCGGCAGGTGTGTCTGTGCAAACTAGATTGCGGGCCCAAGATGCATCGTGCTGTTTGAGCTCTGCATTATTTATTCATAATAGCAGCATTAATAACGGAGCGGCCTGCTTTATGCTCTATATGTCAATGCCAGGATTATCATAACACGTCCGACGGGTAACCTCTGTAAAGGACGAGCTGGAGCTGTTATTAGAGTAACAGGAGGGTGATAATCGGCTTTTGTATGATGTTCTCCACATGTGAAGTGTTTAGTGCGACTGTGACGGGACAATAACACCGGGACGGGGTTTGATTCCTAAACGACCGTCATGTGAGGTCGCGAAGACGTGCTGTCAGATCACACTGGAGACGGTTTCTGATCTCTGGCACGTTTATTCACACCCTCTGTAACTGTTACGCAAGGTCACGACTCCACAGTGTGCTGCCAGAGCCTGGATTGACAGGTTTGGAAAGATCAGATTTGTAGAATTAATAAAACTATAAATAAATGTTTTATTATTGATATATTTTAAATAATACAAAACATGTTTAATAATGCAAATATCGAAATATCTAAATGATGTATTAATTCATTGTTTTTGTTTAATAACACTAACATCTTATGTATTTAAGAATGATAAAACATTACTCATTATTATTTTTAATAATTTTATTGTAATTGTTTTTATATTAATTGTATTATGTTTCTTAATTATGAATAATTCTAATAATAATATTTATGATAATATTGTTTTAATTATTTAAATTATGTATTTTTTTTATTTATTACTAATTTGATTATACATTTAAGAATTAGCACATATAATATTAAAAAAAAATTATAAATTAATTATAATCATTATTGTCATCATTAATATTATTAAAAATCAATCTTTTTAAATTGTTAAATTAAGTTGTTTATTAATAAAGCTAATATTTTATTTATATTGTTAAATACATTCTTTTTAAATGTAAATGTTCAAATTATATATTTGTTGTTTAATATTTATTTGCCTATTATTACTAATGTTTTATTATATATTCAAGAATGACAAAAAATATGAATAGAAATAACAATAATAACAATTTAAAAAAATTGAAATGGGTAAGTTACTGTTTTAATAAAATCTATTATTTGGTAACACTTTATTTTAAGGTGTCCTTGTTACGCATGTTACATGTACTTACTATTGTAATAACAATAAATCATGCATAATTAAATGCAAGTAACCCTAAGCCAAACCCTAATCCTAGTTTAGGTCAAGAATGATAATCTTGATTTAAACTAATACCATTGGTTATGCTAGTCTTGCAAGAACCAAGTTTTGTTTACAGAAAAGGAAAACCAGTCTCCTCCTGTCTTTTTTCTTTACAAATCCTGGTTTTGTACTTCTAATTCGTGACCAGTGTTTTGCTTTGCTCTCTCAGCTGCGTTTCTGCATTCGTCACTTTTCACCAGAGCTTACGCTACACCGATGTCCTATGTCATCCGCTTGAACGCCACTCTCTCGTGAACGTGCGTATGATAGTTAGCGGCAGCTAGACATGACAGTTTATAAAGTTTTGAATATGGATATTTTTCTTGCACCAACACATCGATTTGCTTCAGAAGGCCTTTATAAACCCCCGGAGCTGTGTGAGGCACTTTTTATGATGGATGGATGCACTTTTTTGGCCTTGAAAATCTCAACACCCATTCACTGCCATTATAAAGCTTGGAAGAGCCAGGACATTTTTTAATATAACTCCGACTGTATTCGTCTGAAAGAAGAAAGTCATATACACCTAGGATGGCTTGAGGGTGAGTAAATCATGGGCTAATTTTCATTTTTGGGGGAACTATCCCTTTAAGCACTTCTGAAGTTTGAGCTCCGGTGCTGTAAATGATGTTATTGATTAAATGTAATTAATCGCTCAGTGCTGAAAGCGCAGGAGGGATTGTAATGCACAAACACGTTATAGATTCTTTCTCAGCATTCGGCGTCATCACGACTGTCAAAGTTTCGGTGTGTTGGGCGGGTTTTTAATCTAAAGTCGGCGTGTTATTTGACTGGAATAATCTTGTCAATTGTGACAGCAACACGAGCGCAGTGTGAGATTGCAGTTGCACGCTCTCCTCCAGGAGGACCAACTCCGTTTTCTTCGACAAAGCTCGCCTTTCAGCTCCTTCCATTAGGGATTTCTCAAATTCGTGTTTGTTAAAAGGAAAAATGGAGTGTTTCCCCTTCCCCTCAATAAAGCAGAAATGCATGAAAAAGAAATGTCAGAGAAATGTCAAACACCCGCTGGTTGGTCCGGTCCGGTCGCCTGCCTGACAATGTATAGAACGAGACTGAAAGCCGGTTCCTGATTTTTGATTGGTGCGGCGTGGTTCTCCCTGACTCCATCTGCTCGACATTAATGCACTCTCAGCTCCGCTTTTAGTGCCTGGCTTTAGAAATGTATTTGGAAAAACTGGGCATTATGCAACTTTAGTAAAGGACACGTTTTTTTGGAACACTAATAAAATGTGAATTCAATCTCTCAGTTGAAGTTTTGAAAGTTTTGCATTGGTGGTTGCCAGCGTTAGACCTGTAACGCGCTCACTTTCAGCTACTCGTAGCACAAAGTTAATTACTGTTATTTACTAATTTAGTATTTATAAATTTTTTGAATGAGCTTTTAATTTTATATTTTTATTGGAGTATTGGATATTTTTATTTTTTGATATTTTAGTTTTTATTTAACTTTAGTTTTCATTTTAGTAATTTTGTTGTGGTTTTATCATTTTTTTAGTAATTTTTCTCTTAAATATTTCTGTTTTGTTTATTTTAGGTGTAGTTTGTGATTATTAAAATACTTGAAATGTTGACTTGGCAACTAACTGAAATAAAGCCTGTTTTTCGTGTAATATTTTTATTTTATTGTATTTCTTTGAATTAACCAAAAAAATTAACAACACATTTTTACTTTTAGTTTGTTTTAGTAAGTTTGGTAATCGCTGTTACTGTAGTATTAAAGGGTTACTCCACCCCAAAATGAAAATTTTGTCATTAATCACTTACCCCCATGTCGTTCCAAACCCGTAAAAGCTTCGTTCGTCTTCAGAACACAATTTAAGATATTTTGGATGAAAGCCGGGAGGCTTGTGACTGTCCCATTGATTGCCAAGTAAATAACACTGTCAAGGCCCAGAAAAGTATGAAAGGCATCGTCAAAATAGTCCATCTGCCATCAGTTTCAATCTGAATTTTATGAAGTGACGAGAATACTTTTTGTACGCGAAGAAAACAAAAATAACGTCTTTATTCAACAATTCGTCTCCTCCTCGTCACTGTAGCGCCATTTTGGGGAGTATCCACTGAACGCAAACTGCGTATACTGTTCTACTTGTCTGTGTCAGCCGCACCACACGGATACGTTTTCTACGTTTATTTACGCTTTGATTTGAACGAAAACAGCGTATCCGCGTGGCGCAGCTGACACAGAACCGCATACACCGTTTATGTTCAGTGGATATTCTCCAAAATGGCGCTAGGGTGACGCGGAGGAGACAAATTGTTGAATAAAGTGGGTTTTTTTCTTTTCTTTTGCGCACAAAAATTATTCTCGTAGCATATTTTTATATTGTAATTTTTTATTTTAATTTCAGTTAAAGTTTTAGTAATTTTATGTGTTTTTGTCATTTTTATTATTTTCTTTTAAATATTTCTGTTAAACTTTTTTTATTTCTGTTTTCATAATTATAGTACTTTTAGCAAAGTTTATTTCAGTTTGCTGACAAGGCAACATTTTTTGAAAAACAAGTTTTTCAAATATTAGCCAAGTTTTAGTTGTAGTTTTAGTTAACGTTAACAACACTGATGCTAATTAGTACTGATACGTCTGTATTTCGTAGTACAAAGTATTTTCTTGCTACCGGTTCATATCTCAAATTAGCCTCTTCAGAACGTCACATTTAGCAGATAATGATTCAATTATAGCGTGTTAATTAAGCACAACCTGTGTCAGAGTAATCTTACTTTACATCTGTGCGTTTGCAGCTTTGAATATTGATCCAGAGATTCTCGTCACCCTTAAGTGTCCGCGTGTCCTGCTAAAGCTGCATGGCACGTTAGCGTGCGTATGCAGAATTAGACCTCTCCAGACGCTTGATTTGCATATCTGTGGAGTGCGAATTCATTTCTTAATCAATTAGTTGTTAAAGTCCTCTGTCAGTTTGCCGTGGTTTTATATGCTTCGAATCAATCATACATGCATGTCCACTCTAAACATGTAGCATTACAGTTGCTAGTGTGTGTTTGTTAGCAAAACTGTTTGATCTACTAGTATTTTGTGTTGTTTGCATTCTAAAATGGTGGAATATTTTGTCATTTACTCACCCTCATGTAATTTAAATCAATATTAAGGTCTTAAGATCATGAAAATGCAATGATTTATATATTATAACTCCAAAAGAATGAAAAAGCACAGTAAGTGTCATTAAAAGTAGTTTATTTGACTCCAGTTATATTACTTTTTTTTTTTAAACAATAAAAAAGATTTGTGTAAATATCAGACAAAAACTTGAAATGTAACATTTAAATTCAAATGTCAAAATGTAATTTGTTGAGCTGGGAGGAGATTTTTTCAGTAAATAACTTAAACCGGGATAAGGCTGTAAGTTTAGAAGACTTATAAAATAATGTATAACATTGTTATTGAATACTTTTATGATCATTTTTGGTGTTTTTTTTTTAGAAGAATTTGATTTTCTTAAGTTTTGTCAATTTGTTTTGTTTAAAGGGGTCATATGATGCGATTTCTAATTTTCCTTTCTCTTTGGAGTGTTACAAGCTCATTGTGCATAAAGAAGATCTGTAAAGTTGCAAAGACTAAAGTCTCAAATCCAAAGAGATATTCTTTATAAAAGTTCAGAGTCAGCCACACCTACCTAAAACGCCTCGTTCTAACACGCCCCCACATGTCTATGTCACGATGTGGGAAGATTTGCATAACGCCGCCCAAATGTTCACGCAAAGAAAGAAGGCGTAACTTTTATTCTCGCTGTAGTATTGTTGCCGCCGCCGCCGCCATGTCGTGAAGACGCTGTGTGCTTCGTTGTGAAA
>NW_015549649.1:206746-220614 GCF_001515605.1 Sinocyclocheilus anshuiensis
TAACATTTCCGTCACACGCTTGAGGTATTCGGCCAATCACAACGCACTGGATAGCTGGCCAATCACAGCACCCCTCTTTTTTTCAGAACGATGAGCTTTGTAAAAATCGACGCGTTTCAGAAAGGCAGGGCATAGAGGAGAAACAATAATGTACAGTATGTGGAAAATAATGTGTTTTTTTTAACCTTAAACTGCATAAACACATTTCATTACACCAAATACACAAAATCATGTTCTTTTTAGCAGCATCATATGACCCCTTTAAATTTACAGTAGCCATTGACTTCCATTGTATGGAAAAAAATACTACGGACGTCAATGGCTACCAGCAACTGATTTGTTACCAAAATTTTTCAAAATGTCAGCAGAAAAAATAAACTCATACAGGTGTGGAACAACTTGAAGCAGAGTAAATGTTTAGATATTTTGTATTTTATGGAAAAAAGTAAGTCATAGAGGTGTAAAAAATCAATAAAGGTGAGTAAAAAAATCTCTCTTTTTTGGAGAACTACTCTTAAAATCCATTGCTGCAAAAACCATCATCAATCCCTCAAATCAGACCTTGCATTAGCCACTTAACCCAATACACTACCTTGCCTTTCGTATTCTAAAATTGCACTGATCACACTGAAAGCCACTATTATTTGATGTTCTGCTGAAGTGCTGTTGAATTTCTAGCCCCATGGCTAACTAGCTAGTCCAAGCGTGGCTTGTTTCCCTGTCAGATAACCCATGAAGTCAGTGCTGGAGTATGTTGGATGGGTGTAATTCCCTCTTGAACTGTAGGGGTCAGTCCTGATCCAGCTTCATTCGCCACAGTCTCAGTCTGCATTAGTATCTGCCATCATCTGTGCTCGGCCCGGCTACTCACAGACCTGAAATATTGTTCACATCATCATCGGTCATGGCAACGGCGGCTGTAAACCTATGTGCGTGTGTGTGTGTGTGTGTGTGTGTGTGTGGCCACTGGAGAGCAGCGCTGGTTGATGCAGATGTGTGTGTCTATGTGTAGGAGCTCCTCCATCTGAGTGAAGTGTGTGTGAGGGAGGAAAATTTTACAAAAAGGAAAAGTGAGGAAAATAGTTGGATTAGTGTGTTTAAATATATCTGTCTGTCTGATTTTACATTTGTCTATCTGTCTAGACATTCACGTATCTGTGTCAACCTATGACCACCCACATCTATCTATCTGACATCTGTCTGTCAGATTGTTTATCTAGTCATCGTTCTAGACATCTGTCTATCTTTCTAGACATCTGTCTACTAGACATCCTTGTATCTGTCTCTGTCTGACCACCTACATCTATCTTTCTTTATATGTCTGTCTGTCGGTCGGTCTCCTATGTCATTTTATGTTCATCTAGTCATAGACATCTATCTTTCTAGACGTCTGTCTCTCTTTCTACTAGACATCCATTTATCCGTCTGTCTGACCACCTACATTTATCTGTCTGTCTGTCTTATTATATGTTTGTCTCTGTCTAGACATAATCCGTCTGTCCCTCTGTCTATCTAGATGTCTGTCTTTCTGTCAAAGTATGTTTAACTAGATGTCTGCCTGTCTATCTATCTCTCAATCTATCTAGAAGCCCGTCTTTCTGTCTGTGTATAGCTCGGTCGGTCTGTCTGTCTGTCTCTCTATCAAGATGTTTGTCTGTCTGTCTGTCTATATCCATCTATACATCTATCTAGATGCCTTGTCTTTCTGTCTGAGTATAGATCTGTCTGACTGTCTGTCTGTCTGTCATCTGACTGTCTGTCTGTCTGTCTGTCTGTCTCTCTCTCTTTCTCTCTCTCTCTCACCTGTCTATCTGTCTATACTGTAGCAGCTCATAGTTAACCGTAGCTTCTTCCTCAGTGTTTTCCAAACAGCTAGCTGAAGTTTTCCAGTTTACATCTGTCCACATTCACACATTTCTCGTTATTACTGTATCCGGCCTGGACGGTTTGGCTAATTAGCGCTCTCAGCTGCGTCCCCTATGAAACATCCTGCTAGCGGTCACAGAAGTGTGAGAACATCCGTTGCGTTTGCATGTTGCAAGACACTGTTTCCCTTAAAATGTGGGAAAAGACGAGTCCTCCTCAATTACGCATGTTTCATGCTTTGACTGAAGGGTTGCGAATGGAGAATTAGCCTACTCGTATCTTTGGAAAGCGTGACTAGAAATGTGTAAATAGAAACACATCCGCTCTCATTCTCTCTGATATGGCGGCGTTTCCATCCATCATCATATCGCAAGTGGGAGGAGCTGCTCTCCTCTCTTGTACTGGGAATGTCAGTGCTTATGAAGATCCACGGATGGGGTCGCGGTGATGGATCGCTAAGAGACCTGAGCGCCATTTTCTGCCCACGTTTTCAGCACTTTTCATGGTTGATGAGCCACCCGAGATACATAAGCCTTTAATGCTGACCTGAAGTCAGTACATTGGTAGATAAACTTAAACTATAGCTGACCTAGCACACTAGCGCACAGTACACAATACAAACAGTTAGTGTTAGATGTGAGAACTACCACGTTGTATAATTGACTTTGCTTAGCTAGCATAGGGACTAATTTAAAACTGTACTGGTGGTCAGATTATACATCTTTTTTGTATAATTTTCATAACAAACAAGATGTTTAGGTGGAACAAAATGATCAATGAAGATTAGGGCTGCACGATTAATCGCATGCGATATTTAACGCGCATGAAGATAGTGTTTCTATATATAGTCTGTGTATATATAACATTATCCCGGACGAGCCCCCAATTGTTCCATCTCCCTTTAGATATCTGAACTTCTTATTTGATATATTTCACACATCCAGAATCCACACATTTTATACAGACCCAAACTGAAGTAGAATATTGCACTCTATTTTACAACCAGGCGCCATGTGAAGTTACATAAATTGCATAATTTTGTGTGATTTGTCCACTTTGAACACGAAACATAATTTAATCCAATACGAATGTATTTGATTTTGAAAACTGAAAATGACCAATAATTTACAATTTCATAATTTTCAATGTTTGTTCATAAAGAATGAACTAATTTCAACCATTGTTTCAACCTTTTATAAACGCTGTAAAAGTGTTGTTCATTGTTAGCTTTTGTTTACTCTCATTTCAACATATACAACTGTTGTGAAGTTTTAGCTTGGTTTTTATTTGACACCTACAGTATGTTGAGCAAAATTCGGTTAAGTTAAAACTTCCTTAAAAGTGGAAAGTTTTGACCAGTTTGGTTTTCATAAAGTAGGTGATCTTTTCTTTAGCAAGACAAGCAGTTGTTCTCTTATCTATTCAGAAGTGCATCTTTATTGTGCTTTTTGGAGCCGTTTAGCTAGGGTAAACTGATCTGAAAGCAGTTCAAAAGGGCAGCGTTCGCCCCTCGCGCATCCAGAGCACGAACACCAGCTCATATTTGCTGAACATGCTGAATTTCCACTCAGCCGAAGCCCTCGACCGTCCTTGTCGCTACACCAGCAGATTGTGTGAGTCTTTCCGCTTAAGCTCTGGAAATAAGATGCAGTGGTTTCTGCAAATCCGGCAAGCGTACGTTTGATTAGCACAGCAAAGGAAGCCATTAAACAAACAGCATGTTGGGACAGGCCGATTCCCGCCTGTAAGAGCAGATTAATTTATTTCTGATAATAACACAAACACACAAACTGCACACGATGTCTTTATGGCCTGCGGTTTTCAGCAGTTTCTGCTGCTTTTGTTTTCTTTTGTGCTTATTTTGTAGAAATAAACAAATGCGAAAGTTTTTGACAATCAGCTCAGATTGTTTCATCTTGAGAAAATTTGATGAGAAGTGTTTGAGTTCGTATTGAGATCTTTGACTTGTGGTTAATCGCAACCAAAATACGTTTTTCGTTACATAATTTATGTGTGTGTGTACTTTGTATATGTATTATGTGTAAATACACACACATACTGTATATATTCTGAAAATATTTACATGTGTATATATTTAGATTCATATAATTTATATGTAAATATATTTAATATAAACACAGCATATATTTCTTAAATATATACATGCATGTCAAGCCATGTTTATTTGTAAAGCGCTTTTCACGATACAAATCATTGCAAAGCAATAGTTCTTGTGGTTATTAGGACTGGATGATATATCAATGTGTGTTAGTTTCATTATATCTGGGAAAATAAATTCAAGCAACTAAGTGAATATCACAATTTTAATGCACTTTTTAATTGCAGATCAAGTTTCTTTCCTATTGTCTTAACTAGCATGATTGTATTAATTCAGATATGCAAGCTGTAACTGTTTCAGCGAATTGATTCCTATGATTCATCTGATTTTTCGTGGCGTTTTTCATGAGATTCTGCATTTGAATAAATTTTAATTTAATAAAAATCACTATATTGAAAATTACGGTTCAATATGAAATAAACATGGTTCTTGCATGGTAACTATAGTTTCATTGTGGTTTTTGTAGTGAACCTAGATCATTATAACTTCAGGTAGAATAATCCTTTGTCAATTTACCATCATTTTTGCATAGTAACCATAGATTAACTGTGATAGTTGGCGTAAAACCATAGTAAACCAGATTAAATTGCCTCAATGCAAATCTACAATAGATTTTGAA
The DNA here is from genome assembly GCF_001515605.1 of Sinocyclocheilus anshuiensis. Classification (NCBI taxonomy): domain Eukaryota; kingdom Metazoa; phylum Chordata; class Actinopteri; order Cypriniformes; family Cyprinidae; genus Sinocyclocheilus; species Sinocyclocheilus anshuiensis. The sequence goes on from NW_015549649.1 coordinate 211,351, forward strand.
TGGTTATCATAGTTTAAATGAAGTACGTGGAGTAAAACCATAGGCTAGTTAACCAAGTTCATATGGTCTTTTATGAAAGTTTACCATAGTTTTTGCATGGTAACTATAGTTTAACTGTGGTGGTGTAAAACCATAGTAAATCAGTCTTTTATAAAAGTTGATCCTTAGTTTTTGCATGGTAACAATACTTTAACTGTAGTATTTGGAATTAAACCATACTATATCCTGGTAAAATTGTCTTTTATGAAAGTTTACCATAGTTTTTTCCCCCAGAAACCATAGTTTAAATGAAGTAATTGGAGTAAAACCATAGTAAACCCAGTAAAATCCTCCTTTATGAAAGTTTACCATAGTTTTTGCATGGTAGCTATAGTTTGTCTGTGGTATTTGGAGTAAAACCATTGTAAACCCAGTTCAAATAGTCTTTTATGGAAGTTTACCATAGTTTTTGCATGGAATCCTAGTTTTAAGTGTGGTGTTTGGAGTAAAAAAAAAAACTGTAGTAACTGGGGTAAAATTACTAAGATTTGCTTTTTGATGACTTACAGTATCTAATAGATTTAGCACTAATCTACAATATTTCAACCAAAATATTGTGGCTCCATACTATAGCAAAACTTAAAAAAAAAAAAATATAAATTTCAATCATTTAAATAATTGTATTATACATTTCCTTTTTTATTTAGTAAAAACAGTGCATAAAACATGTCTTTAACTGCATTTTACATTTTTTTAAATCTTGTGTGAAACATTTTGAATTTACTTTGCAACAAAACTTTACTTTTATTTTCAGAGGAGTTTCAGAGCAAATACATGTTGTGATATTAAATATCACCAAATATAACATTTAACATTCAGCAGCACACAGATTTACTGAAATGTTCTGCTTTTTGATCTCAAGTCTTTATAAAGCAGTTTGCATCTTTTAACATGAGGATCATGTTCACACTAATTAAACTGTTCCCATTGAAAGCATCTTGAGATTGGACATTTATTGCATTTGTTACAGGAGCTCGGCCGCTTCTGTTTTTCCATGGCTCTTATAAAAGACACAGAGTATGCTATTTTCAAACATGCTCTCATCTGACCCTCTCTCTCTCATGTTGAGTCTCTCATGTCTCTCGACCATCTTGCAAGAGATGCTCAAACAGTTGCCATAGAAACCCATCTCCTGAAGAAGCCCTCCTGGTGTTGATGTGTTCCGATGGGTGTTACTCGCACGTGTTCGTCAGAGGAAAGACTCTATATGAGTTTCCAGGCATGTTGAGACATGCTGAGAACTGCAGCCACTGTCGTCTGCAGTCTGGAAATGAGTGAAAGCCTTCTCTCAAACTCTTCCACCGTCTGTAAAGGTTTTCAAGGCATGTCAGGACTTCAGATACATTTTTAGATGTTGGAATCCATTTTATTTGCTATTTTTGTAGCAACACACCTGTTGATCAGAACGATTATATCGGCATCAATGTCTTTTGAACATTTTGGCATGGTAGCTGTAGTATTTTAAGAATTTTACCATGGTTATTATGTGGTAACCACTGTTTAACTGTGGTATTTAAGGTAAAACCAACTGCGGTGAAAATTTACCATGGTTCTTACATGGTAACCACTGTTTAACTGTGGTATTTCTGGTAAAACCAACTGCGGTGAAAATTTACTATGGTTCTTACATGGTAATCACTGTTTAACTGTGGTATTTGCGGTAAAACCAACTTCGGTGAAAATTTACCATGGTTCTTACATGGTAACCACTGTTTAACTGTGGTATTTCTGGTAAAACCAGATTAAACAAGGGTAAAATCACAATGTATGAAAATTTACCATGGTTCTTACATGGTAATCACTGTTTAACTGTGGTATTTGGGGTAAAACCATAGTAAACAAAGGTAAAATCACCATCTAATTTACCATGTTTATTGCACGGTAACCACTGTTTAACTGTAGTATTTGGTGTAAAACTATAGTAAACAAGGCTAAAATCAACATCTATGAAAATTTGCCATGGTTCTTACATGGTGGCCACTTTTTTCTAACTGTGGTATTTGAGGTAAAACCATAGTAAACAAGGCTAAAATTAACTTGAATGTATCATGGCTCTTGAATGGTAACCACTGTTTAACTGTGGTATTTGCGGTAAAACCATAGTAAACAAGGGTAAAATCACCATTTATGAAAACTGACCATGGTTCTTGCACGGTAACCAGTGTTTAACTGTGGTATTTGGAGTAAAACCACAGTAAATCCAGTTAAATAGTATTTTATGAAAGATTACAGTTAGTTTTTGCGTAGTAACAACAGTTTACCTGTGATATTTGAAGACATACCATAAATCAAGGTTAAGTTATATTCTGTTGACATTTACCATTGTTTCTGCATGGTAACAAATAAATTTTACTATAGTATTACTACAGTTACTACAGTATTATACAGTATAGTAAACAAGCAAAAACTATGGTAAATTTCGATTTACAATGGTTATGCTCCAGTAACTGTAGTTGTAGTATTTTGGCGGAAATGTTGTAGATTCATTCTAATTCTATTAGAAAAGTTATAAAATCAAATGAATTTCACTTATGGTGGCTATAGTTTTATCCCAGTTAATACAGTTAAACAATACATGGTGAATTTGCACAGAAGACCATTTTAGCTCTGTTTACTATGATTCGACTGTAAATACCACAATTAAACTATGGTTTTGATGACTTGCCTAATAGATTTAGCATGAATCTTCAACATTTCTGTCAGATTAGTATAACTCCAGTCATTGTTACTATTGTAAAGTTGGGTAGAGAAGAATATGAGAGAGATTCAGATGAATACAGCACACGCTTCCCATCCGGCCCACAGAGGAGGTCAGCTGAGCCCGGCCACGTCTCCAAACACGCGCTTACAGGGCGATGCGCTCGCACTTTAGCAAGGTTAACAACACGAGCTACGCAGGATAAATGGGCTCCACTTACCGGCTGTCAGCGATGGGACACCAGAGAACAGCAGGAAACACAGAGAGAGACTCAAAATAACTCATAAACGTTCAGTCAGATGCGCTTTCGAGCCAGAGCTGCGTATTGAATGGGTATTTCTAATATAGATACGTAATGTTTATTTTTGATTTTTGTAAAATTTATTTATTGTTACTTTTTTCATGATTTTATTTATTGTTATGTGTAATTTATATACGTTTCATTATTATATTATTTATTTTATATATTTTGGTTTTTATTGGCATAGCAAATTATTTGTATTTTATATATTTAATTCATTAATTATTAACATTATTTAATTTATTATGTTATTATAAAAAGTATTTCTATTTTTATATTTATTGTTTTATTTATTTTTATTACGTTTTTATTAACTTTAGGGGAAATAAACACACTTTCCTGATTCTTATTAAAGAGTTTCTCCCTGGCCACTTTCCAAACAAAATGAATCTAATAAATCGTCAAGATCCCATTCCCACAGCTCTTTAAGGGCTCAGATATTGCAGCAGAAACAATGAACCTTTCACTTTAATTAAATGATTTTCCATACTCGTTACTTAAGGATAATGAGTTTTTTTTTTTTTTAGTTTTCGGTCAGTCGTGAATTAACCTCGGCATCCGGTGGGAGTTTCCCATCTGTGCCAAGAACACAGAATTGGCTTTTTAGCAAAGAGATTAGAAATCACATACAAATTACATCTACATTTATTCGTTATTACAGTAACCAGTGAGCTTTGCCAGACAGAATGAAAGCAATTGATGTTAGGAAATGGACTGATTGAGCCAAACCCTGATTATCTCAGTATGAAACAAAATCGAATAGGACAGTTGACTAATATTATAAATTTATTTTATATATTTTATATTTATTTTGTTACTTATTAACATGGTTTGAATTATTTTCTTAGAAATTATTGTCGTATGCTTTCATCTATTTCTTTTTGTTTTTATTAGCATAGTTTCATTTCTTATATTAATTATATATTTATTATATTTGTACTTTTTATTTTATTAGAATGGCATTTGTTTATTATAATAAATTGATATTAATTTATATAAAATTTATATGATATATTTTTTACTTATTGACATGGTTTTATTCATTGTTTTATAAAAAATATTTTAGTTTTACATTTTATTGGCATAGTTTCATTTATTATAGTATACATTTATTTTATGTATTTTATTTATTCTTTACTTATTATTTTTTATTGTATAATTAAAATATAAATAAATGTGTCTATTCATACATATATACAGGTGCATCTCAATAAATTAGAATGTCGTGGAAAAGTTCATTTATTTCAGTATTTGAGTTGAATTACTGAAATAAATGAACTTTTCCACGACATTCTAATTTATTGAGATGCACCTGTATATATTTTTTATTATTAAATTTTTTATTAATTTTCGAAAATATTTCCAGATTTTTTTTTTTTTATCTGGAACCATTTAACCATTTTGGGTTCTCAAGGGACTAATGGAGAGAAAGGCACATGGAAAAGTTTTTTTTTCTGTTATAGGCTAAACGTAAGCAAGCTATTAATGATTAGTGTACACCACATGCAATTGAGATTGCGTTATTTAAAATGTATGTTTTGTGCCTAATTATGAGACAAATTTTTCATTGGCAAATTTCAGTTTTTCAATACTCACTAAAGTAGTGCAAAAACAAGAACACTGCAAACGGGCTGTGAATGCATCACACCTGTAAAAGCGTTTCCCAGCAATCAGTGTCAATTCAAACAATGTAGTTTTCAACCTCTCGACATTCGCTTTACCAGCGTTCAGTAGAAATCCAGCAGAAGATAGTCTTTACCGGTCACGCTATGTTTTCTGTTTTGTTCCTCCTGCCCGTTGGCCTGTTGCTAGCTGATTAAAGCAAGAGCGGCGATACGGCACAGAAAGCTGTTATTACTTGTTTTTGTATTGGCGAGGGTGTGAATGACGGGTAACATGGTGAACGAATGAAGTTAAGTGTAAGGTTATCATGCATCCAGCTCAGCCTCTCCCTGTGTCTAATCAAACACTTGGCACACGCCGAAGGAATTGGGAGCTGTCAGGCCGAGAAAGGAAAGTAAGAGCGCCTTTCATCCCCCATGGTGTGAAATATAGTTTTCATTAAAGAGCAGGCAGCAGTTTTCCAATGAAAGTCCAAACAGCACAGCGTGCGTCTCTGGGGAGCACGGCTGAAAAAGACCTTACGCCGGGTCTTACCGCTGCACTTTCATGCCCGAGACCGCCGGATGCATTTCTCACTCCTCCATTTCCCTTTGCTTTTGCTTTTTGTTTCTGTAGGTGGTGGTAATCATCTGTTTTTTTTTTTTTTTAAAAAGCTGTTTCTTGTCAATTGTCTGGTTTTTGGGCTCCCAAGGGACTAATGGAGAGCAAGGCACATGGAAAAGTTGTTTCTGTGATAAAAGCAAGCAAGCTATTAATGATTAGTGTTTTTTTGCTAAGGGAATTACTCATCAGTCTTGGTTAGTGTGGTGCTTATTTTTATATTTATTTTGAAAATTCAATTTGTTAACAAATATTATATTTAGAAATGTTACATGTATTTTTCATTTGAAAAAGTAACTGTATTTACATTAAACTGAATTCTATTTATATTATAAAATTAAATGTATATATTGAATAGTTAAAAAAAATATTATAAATATTAACTAATATATATAAATTTTCAGTTTTTACTTTGTATTATAGTTATTTTTATAAAATGTAGCAACAACTTTGCCCATTTATAGTAATATATATCTACTAGAATTATTTTGGTGTCAAAACGTAAAAGTCAAAAAGTAATACTCATTGAAACATGAGGTTTTTTTTAAAGTAGAAAAACTGAAATAGTATTTTCATTTTACTTTATATTTTGTTTTTAGCTGTTTCTTGCTTTTTGTCTTTTTTTTGTACTAATGGAGAGCAAGACACATGGAAAAGTTGTTTCTGTGATAAAAGCAAGCAAGCTATTAATGATTAGTGTTATTTGCTAAGGGAATTACTTCTACATGGGGTTAGTGTGGTTCTTATTTAATTTTTTAAAATATTATTATTATTATTGTTATTATGTTTTATTATTTATTATGTTTGAATAATTATAGTTAACAAAATATTACAATTTGGACATTTTAAATTTATTTTTAAAAAGTAATTACATGTTTACATTAAAATGAATGATATTTAGATTACAAAATTAAATGTAGAATTTATGAATAATGAATCATTTAATGTATACAAATATATAAATGTTTATAAATAAAATTTATTTTGATAAAAAGTAGCAACATACTACTTTTTGCTACTTAGTAGTAGTAGTAATATATACTAGAAACATTTTGGTGTCGAAACTATTTTTACTCAGAAATTGCTAGTAAATTTTAGAAATAATTATAATGAAACAGCAAGTAAAACATTCAATAAAATGTGAGGTTACGTAGAAAAACTAAAATAGTATTTTATTTTTGCTTTTTATTTTGTTTTAGCTATAGTTTGACTATTGTCTGTTTGGGTTCACTAGGAACTAATGGAGAGCAAGGCACATGGAAAAGTTTTTTTTCTGTGATAAAGGCAAGCAGGCTATTCATAATTAGTGTTGTTTGTTAAGGGAATTACTCATACTTTGGGGTTATGTTCTTATGTTTGTTAACAAAATGTTACATTTATTTCCCATTTTAAAAAAGTATTTCTATATTTACATTGAAAATTAAATATGAATTATTTCAAGTAAAATACATTTTTAAATCATTAATAATTATTTAACATATTAATATAATATTAAATTTGTACATTTTATTAGCAACAAACTACTTAGCTGTACACTGATGTAGAAACAATTTTCACCCATAAATTGCTAGTAAATTTCACAAAGAAACAGCGAGTAAAAAATATTGAATTAAACATGAAATTGTAAAGTGTAAAACTGAAGTATGTTCTTGTAAAATGTGCTCCACTAGTCTTTGTTTTATTTATGACTTAGATAAAAATAATAATTTTTTTTTACAGTGTAGAGAAGGCAAGCTAAATTATCAGGGGAATTACTGGAGCATCACGTCTCAATGTGCTTGGATTTGTATTTTTTAGTCACCTTGTTAAAGATTAATTAAGTTTCTCCCATTTTTTTCCTACAGTATATGATATAAATATTATGCAGATTACATAACAGATTGTGTAAAACAACACTGACAGGTTGGAGATGATTAGAGTGTTGTTTTTCTTCTTTTTCAAAGGGAAAAAGGGCCAAATAAAAAACGAGCGGGGGTTTTCTTGTGGTTTGAGGACTTCATTATTGTCTCCACTAGGGCTGTCAAAAAAAAAATGCGACTTTCGAATATTCGTCGAATAAAAAAAAAACCCCACATTCGAATGCAAAACTGTTGCATTCGAATTTTAGGTCTGCGTCAGGCAGCCTATCAGTGGCGCATGAAATGCGACGACGATGTAAGTGTCATTGCATTTTAATGCTTTTGTTAGCCTATCCAGTTGAACCCACTAGATGCGGCGCTGCTACGTTGTTCATTCAATATATTACGGAAAATGAGAGCATCAGTGTGGAGAAGATGCTGTTTACGTCAAAACTGAAACCAAGCCATTCACACAGAACGCATATTTATCACATTTTCTAGAGGGACATCTATCAGCTTTGCACTCGCGTCTCGCACAAGAGAGCGGCATGTTTAGAAAGCCATGTAAAGTTAATGCAAGTTCAACTTTTAAAAAACATGTCAAGACTTTATGGCGTTTTTTCACCATCCCACGGTATCTCATGTTTTTAAATGAAGAAAGTAGTCTTTGTGATTGGTTTTCGGTCCTTTGTATTAAACTATACATACATGCATGATGCTGTTTTGTTTGTAATTGTTTAAGCAACTTTATTAATTATATATGGTTTATAAACATTATTTTAAACATTATGCACTTTTTTTCAACGATAGTCGTGTTATTTTATTACGCTTTGAAGAAACGTGCATAATATTTTGCGCAATGCACCCTCTTGTGGCCTCAGGAGAGAAGCCAAAAGCTTTGTTCCCCCCTAACTGAAATCATGCCTTTTAAATTTGAATATAATTCGAATTTTGATAATATTTAAGTAGAAAATTCGAATGTAGTTTTTCAGTCATTTTGACAGCCCTAGTCTCCACTGATCAAAGGAGCTGTCAGTCAAACACTGGATGCTGCGTCTCAATCATTTCAAGATGTTTCTGCTCAGTTTCTCTGTGTTTATCAGGCTGTTTCTTCAGTTCTGAAGCAGAATCAGCCGCGCTGTCTTAAGGTTATCGTTGTAAATGTTGGCTTTATCCGTCTCGGAGGGTTCGGCGAACGCACCTGGTAAATTAAGACAATGTTAGCTCAGATTTGTGAATCTCTCCAGATGAATCTGGGTTTATGGAGTCGATGTTGTGTGAAATCTCTCCTGTTGCTTTGAGGCTCGTGTGAGAGAGAGAGAGATTCGCAGAGCCTGATGTTTCCACATTTCTGCCCTGTCATATTTGTTTTCAACATCTCGCTCCTCAGACGGGACGTTTACAATCCCGCGGCCTGGGGTGAATAAAATCAATCTGTTTGCTTTAATTGAACTGTATTTGTCGTTCTAGCATGTGATTTAGTGCACCAGTGCATTTTCGCAATCTTTATTCTATGTTCGTTTTCCAGTAAAATATCAAGACATCCACAGACAAGATACATTTATTGGATAAAAAAAAAAAAAGTAAAAGTGAAACTGTTTAACCTGCTAATGAAGTAAAAAACATGTAAACACAGAAGTCTTTGTATTAATATTTATTATATTGTATTTTTAAATCATATTTGTAATATTATTTTCATTCACAAACTTGTATTTGTTTGTAAGAGGAAAAAAAATCTTAATATTATTTATAATATTGTATTTTTAAATAATATTTTATTTTAATGAATACTCTTGTATTTATGATGTTTTAATTAGAAAGTAATTTTTGGGTTCTTTTCCTTGGTATATTTTTATTAAATATTGGCTTCAAGCAGGAAAAAAAAATCATAATATTAAAGTATTATTTAAAAATGCAATATTACAAACAATGTTATTATTTTAATTTATACTCTTGCATTTATAATAATTTTAATTTGAAACTAATATTTTGATTCTTTTCCTGAGTATATTTTTAAATAATCACTCCTAACAGGAAAAACAAACCTTAACATTATTTATATTTATACTCTTACAATTTTTGTATCTCTCCGTTATTATATTTTCTATGTAGTTAAGTAATGACTAATTAGATTTTTTTTTTTTTTTTTTTTTTTAAAAATTTAT
>NW_015549649.1:221465-238918 GCF_001515605.1 Sinocyclocheilus anshuiensis
ATAAAAAAAATATAGCTTAGAATGGTTTATTTCATTATTGCTATATTTTTTTTATTATTCTTTTAAGTGGATTTAGTCCACTTCATGAATGACTTTTTTAAACTCTTAGTTTTCAGTGGTTTATATAGTTTAAAATACTTTATTTTGATAATTACTACTAATAAATGTATATTTTTTTTACAATTATTTTATTATTTTTATTATTATATTTTAAATTATTTTAGGTATATTTTAGGCAGTTTCTGTTGCTTTGTGGGTAATAAATAATAACACCCATTAAACAAGGTAAAAGAAGTGTACCATCATCTCAGGGTTTGCTGTTTTAATCAATGCTGTGCTGCTTGACTGCATTAAAAGCCATTAGTTACGTCTGATGAGCGTGAGATATTGATTTAAGAAGCTGTCAGAGGGTAAAAAAAGAGAAAATTAAGTGTACGTTTATTTAACCCTACATTTTTCCTCAGGGAATACACACTTTATGTCCATATGCTAGTCATAAATGACACCTGCGCTAGTTATGTCTTCATATATGCATCATAAAAAATGCATTTTATTTATTTATTTCATTCATGCATGTATTTGTTTATTTATTAATAAAAAATGTGTGTGTGTGTGTGTGTGCACTATTCTTTTGCAGTTGTAATATTCTGTCCAGGTGTGTCTGGTGGCTCGTTGCTGCTCGTCTCTCAGTGTTTTGTTGTGGTGGCTGGTTGTGAGATGCATTGATTGATGATTGGTTCTCCCGTCGCGTTCACCGGTGCTCATCTAGAGGTATAAAAACAAGCTGGGGCTGAACGGTGCTCTCAGTAAAAGCTCAGATTGATGTATCGATCCCCACGCACAGAAAGCCCTCGCTTATGAATTTATTTGTCCATCAAACAAGCGCGAGCAGGAAGAAAAGGACAAATGGTTGCCGCATCAAAGGCATGTAAAATAGCACAGGTAAACAAACATCGCACAAAAGCCCCGCGAGTCCTGCTTTCAGAGAGCATTTTCGTGGAGTGCTTCGTTTACAAAATGTTTTGACTCTCGCACAAAGACGTTTTTTTTGGAAGTAGAGCTCGGCGTATGGATGTGTCTTCAACTACCGTCACTTTTAATGTCTCCGAGATCGGTTTTTACTCAAACTAACAGATTTCAGGTTTTATTTGTTAGCCGAAAGTCACATTGAAACTGGCTTGGAAACTTTTAACTGTCGTAATTGATATTTGCGATGTATAGAGTTTTTGTTGCGGAAATGATTTAAACTTTTTTTTTGCAATAAAACAGCCGACTTGCTAAGGCTAATTTCATCTGAGGCTATTTATTTATTTTTTTATTTACTTTTTTTTCATCTGAAACTCATGCAAATAAATGGTAGCCTATTGTTACACTATTTACATTATTTCACAATTACAATGTCACTCAAAAATATTCATCCTTTTATTAGTAAAAAATAAAAAAAGTGAAATAATCCTAAACCATTTTAATATATTGTGAAAATGTAGCGACTTTTAAATGAAAATATATGCTGACACAAATTACGAAAAGTTCCTAAGTTTTGAAATCCTTTCCACAACAATAACATGTGATTTAAAAACAGCCGACTCTTTTAGCTAAGGCTAATTTCATCACATTTTAATCTGAAATACATACAATTGAATGTATAACTATTGTAACTATTTGCATTAGCCTATTTCACTAAAATTAGAGTTTGATTAGTAATGACGCTCAAAACTATTCAACGTCTTTTCAATGTTAAACAATGGAAAATACATCAAAAATATTTAGAACTATGAAATATTATAAACCATGTGTGAAAATTTGCTGTTTTATTTTTTAATTTAAATGGAAAATTTAAATGTTTAGGCAAATTACGACAGTTCCTAAGTTTTGACATCATTTCCCCAACAATAAACAAAAAAACAGCTGACTCCTTTGTCTTGCTAATTTCATCACAGGTCAACTTTTATCTGAAATACTTGCTGTTAAATTACATTCTCACACTATTTCACACTGTTCCTAAGTTTTGACATTTCCACAACATACAACAATTTTGGCTACTAAAAGTTGCAAAAGTTTAATAATCAAACTCTCTTATTAGATGCAGTATTGTATGAAAAATTCACAAATTTTAAACAAACATTTAAATGTTCACGCAATTTACATTTACATTTACATTTAGTCATTTAGCAGACGCTTTTATCCAAAGCGACTTACAATTGGGGGATAGCCGAGGGCAATTATTATAATTACCAGAAAGTGCAATCAAAAATACAAACGCAAACAAAAATATAACGTAGAAATAGGCAGAAAACGAAATATTCCTTCCTAGCAGCAAGTAATAATTCCAACAGCAGATCTATAAACAAGTATTATGCAGGACACTCACGTGCAGCCGTCTGTCTCTTCAATTTACAACCATTCGTAAGTTTTGACGTCATTTCCACAATATACAACCATTTTAGCTACTATTTGTTTTTTTCCCCAAAGAGTTTAATAATGTGTAAAGTTTAATATATGTATCAAAATTTAAAATCACACGTTTAAACGTGTATGCAAAAAAACAACTGTTCTCATGTTTTGATGTCATTTCCACAACATACAAAAATTTTGGCCACTACTATAGTTTTCCCAAAAAGTCTGTGCTTCTAGTTATCAAAGAGATAAGTGATATTAATATTACATATTAGATGTGTGATGAGTGAAGAAAACAAAGTTAAATCAAGATAAATATCACTTCCAGTCAAGTGTCATTACCAGTCAAGCTGTAATTTGGCCAAATTATGCAAAAAGTGTGACAATATAATTTAATTGTGTGGATTTCAGATAAAAACTAACCTGTGATGAAATGATCAAATGTCCAGTGTCACTTCCATAACATAATCTTATCAAACTAAATATATCATTAATAGAGATGCTGTGGAAATGACATTTTATTATTTCGGAAAAAGGTGAAATCTTCGAAACTGATGCTTGTTTATCCAGTGTTAGTAGACAAAGTAAATTAGTGCGAGTATGAAAAGTGTTTTTAGAGTGTCTCAATGAGTCGTCAGTTGAAGAAACACCTGTGAATCTCAGATGCGACTAGAGTCTCTTTAGGTTTACAGCTCCCTTGTGCTTTACCACAATATAATCTAATCCTGAAAGCATAATGTGTGGATTACACTGTGAGTATAGCAGCTTCCTGACGAGATTACCGCTCACGATAAGAGAAGCGCTCCGACTCCAATTCAGCCGCCGATGATAGAGCGACCTACTTTCTCCAGCACTTCCCAGGGATCTTATCATATCTAAATGGAAATGGCTCCGTTCAGCTTCAACAGTGTGTGTGTGTGTGTGTGTGTGTGTGTGTGTGTGAGAGAGCGGTAACTGATCTGAGGTTAGCTGATACTGTTTTATGGGTTTTCACTCTTGTGTTTTAAATATCAAGTTTGCAAAAAATGTTGCCATTTTTGATGAGAACCTTTTACGACACGTGTATATATATAACCTTTTACGACATATATATATAAAAGATAGATTTTTTTCTTTTTATTTCTGTTGGGCATGTATTATGGTAAAACCATGGTATTTGAATACGATAGTAATTAGTATCTTGGTATAGATGAATTTACCATGGTATTACCATCTATCATGTACCACAGTAAAACTGTAGTTTTAGTTATGCCTTTTTTAAATGGTACACTAGCATATAGGCCTAAAGTGTTTTTTTGGACATGTACTTTGGTATAATTGTATTCTTTTGAAGTACAAATTATTATTTTCTATATATGTATTTACGTATTTGCTACCGTTTCTGTGAATGTAAACACAATTCCTGTCAGCCTTACCTCTTTAAAAAATAACAGATAACTTTGTCAGTGAATGAATGCTTTCTTAAGACTTCATTCTGGGGTCTCTTTGCCGTTGCAAAAAGCGGCAGTAATTGGTATTGATCGGGTGATGTTGATACGGCGTGTGCCGGTGAGCGTTATATCCCGCTTTAGCATCTAGCCTCTTGAGAACGCCATCGATCCGCTTCGCTTTTTCTTAGCAACCCACGCAACATCTTTATTACACTTGAACTGCTATTTCTAACCTTGGATCAACTAGCAGTATTTATACCCACGGGTAAATGGCTAGTTTTTGTTCCGCTAATGTGTTGAATTTATTTGCCGCTGCCACTTTAAACCTCCTTTTTGTAACATAACTTTTCCAAATATATGTTTATTTTGTTTTGAGTGTCGACAGTACCAGTTCAGAGTAATAATAAACATCCGTCTGGCGCCACTCTCGTGGGTTCGACGCTTATTGCTTCCGATTCCGCGCGTTCGGCATGATTCATTTTGCCTATCTTCGTTTGGAGATTTGTAGCCGCTCATAAATGAATGCAGAGGAGCACGAGCACACACTTATTTCCAGCCAGATCCGTTTCCCCTCATATGCCCTAAAAATCCAACTGAGAATTCATAATTTCTGAGTAGCTCTCTCGGTAAATGTCAGGCGGCGTTACATATTTAACTATGGATTACTCGGAAATGTGCTTTCAGAATAATAATTGGCAGTTCTCCAGCTCCAAATCCCAGCAGGTTCTGCTTTCCCCGTTCCACATCAGCTTGACTTGTAATACTCGGAATAGAAAAATCTCTCGGTTGGAGGCAGGGATGTCAAACATGCCGTGCACTGAGTCATTCGGCTGGCGATGGCCGGCGTTCAGGACAGCGAACGCTTTGATGTTCCTGGCCTGTCTGAACTCAACTCACACAGTCTGATCTCGCTTCTGGAATGAAGTCACCTGCTCATGCTATTTTTTTTTCCCCATCTCAGAGGAGACAGAAGATGTTCAGTGAAAAGTCTGTACTCGTAAAAATAAAGTATACGGTTCATTTTATGTGCATTTAAGGTCAGCAAACCTCTTATGAAGATCCATTTTTGGCTTTCAAAGTACTTCATGTTTCCATTAGATTCTTCAGATTAGCATGTTGGTTTTAGGTCCTAGAAAATGGGCTTTTAAAATATGACGTCAAATTTGTATTATTTCAGCAAAGAATCAGTTAAAGAATGTTTGAACATTTTATATGATATTTGAGGTTTAATTTGTAATCTCACTATAATTAGTTGCTGGCGACAAATTATTATCTTTATCATTCACTCGTTTCAAATCACTGAATTGCTCACTTAAAGGGTTTGTTCAAAAACAAGTCAAGTCAAGTTAAGTCAAAGCAGCTTTACAGTATTAAACAGGGAAATAGTGTGCCGCTCTGCTCTGGCCAGATGAAACCAGCTATTTAATTCTAGGTTGCAACAAAGCCAGATTGTGCAGAGGACTCATCTTACACTGAAAAACAATGAATCATTCATAAACGTAGCAGTGAATCAAATCATTCATTCTAATTCAAACACACTGATTAATTCATTAACTCTTTACAAAGAGTCATTGAATCATTTACTCAAGCGATTCTTTCAAAAGTGCTGATTCATTGAGGAACGCCAATACTGTAGTTGTCCAGAGATGTGCGTCAGTTTCTGTTGTTGCTTCATTTGGAAATATTTTTGCTGGTGCAGAAAAAACAGACATTAACTGGCAATATTGTGCCTAAAAGTTTTTAGTATATTAGTATAATGTTAATATAGTGTTTTTGAATATTTCTGTTTTTGGACCTCATCAAATGCCCTGTTTTTGACATTTACCATGGTAATACAATGTTTTGATGATGGGTATATGGGATGATGGTTTCCCTAGTAGGTGTCTGTTCTGTGTGAACTGGCATAATCTCTTTACTTTTTCCTCCTTTCCCGCAGGACCTCCTCTCTCCTTGCATGGTCAGCATTGCGTCTTTCCCTGTATTTTTGTGTCCTCTCTTTACTTGGCATTTCTGCCTGACACAGACAAAAAGAAAATGCATCTTTTAATATGCAAAGCATGGCAAACATGGTGAAACATGGTTAAATTAAGTATAAAATTGAAAAGGAATACATTAATTGTATGGGTAATTTCATGTTCACCATTAAATTCTTTCAATGTTTTGAATATTTATTTATTTATCATTAAAAAAGGGGTGTATATGTAATATTGTGTGACAAATGTATCATATGGTGTGACTTGTAAAAACAGTCACACCGATACAGTGTCACCCACATGACGTTTTGTTCATTTAAGCTAATCTCTTGGTTAACTAAAAACAGCTAGCTTACAGTGTTTTTGAACCATAAGTTCAAAAGTTCAAGTCAAGTCACCTTTATTTATATATGGCTTTTAACAATACAGATTGTGTCAAAGCAGCTTTACAGTATCAAATAGGAAAATAGTGTGTCAATGCAAAAGGACAATAGTAAACACTCAATTTTCAGTTAAATTCATCATTGAATTCAGTACTTTACTAAAGTACTTGAATTAATTTGTTGTGGTAATTCTATAGATGCTGTGGTAATATAACAATTATAGTAATATAAACAAATTACTTTCTATATTATACTACAATACGCTACAGTTTAAACTAAAGTATACTACAGTATTTACTACAGTTTATCAGTTCACTATAGGTAATACTACAGCATGCTGTAGCATGCATTAACAAAGTGTTGTAAATACTATAATATATACAGTATAATACACTTTACTATATATGGTTCAAAAACACTAGTATTTACTATAAATGATTGTAGTATTTTTTCATATGCCTGTGTTTTAACGTATCACGATGGCCGCAAGTTCAAATTGACCATAAGCATTACAGATGTGCGAATGTCTGTTTGCTGCTAGGTTAATATCCCATGTCACCTTGCACCGCCTCGAGTGTCCATCTGATCCCAGATCAGGCTGGAAACCTCGGACTGATGGTCTGCATGACCTTTTTCCCGTTCAGCCTGGCGAAATTGACTTCATATGCTGTTAAATTTATATGTGCGTTCTCCTTGGTCGCGGTGCTTGTCCACCCCAGGGCCCTCTGGGAATCCGGTCCCCCCGTTGTGTTCCCTGACGGCCGTGTGTTTTATTACCCAGTAAAGCATTACGCTGGGCTCCTTTGATATTGATTTATTTATTTATTTGTGTCTGTCCCATAAGCCCTCGTGAGAGATGTGTTCGTGCTGCGGGCCGCGTTCGAGCGCATTAAATATATTGCAGGCATTTGTTGTGTGCCGTGGACGCGGCGGGTGTTTGTTTCAGAGCGACGCACACCTGCAGATACGACAACAAACGTGTCCTCGCCTCACACCGCACGTTTGAAGCCTCTTCCCGGAGAGCAAAAGCACAGCTGGGCTCTTTTGAAGCATCAGTGCAGCCGAAGAGTCAAATATAATGCGTTTTCCATTAACAAATAGGTTTTATAGATTATATAGATCCAGACCTGATGCAACAAATAGCCATATATATATATATATATATATATATATATATATATATATATACACACAAATTTATAATCTTTTTTCTAAATCTAAAATTGTATTGTTTATTTAATAAATTTTGACCGGGATCTTATCAATTCAGGGTTTATAAAATAAGTATTTATCCGTCTTTGCATCTTTGTCTTGGTGTTATTTTAGTATCATCTATATACTATTATAGTTTTAGTCAGTATTTTAAATTAGCTTTTATTTTATTTTATTTCTTCAATTCCTTTGTTCAATTATTAGTATTTATTTATCATCTATCATGTTAGTATTTGTCATGTTTATTAGTATTTAACATGTTTGTTTATCATATTAGTATTTATTTGCTATGTTTATTTACCTTATTACCATGTTTATTTACCATATTATTTTTATCATGTTTATTTATAGTATTTATTTACCATCTTTATTCACCATATTAGTGTTCATCATGTTTGTTAGTATTTATTTACCATGTTTATTTATCATATTAGTATTTATCGTTTATTAGTATTTATTTGCAGTCTTTATTCACCACATTAGTGTTTGTTACGTTTATTAGTTTTATTTATTGTGTTTATCAGTATTCATGTTTATTAGTATCTATTTACCATGTTTATATAACTTAGTATTTATCATGTTTTAGAATTTATTTACCATGTTTGTATACCTTACTAGTATTTATCGTGTTTATTAGCATTTATTTGCAATCTTTATTCATTATATTAGTGTTTGTCACATTTATTAGTATTTTTTACTGTGTTTATCATATTAAGGTTCATCATGCATAATAGTATCTATTTACCTTGTTTATATACCTTATTAGTATTTATCATATTTTTTAGTATTTATTTACCATGTTTGTATAACTTACTAGTATTTATCGTGTTTATTAGCATTTATTTGCAATCTTTATTCATTATATTAGTGTTTGTCACATTTATTAGTATTTTATACTGTGTTTGTCATATTAAGATTCACCATGCTTAATAGTATCTATTTACCATGTTTATACACCTTATTAGTATTTATCATTTTTTTTGTATTTATTTACCATGTTTATTTATATTAGTTTTTATTTTGTTTATTAGTATTTATTTACAAAGTTTATTTACCATATCAGTTTAAGTGCCATTTTTATTAATGTTTATATCACGTTGTCTTGTTTTTGACGTTTCGTGCATTTTATTTACTGATTTTGCAGAGAAAGTGGCGTATTGGATGTAAACGTGGTGAAATGTGTTAGACGCAGCTTTATTTAGCCGAACACACGGCTCTTATCAAGCCACTCGTCTCGTATTGACTGAAAGCTAATTTCCTAAATTAGCTGTAATGCTCTGCAAATGTTTAGCCTTCCTTAAATGACAAATTCCTCGGATAAACTTATCGGATTTCCTTTCCGGAACATGGCGCATTTAAGGAATCTTAATTGGCCGAACATCCATAAGACGTTCACTGGATTGTGTGAGTGTGTGTGTGAGAGAAATCCCGCCCTTATCAGTATCAGTGTGTCATTGTTTAACTAGCCTCAGAGTCGAGCAATTCAGCCAAGTCATGTTTATTCATTTAGCCCAGAGGGAGATAGACAGAAGAAACACAGTGATTAATTCTAATTTGACCTTATCATAATGTAGCAGGGGCCCATTACCACGCCAATCACACGCACAGCATGCTGGGAACACAGACACTGCACACTTATTTAATATTTTGTAATTATTTTAATTATTATTTTATTTTATTTTATTATTATTATTTTATTTTTTTTGGTTAACCAGTCAACAGAAAAGTACACAAGTACAAACTACCAAACAGATTACATTTATTTAAGCCTTGTTTCCATTTGCATCAAATTAAATATGGTGTTTACACTGCAAAAATACCATCTTAATGAGATTTTAATGAGTCTTCTTTGACTCGTTTTCCAGTTAAAGTTAAACGTACTAGAGAAGCAACACAAGCAAAAAAGTCTTTTTCTCTAGTTGTTGTTTTTTTTTCTCAGTATTTAATACTTGAAACAAGTGGAAAAATCCAGTGCATCTAGACAAAACACACATGAAAATACCACAAATAATATTTTGGACATATTGTTTTTATTGTGCTTAAAGTTGAATGTTTAGTGCATAAAAGCACCAGAGAGGAAAAACGTCCGCATCTATTTGAGAATATCAGAATATTTCTGTCGCCTGTTTCCAAGACACGAACAAAACCTCTGATTTGAGTTTCTTTAAATAGCCTTGCAGTTTGTTTGTTTGTTTGTGTGTTGAATTGTTTACGCGTTTATCCACACTGACTGTTTGCACAGAGCCGCGCGTCTGTCGCCAGAACATGTTTTTGTTCCCTTTGTGTTAACAGCCGTAATAAGCCGTTTTTCAGGATGAGAGCCGCCATAAACCGAGGAGAGAAATGCTCATTGTGTCTCTCTCACACACACACACACACACACACACACACACACACACACACACACACACACAGTGCATTATCCGAGCGCAGCGTCTAATCAAATATTCATCAGTATGAAAGTGTTAGGTGCTTGTGGGACTGCTAATTAGCAAGCCTAGCCTCAGTACAGTCATCTCAGGAAAGTCAACGCCAACAGTTGGTCCAGTTTGCGCTGATTTTTCTTTCCCATCTTCTGACTGGAGTTGCCAAAAGCTTTCTATTAGCCAAGACGTCGATCCGTCATGTTTTGTTAGAAATGCAATCCAGAATCAATACACACAGTATTTTGTCAAAAATATGTCAATTCTGCATTGAAATGGTGTTTAATAGACCATTATGTTGTTTTTAGACCAGTGAGATTTTAACTGCACTGACAGATCTTTAAATTTGCTAGACAAGTTAAAAACACTTTCAAGATACAAGTCTTGTATTCTCATGGAAATGTTGTATCTCAAGTACATTTGTCTTGTTTTAATGAGTTGTCTGATATTCTGGGAAATGACACACAAATAATGAGTTTTGTGGGAATTTCTTTTATGTAATATTGGTTCAAACTAATTCAAGAACGAGCGTAAGGTCACAAATACGGATATTACTGCAAATTAAACATTTTAGTAAAGTTTTTATTTTAGTGCTTAAACTTAATTCAAAATGTTGCCAAGGCGACATTTCTATTTTTTGTCATTTTATTTTAGCTTTTTTTATTTTTAAGTGGGTTTGTTTTAAATTTGTTTATTATTTATATATATATATATATATATACACACACACACACACACATATATGTATATACATTCATTCATTATTGTGTGTGTATATATTAAATTGTGTATTAACTTATGTAAATATAATTGGATTACTTAAATATAATTATGTAAATATGATTTGATTTATTATTTAAATAAGGACATTTTCAATTTTATGAAAATCATTCAATAAAAAAAATTATTTCATCATAAAATTTCTAAAATGTAACTAGAAATAAAAGCTAATGCAAAATAGTAATAAAAAAATAAAAAAATACATATTTATTTAAAAAAATATTATTATTTTGCATTAGCTTTTATTTCTAGTTCAACTTTAGAAATTTTATGATGAAATGACTTATATAAATAATATATAAAAAAAGGCTTTTCATCATAAAATTTCTAAAATTGAACTAGAAATAAAAGCTAACGCAAAATAGTAATACAAATAAAATATAAATAAACATAAATAATATTTTTTAAATATAAATTATATGTAAATGATGTTAAAATAACACTGGTCACAAATCTAAAATAAAAAGAGCACTCAATTCTGAAATATTTCCTAGTAATTTCATACGATTATTGTTCATTGTTCAAGGTTTTCAGATCCTAAAACTGTATTTCTAAGCTTATGGCTGGGAGAAAGTAGGCAAACCCTGCAGTAGATACAAGTGATGAAATCCACAATGAGTTTCAGTAATGTATGTCTGCAGGTTGAGCGTGTAAACTCGTATTTTACTCATATGTCCAGGTGCGATACACCACACTGTGTCGCTTCTCAAAGCAGGGGTGCTGTAAGGATTTTAAATTGAATGAGAAAAATCCTTTTAGTTTCCCCTCGGATAAAGGTAAAAGTCCCCGTCTTTCTCTCTCTCTCTCTCT
The DNA here is from genome assembly GCF_001515605.1 of Sinocyclocheilus anshuiensis. Classification (NCBI taxonomy): domain Eukaryota; kingdom Metazoa; phylum Chordata; class Actinopteri; order Cypriniformes; family Cyprinidae; genus Sinocyclocheilus; species Sinocyclocheilus anshuiensis. Next base: position 232,874 of record NW_015549649.1, read on the forward strand.
CATTTCCAATCTCTCCCCATCAATCCTTGCGGCTCCGAGGGCTCAATAAAGCCTCTAGAAGAGGTCAGTCTTATTGATACGGGTTTCTTCCCTCGGATCCTACAAATCATATTATCACGGAGCGCCGCACCAAATCCTGCGGGTATTAGTGGCTGTTTCCCGCCTCTTTTTTTTCTCCCGGGAGAGTGGATGTTGTTGGTGCCACAGATATGGGCTCTTCTTCCGCCATTGTAGTCAGATGGAAGGTTCTGGGCTTCTTCAGCGCGTCACGTTTCTCTCGCCTACAATGTTGTTCATCTGGGCCAAGTTTATTGTTTGGAGCGTTCGACCACCTGCTGCGTCTCTGTCATAAACAATCTCTTCTGTCACGGCTGAACTTAAGATCTTGGTCTTCTGACTACAGATGGAAACAGACTCTTGAAAGCAGATTACGGATGTTCCCGGTGAATCGAGTCCACCTGCGGCCTTCTGGGAAACAGTGTTGACCTCGTGTTTGTTTTCTTCTGCTCTCTGCTTCAGCTTTTCTGGAGAGTGCAAATGATGGTTTTACCATCTTTACATCTGCAGCCTTTGTTTCATTTGACTGCAGGTTCCTCATCATGGTTCCTCATAAGAAATCGTAGTTCCATATCATGGTTTATCAACATAGTTTCTCACCTATTTCTTATGGTATCTTCTCATAGGATATCATGGTTCCCTATCGATACTTCACTCGTACTGCATCTGCTAAGACGCTATGGGAAAAAGTCCTTATTTCTCCTGAACTGAAGTCTTTTTCAATAACGCAGTGTAACTGCATGGCCATGGGTTCATGCAGTACACTTTAAAAACGAACCAATGGCTCGGCAGCGGTGCTGCCTGAACCTATGACCACAAAGCCCGCCAAAACCCGCCAGAATGGGCGGGGCCATCTGGCCAAATAAGCGGGCACTTCACTTTGACACGCCTCGCAGTGGAATAGTGACTTCTCTGCTTGGCTGATTCACCGCCTTCAGCGCCGCGCAGCAGTGGTCCAGCTTCCCCTGCCGCCATTCGGCGAGCCTTGTAAAGAACACATTTCTAAGAGCAAATTTTTGTGGCATTGTTTCAAATGCTGCACTGTTATTGCGGAAATCAAATCGCACTGTTATTGATGGAAATCAAGGACGCCGACAAGGTTCCCTTCCTTGATGCTCCGGTCTCCCCCACCAGTATGTTCGGGCCAGCGGTCGAAGGCTTCGCTGAGTGTTTCACGGAGGCACAAAAGTCGTCGCAAGCCATGCGACACTTCCTACCAAAATGCTCTAGCTCTGTAGCTGCCTCTAGTCGCCCCAAGTCTGCGCGGATTCAGCAGCCCACAAAGCCTGCACCTGCAGCTGCTGCCACTGCCCAGCAGCCAAGCCTGAGCGCCCAAGCGGCGATCCACTGTTATAGTGGACAGATTAAAACACAAACATTTTCAAAAAGAGAGCAGATTTCCTCTTCTATTTCTCATGAGTACTGTGTCCCCTTGCAGCGACCAGGCACTCGAACCAATCCAAACCCTGACTTCCCGGGCAGAGGCATAGCAAGCCATCCCCAGAATGTCAGAGTGGGTTCTGGGGATAATAAAGCGAGGCTATTCACTTCAATTCGCTTGAAGTCCCCCACGTTTCAGCGGGGTGGTCCCCACTTCGGTTCAGAGCAAGGACGCACACATCCTGCGCACCGAAGTGAAAAATCTGCTGGCAAAGGGAGCCCATAGAGATGGTTCCTCCAGCTCAGAGCGAGTTAGGCTTCTACAGCCGTTACTTCCTCGTCCCCAAGAAGGATGGCGGTTTGCGACCCATCCTCGATCTCAAACGCCTAAATCGCGCCCTCAGGAAACAGCCGTTCAGGATGACTACACTGAAGCAGATCCTCTCGCAAATCCGCCCAGAGGACTGGTTCTTTTCTCTGGACTTGAAAGACGCCTACTTTCACATCCAGATAGCCCCCCACCACAGGTGATTCTTGGGATTCGCCTTTGAGGGAGTGGCTTATAAATACACGGTCCTTCCCTTTGGACTATCCCTGGCTCCACGCACTTTCACGAAGTGCATGGATGCGGCTCTTTCCCCTCTGAGGCAAAATGGAATACGCATTCTCAATTACCTCGATGACTGGCTTGTTCTGGCCCAGTTGGAGGCGGAGTCACTCTCATAGAGCCCTCCTCCTCAGCCTCTTGGAGTGCCTGGGGCTCAGGGTCAATTTTTGAGTATCATTCCTGGGAACAGTGTTCGACTCAACCCAAATGAGAGCGATGGTCGTGACAGAGCGTGCTCTGGTCATACAGCAGCTTGCGGCATCCTTCAAGGTCGGTGACTCTCGCCCCCTCAAGGCATTTCAAAAGATGCTGGACCTTATGGCCGCAGCATCTCCAGTGCTACAGTTGGGCCTGCTTCGTATGCATCCCCTTCATTACTGGCTGAAACCGTGGGTTCCATCCCATGTTATCAAGGTAGACCAGGCCTGTGTAACAGCCCTGACCCCTTGGAAGAATGCTCAGTGGATGGAACAGGGCGTCCCCCTGGGAATGGTCTGCAGGAGAAAGGTGGTTTCGACAGATGCTTCCAACACTGGTTGGGGAGCTCTATGCGAAGGAAAACCGGCTTTCGGCCACTGGTCGAAAGCGGAGGATGGTATTCACATCAACTGCCTCGAAATGCTGGCGATATGTCGGGCCTGTCAAACCTTCCTACCGGACCTGAGGGGACACAACGTTCTGGTCCGCTAGGACAGCATGACTGTGGTGTCCTACATAAATCGCCAGGGAGGGCTTTCCTCGAGGTACCTCTTTGTACTGGTAGAGCGCCTCCTGGAATGGGCTCAGCTCAACCTGCGCTTGCTGAGAGCAGCGCACATTCCGGGCAAACTGACGACTGGCCCAACCTCCTTCTCTATGCTTTTCCCCGATCGCCCTGATCCCGCAAGTAATCAGACGAATCAGGGAACAAGAAAGCAAGGTTCTCCTGATGGCCCCGCTCTGGAGAAACCAGCATTGATTATCAGAGCTGTCGCAGCTGCTCATAGCAGCCCCTTGGCCCATTCCCCTGAGGCGGGATCTCCTCTCTCAGGCGAATAGGACGATATGGCACCCCCGGCCTGAGCTGTGGGCTCTGCATCTTTGGCCACTCGACGGGAGCCTGCGAGCCTCCCAGAGTGTGTTCTAAACACCATTTCTCAGGCTAGAGCTCCGTCTACAAGACACCTCTACGCCCTTAAGTGGTTGGTGTTCTCCGCCTGGTGCTTAACCGGCGGGGAGGACCCGTCTGTCTGTGACGTATCTGTGATATTGTCCTTCCTGCAGGAGCTGTTGGATAAGGGGCACTCCCCATCCACGCTCTAGGTCTATGTAGCAGCTATAACAGCTAGGAGACTAAATCCACCCCGTCCCCTCACTGCCCCTACGTAGGACCTGCCCACTGTTCTGAGGGCCCTGAAGGGTCCTCCCTTTGAATCGCTGCAGTCTGTTGACCTTCGGTCCCTGTCGTTAAAAACCGCTCAGCTGCTAGCATTACCATCGGTCAAACGAATGGGAGACTTACAGGCACTCTCTGTGAGCCCAACCTGCCTGGAGTTCGGGCCTGGCGACTCTAAGATTGTCCTGAAACTGAAGCATGGTTATATACCTAAGGTGCTCTCTACTCCATTCCGGGCACAGGCTATTACACTCTCTGCACTTCCTCCCGTCAGGGTGATGAAAGTTTACATCGAGCGTTTCACCCTGTTTAGGCAGTCTGAACAGCTCTTTGCTTTGGTGGCCGCGCTAAAGGGCATCCGGTCACGAAGCAGAGACTTTCTAAGTGGATAGTTGACGCTATTATGCTAGCCTACACTTCCTTGGGCCTGCAATACCCCATTGGAGTACGAGCCCATTCAACTAGATGCGTCGCCTCTTCTTGGGCATGGTCTAGCACCGTGTCCATTGCGGAAATATGTGTGGTGGCTGGTTGGGCCTCACCGTCCACATTTGCTAGGTTTTATAACTGGATAGTTGACGCTATTATGCTAGCCTACTCTTCCTTGGGCCTGCAATGCCCCATTGGAGTACGAGCCCATTCAACTAGAGGCGTCGCCTCTTCTTGGGCATGGTCTAGCGGCGTGTCCATTGCGGAAATTTGTGCAGTGGCCGGTTGGGCCTCGCCGTCCACATTTGCTAGGTTTTATAACTACGGGAACGAGTACTGCTTTGGTTGCCGTGCTATGCAGCTGCACGACTCAGTCGTCGCCTCAGTTGAAGTAACCTGAATCCAATGGCGAAGTGCCCATCTGGCTTATATAGCCAGATGGCCTAACCCATTCTGGCGGGCTTCGTGGCCATAGGTTTGTGCAGCACCGTTGCTGAGCCATTGGTTTGTTTTTAAAGTGTACTGCACGAACCAATGGCTGTGCAGTCACACTGCGTTATTGAAAAAAATATTTTTTTCCCATAGCATCTTAGCAGACGCAGTACTCATTCCCGTGTCTCAGGGAACCGAGGTTATGTTTGTAACGGAGTACGTTTCTCACCATGGTTTCTCAAGATGCTTCAACCAAGACCCTCTTTAGTCATCATAGTCATAAAAATCTAAATGATTTCAAATTGCACATTTTTGTTGAATTGGAACAGTTTATTGGACCTTTAGACCATCGGACCATATTTGATCCATCAGGCTTTTATGGCTCATATAGTATAATACAGTGAAAATATGGCAAAAAACTGCTCAATTTGAACAAACTGAGCAAAAATATGCAATTTGCATCTTCACACTTTTTTTCATTTCTCATTCTTCTTCAAAGTTCCTGAAATCTTATCTTTATGGTTCCTTAAGACATCTTCTCCTGTTTTTTCATTCTGGTTATTTGACAGTTTTCCTCTTTTGTAGATGGAAAACCTTTTTAGATGATGGTTTATCATCTTCATAGTTTACTTGTTCTTCAAAGTTCCTCATCTATCTCATCATGGTTCCTCAGGACATCTGCTTCTGGTTTTTCAACCTGGTTCCTCACCTGTTTTCTTCTTCATACTTTATTTGTTCTTCATCAGAGCTCCTCATATCTCGTCATTGTTTCTCATCCTGGATTATCATCATGGTTCCTCGGTACATCTTCTAGTTTTTCATACTGGCTCCTCAACAGTTTTCCTCTTCATAGTGACTAATATTCATAGTTTTCTTGTTTCTTGTTCTTCAAAGATCCTCATATCTCAACATGGTTTCTCATCATGGTTCCTCAAGACATCTCCTTCTGGTTTTTCAAACTGGTTTCTTAACTGTTTTCCTCTTCATAGTTTTCTTGGTCTTCATCAGAGCTTATCTCATCATGGTTTCTCATTGTGAATTATCATCATGGTTTCTCAAGGTATCTCCTCCTGGTTTTTCATCCTGGTTCAAGTTTCCTTCATAGTTTTTAATCTTCATAGTTTTTTTTGGGGGGGTTCTTCAAAGGTTCTCCTATTTCGTCTCCAGACATTGATAGTCCTTCGTACACCATCTAACACCATGAAGAAGATGCTGATAACGGGATGGTGCTCCAACCAAGAGCCTAGTGGACATTTTCTGCTCTTTCCCTTACTAAATATAAGCATCAAGTTTAACCCATCAATGGAGCAGAAATCCTTTTCCTTGAGATCTTTCTGGAGAAACACTCCACACACGAAAGTTTAAACACATGACTGGCGTTCTCGGTTAAATAACAGAGTCAACCAAAGCAAACATGTTTCTTCTGGATCAATACCTGCTTCTGAGTAATGGGCCTTCTGATAAATAATTCCATTGTGGCCGAACTTTCTCTCTCTCCTTTGCCCACGTTGAGGTTGTATAATGAAGCCCAGTCTCTTAAGCTTCCTCTCAGAGGTTTGGGCATGTAACTCCTTTATTAGATTATATAGCGTGTCTTTTGAAAGAGGGAGATTTATACCTTTCATTATTGGGAGAAAGCATTTAATCAATAATTGTTGGGTGGGATTTATGATGCCGCAGTTGGTTTAGTGCTTTTCAGGCCTGGTTTTGGTGTAAGCCATTGTTTTTACTTTTTTTTTTTTTTTTTTTGAAGTTTTTAATATTA